>NC_079913.1:9774894-10374894 GCF_024868665.1 Triplophysa rosa
TTATTTTTCATCCGTCATCTACATCTGATTAATTAGAATAATAACAGAACGTCCTTCTGCATTCAAACAACCGCATGATTTAAGAATCATTCATACTCGAGAACAAACTTAAAGACAGTTTACGCATTAAAATATAATACTTGGGCTGCTTGATGCTCGCCTTGGAGAACAGAAGTAAATAATAGGTTTGAAGTCGTGTCTGATCTATGATTATCCTGTACTTTGATACGAGTGTGTGTGTGTGTCCAGGGCAGAACAGAGAGTCAGCAGGTCTTGGATCAGAGGCACAGATGCTTGTGTGTGTGTTTCTGTCGCTGTGCCAGCCGGTTCAAAGAAAAACCAACACATCTAGTCTTCTAAGGGTCTTAATAATACATTCTCTCACACAAATATCTTGCACTACTCCAGGCTTAAATTGACCTTTTTAAAGGTGCTATCGCTGCAATTATGGGCATGAGTGAGTAGCCCTGTTAATCTTTCTCTCGCTTATACACGGTCTCTCTCTCTCTCTCTCTCTCTCTCGCTCTCTCTCTCGCTCTCTCTCTCTCTCTCTCTCTCTCTCTCTCTCAAGTCTTGTTGAATGGAGTTTTAACATGTAATTATGATTAAGTCTGAAAGGACACATCACATAAACCAAACCACACATAACTCTTAATCTTAGCTGACCTTAAAGATTACTATTAAAGAAAAGAACTGGTTGTAAAGTGAGTGACATGTCTATATGGGGCGATACAGATGTACTCGATGCATTTAAGGCGGCTACTGCTAAATAACTGGATCTGTGTGATTTTTGGACTTTTGGGGAATGATTTTATACATTTTTATTTGTTTTAACTTCTTTTAGCAGGGAACAATCATAATCAAATAAATCATCATGTTGTCTTCATGACTTTCTTCCACTCTTTTTTTCTGACACTTCAGCACTTTCTTTTTTTTCTGCTATGCCTTTAAGTGTTTATACTGTACATGGCTCCAGGATTAGCTGTTCCTGCAACTGTTTAGGAACAGCAGTAACCTGCTTCTACTGGGCCACGTTTGCCATTGTTGACATGTAAATGTGACTTGTATGTTATCTCGCTGTATGCTACTTGCAGCTTAGTATTGATAAGTCTTTTTGGACAGTAGTTCACCACAAACCACCTCATTTTTTTTAGCCCCGTTTGTAAATACTCGTATGAAAAAAAAGATTTTTCCACCTGTGTTGGAACGTGTATAAATCTGCCCCACAGAACCTTACTGGTCCAAGTCCAGGTACTGTACATAGGTGTGGCCCATGAATTTCATATTTAGAATTCCCTGTCAAACCCACAGCCTTGAGCTGGGGACAGTCCTTGCAAATGAAGTCCCTTTTTTAGATGACCCGCTAAATCTGTATCGCAGACCGAGCCATGGGAATATTTCCATCTCTCTCAGAGCTCATGGCCGAGGCTCTTATTTTGTTCCGTAAACCCAAATGGCTCTCGGGGGATCAGGCTAAGAGCAACTCCCACGACCTCTGACCTCACGCCACATCCCCACACACAGCTAATCAGGGGAAAGGGGCGGAGCCAAGCTGGACAGTGTCTGTTCTATTGAGCCATGCGTTTGTCAACTAATAACAGTTTTTTATAGTGACACATATGTCTTCCTTAAGGGTGCGCTTTCCAGTGTAGAAAATAAAATTGTTTTGACTGCAGTAGATTTAGTATTTTTTGTCATATTGGAGAAATGGGTTTACCTTAGAAAACTATTTTATTTAGCATTTTGTTTTATTTGAAATATAAAAAATGAGCCTCAGATCAAATAGAAATATGCTTCTTTAAAGCAATTTTTGCGATTATTTTTTGTTTTGTTTAGTTTTAATTTAAAAGTGTGCCTCAGATAGAGATCAAATGTACTGCTTTAGTCTTGAAAACAATTTTGCCCAGTATTTACAAACAATGGTGATGGGTTCATCCCATTCTGGCTATCGCATGAAAACACATAGGGAAATTATTATTAAGGTTCCTGACACGTAGGATAAACATGAAATGGCTAATGGCTCTTACTGTACCACTTATTCAGCCACAATGCAGAACAATTGTATAATAGAGGACGAGTCATCAAAATGAATCTATGTTTTACTCTAGTTTATATTTTGTATTATGTTTTATGATATTTGTCTGAATGTGATTGTTAGACTGTTTCCGTGTATGTGTGTGTATGTGAATTGTGCCGGTGTTGATTATGCTGATGACCGAGTGCTCTTGTCAGTAATTGAGCTTAATTAATTTAAGAGCCTTGGATTGATTCCAGATCTCAGAGTTTTGTCTACAGTAAAGGAGTTGATAACAGCTTCAACATCATTTAACCCTGATTTGAGAGGGAATTTATAATGCAATCTCACATAAACTTGTTGTTTCTGTCATGTACAACTTGCCTTCTACATGGAGCAAACCCACATTTCTTTTGCTGTATTCTTATGCAGCTTTATACCAGACCTAGACCTTGTCCAAAATGATAATATTTAAAATAAAATTGGTTCATACGACCACCAGCACACACTTTTGCAATAACAACAAAAAAAACACAGTTGTACTGTAGTGCCAGTGGTTGTTGATCTGAAAGGTTTTGTTTCTAAAGGGCAATCCATGAACATCACAATTATACCTTAAGCAAAAAACAACCCCTGGTAACTCCAGGCAGGTAGATTGACCTTGAACTGTGTTTTACAAGTAGCTTTGGATTAAAATATCAGCTAATCAATTGTTTTGCGCCCGTACCAACCTGCCTCCAGTCAAACAGATCGAATTTATTTCATTTGCATATTGTGACAAACTTAGTAGACTGGACTCGATCCTTCATTTAACTTAATTCACCTCATTTGCGTAAGAATGTGTTATTTAGGACTAAAATAACACCGACATGACTAATGCAGTTTTAAATAGACTGTGAGCAACGTTTGTCTCTGTGTAAAGGTGTTTCTGTGAGCGTCTTTCTCTGATTGGAATAACACATCTCTTGGCTTCTCTGTTGCTTTTCAGTGGATTCTGAATCATCTTCATGAGTTTTAGATGACAAGTACTTATTCACAGGCCTCTGTTAAATATCCTTTTCTGAAGGGAAATTAAAAGCAATTTTTTTTGAGTGTGCATATGATAATAATATTGTAAATAAGGCAGCACCTGTTTAAAAGTTTGCCTTTAAGGAAAAGTTCATCCAAAATTATTTTACTATACACTCGAGTTGTTCCAAATCTGTATACATTTCTTTGTTCTAATGAACACTGAGAAAGATATTTGGAAGAATGCTTTTAACCAAACAATTCTTGGGCACCATTGAGTACCATAGTAGGAAAATTTTCTTTAAAAACATTTGTTCTGTTGAACACAAAAGAAGATCTTTTGAAGAATGAAGGAAAGAAAACATTTCTGGGGCACTTATGACTCCCATTAAAATTTTTCGTACTATGGTAGTCAATGGTGGCCAAGAACTGTTTGGTTACAAGCCTTCTTCCAAATATCTTTCTCTGTGTTCATCGGAACAAAAAAAATGTATACAGATTTGGAACAACTCGAGGGTGAGTAAATGATGCCAGAATTGTTTTTATTTTTGGGTGAACTGTCCCTTTAAGAGACACAATGGTTATAAACTATCTTACCTTTTCTTCGATGATCGATGTCTGTGTTTTCATCCTATAGCAGAAATATTGTACGGCAGTCAGCAGACTTGAAACTCATCTGGCATTTACAGATGTGGTGTTTCTGCTCTGTAATCCGCTTGAGCACAGCGTTCCACGTTCCGTGTGTTTGTGCGTGCGATATCGGTTCTGTTCCGATAGGCCTGATCTGTAATAAAATGTCATTCAGACAAAGTGATTTTGTGATGCGGGATAAGTGCGCCATTGAGAAAAAACTCATTTGCGTTTAAGATATTACGACTGATGCAATTTGAGAAGTAATATCTTTTTCTCTCGGTTTTGTCTTTCTAGGAACGGGTGGAGTATCTCTTTCTCATTATTTTTACGGTGGAAGCATTCCTGAAAGTGTTTGCGTACGGGCTGCTGTGTCACCCTAACGCATACCTGCGGAATGGCTGGAACCTGTTGGATTTCATTATCGTGGTGGTGGGGTGAGTGCAGCCTTCCGGTGTAACCCAGGACCGTTTGACTACAATGCTATTATTGCTTTGTTTTTAATGTACATCGGTGTTCTCTGATATGTGTTTTAAATGATAGAATTATAGGAATATAGAAATTGTATTACTTGTGGAATAGATGAAGAGTTAATTACCTGAAGCTGTTTTATTCATCTGAAATGTAAACACTATTATGAGGAATGTGTCAAAATGTATAAGGTTACCAATCTCTCTCTCTCTCTTTGTTTCTCTCTTTCTCTCAGGCTCTTCAGTGCAATATTAGAGCAGGCCACTAAAGATGGTGGGACTTCAATAGGAGGCAAAGCTGCAGGTTTTGATGTAAAAGCTTTGCGAGCCTTTAGAGTGTTGAGACCTCTGAGACTCGTGTCTGGAGTACCTAGTAAGTACATACGCACATTCACGTCTGAGGATTGTTGAATAAGTCATCCATGAGTCATGGCTGAAAAAAACGGAGAGAAAGAGGAAAATTCCTTTCAGATTCTCACTGATTACCAGTAATCGCAGACTATTAACTTCTGCACCAATAGCATCACTAAACAAAATTGCAAAGTGATGACTGTTTATATATGACACAATAATTTAGTTTTAGTAAATGCACTTGTGTTGAAATAGAAATCTGAATGTGGTACATTTGTGACGTGAGATTTGGTTTGACTGCAGGTTTACAGGTGGTGCTGAACTCCATCATTAAAGCCATGGTTCCCCTCCTGCACATCGCTTTGCTAGTTCTGTTTGTCATCATCATCTACGCCATCATCGGACTCGAGCTCTTCATGGGCAAGATGCACAGAACCTGCTTCTTCTTCAGAGATGGACACAAAGGTTGAGACTTTATCTGCATTGTTTGGTTTTCCATTGTCGTTGTATTTAATTTGCTGACGATGTAGACTAAAGGGCTGGTTTCATTTAGGTTCTCTATCTGAGGAGAAGCCGGCCCCATGCGCTCCCAGCTCCGCCCATGGACGACACTGCTCGCCGCCCAATATAACACAATGCATGATGGGGTGGGAGGGGCCTAATGATGGAATCACGAACTTTGATAACTTTGCATTTGCCATGCTGACTGTGTTTCAATGCATCACAATGGAGGGCTGGACTGATGTCCTGTACTGGGTGAGTCTGCTCCAGTAATGGCATACATGCACACAGCAGAACTGAAAAACATGGAAGTCTGTTAAAATGATAGAGAGACATGTCAATGATGAAGAATATCCCCATGTCAAAAAATGTATTGGTATGAAAATTTATTTTAGAATTTAGAAATAAGAGACGTCATATTAAACGATTTCTTTTTAGATTCTTAAACGAAATATATTTTAGAACATAACGTTTACAACCGAGTTTACAACATGATCCCCTATAAGACATCAAAAATTTCAATTTTCCAATAGCAAGACATTATTATAAGACATAAATTCAAAATTGAATTTCATACTTAGTATTTTTCTTATGTGTTCCAGTAAAATCTCTTGTTGTCTTTTGAAAAGTCTTGTCAAGTGAGTTTATGCTTAAAATAAGCTAAATATCTGCCAATGCAGTACGAAAAATAAACTTGATTCAAGTTCATTCATTTTACACCATATGTTTGCTTTTTTAAGCATAAACTAAAGTAATGTTAAAGTAATATTTGCAATGTTGTTTTTTTAAGAAAAAAAACAAGACTTTGATTTTGCTTCTCAAGTAAATTGTTCTTGATTTAAGATTTTTCTTAGTTATTTGTACCAAAAACAAGACAAGTAAAGAAACCCTTTTTTTGTAGTGTAGAACTCTGAGAATCAAACGATAACAAATATATCAGTAATTCCAGTATTTATTTATTGATCCGAATACATTTTGAATTATGACTTTATTATTATTATTTATTTTTCCAAATTCTGAATGTCTAGCAGAAATTCCTTTGAGATCATTTGACAAGAAATGTGTGTGTAGAGGATTGTCCTTATAAATATTGTGAACCATGCTGACAACCGACTTGTAAATCAAGGCTTGTAAATCAGCTGAATCCTGTTTTGCTCTTTTATATGTCTTATGTCAACATGTTTTAGTTCAAAGTTAGGTTTAGAGGTTTAGAATATAGTTTCTGAGGGTTGTGTGTGTGTGTGTGTGTGTGTGTGTGTGTGTGTGTGTGTGTGTGTGTGTGTGTGTGTGTGTGTGTGTGTGTGTGTGTGTGTGTGTGTGTTTGTTTGTTTGTGTGAGAGAGAGTGATTTATATCACTGCTTAGCTCTACACTCCATCTTTACGGTATCCTCGTCCCCTACACTCTTCCAGACACTTGTAGTGATTGATGGCTTTCCTGATGTCACCTCCTAATGCAGTCAAAAAGACTCGCCTGAGAGTCTCTCTCTCTCTCTCTGTTGAAGATGCTCTACGCTTGATAGGTTTGCTTGATGCTCTGAGTTTCTGAGGGACAAGCATGTGCTGTTCACTGCACTCGACTTTTTCATGGTTTTCCCTCTCTTCTCCACCTTGTCTTTTTTCTTTTTCTAACTGTTCCTTCCTCATCTCAGATGCAGGACGCCATGGGTTATGAGCTTCCGTGGGTTTATTTTGTCAGTCTGGTCATCTTTGGATCCTTTTTCGTTCTAAATCTGGTTCTGGGTGTGTTGAGCGGGTAAGCATCATGTTCCGAACGCCTGTGCGTGTGTGTTTTCTGTGTACAAAACAATCAGACTGAACTTGGATTGAACCATCAAACGCTTTTCTTCTCGAGTCGGCGAGATAGAGAAAGACGGAGAACCCGAGAGAGAAACCCAGAGAGGGTTTGTTGTAGCGTTAGACACATACTAATCATTCATTCATCCCTCTTCAACTCTATATACCCCCCTCATCCATCTCTCCCCACACTCCTCCCCTCCTCCTCCATTCCCAGGTGAATGATGCTATAGGGAATTCCTGGCCGTGGCTTTATTTTGTCACTTTAATCATCATTGGCTCCTTTTTTGTTCTTAATTTGGTTCTTGGGGTTTTAAGCGGGTAAGGGACTCTCCATTTCTCTCTCTCTTTCTCTCTCTCTCTCTCTCTCTCTGTCTCTCTCTCAGTCTTGATGTGCATTGGAAAGGAGTAGTCTATCTAAAAAGCAAACGTCTGTCGATATTTAATCATCCTCATGTTATTCCAAGGCTTTTTTGACTCTGCTTTTTTCTGTACAACTGTATATCAAAGGCTAGTGTCTATCAAAGATATAGCTTATTTAGAAATTAAATAGTTCTCTCATTTACGTATTAAAGGGAGAAATCTCTCTCATTCTTTTACTTTCTCTGTAAAATGAGTTTCTTATTCTTAATCTGATTGGTAGTGTAATTTGTGTTTGTCGTGGCCTACTATGATTTTAGTTCAAATGTTTTCAAGTGCATAAATCGTCTTTGATTGATTTCATGATGTAGTCTATATACTGTACTTTACTGTACTTTCATTTTTAGATGGGTATTTAAAGAAAGTCTCTATTTCTCAGAGAGTTCTCCAAAGAGCGAGAGAAGGCCAAAGCTCGTGGTGACTTCCAGAAACTCCGAGAGAAACAGCAGCTGGAGGAGGATCTGAAGGGTTACCTTGACTGGATCACACAGGCAGAGGACATCGACCCTGAGAATGACGACGAGGGACTGGATGACGACAAGCCTAGAAATCGTGAGTACGAGCATGTCTGTCTGTCTGTCTGTCTGTCTGTTACTGTGAGGATATTTGTGCGTGAGAGACAGGCGTTGCGAATTCCATCAGCTTTTGTACACTTATTGTAAAAAAAAAAAACATTCAACGCAGTTGTAGGATTGCAGAAAATTCTCATGATGTTTCAGTAAATAGATTAATCTAATGAAGTTTATAAATAATAAAAAAAGGTTTGTTCCTAATTCTTAATTATCTGACAAAAGATAATAAAATTCTATAAAATTTGAGTTTCTTTGTATGAAGGAACATACAGTATTTGCCAAAAGTTTGGATTTGAGCATATTCATTGTGGTTATGGGAACGGTTTCTCTCATGCTTTTGAGAATAAACGGCAACTTTAAATATTGATGGTGCAAAATGCTGATGGTTCAAATCTCTTTTGCATCATACATACAGCCGCGAAAAAATCAGAGACCATTTCAAGCTTATTTTCAGTATTTCAGAATGTACTATTTATAAGTATGTGTATTGTTAAAATGATCATTTTTGTTTCATTCTGTGAACTACCAACAATTTTTCTTCCAAATTTCAAATAAACATATTGTTTCGATTGCATTTATTTGCAAAAAACTGGAGAAACGGGTCAAATGACAGAAACGATGCTCCGTATTTTTTAGACCTCAAATACCGCAAATGAAACAAGTTTACATTCACTTTTAAGCAATACAACAGAAATATTTGCACTTGGATTTAGGAAACATTCAAAAACTATTGTTTTATATGATAACATCGATTTGTATCACAGTTTTTTTGTGTCTTGTCATGCTGTCAGTCTTTCACATTGATGTTTGTTGACTTTGTCACTCCTGAGGTTTGATTTTGTTGAAATTAAACAGACACTGGACTGGAATGGCCTGAATACTGTACATCTAGAAATGCTGATTAAATGAAAATTTGGGATGGTCTCTTAATTTTTTACACGGCTGTATTTGTGAGGAAAAAAAATTAGCCTGTTTGATGGCACATACATCTCTATATTGATTATACTCATATTTTAACATTTACATATTTTACTTAGTTTGTATTTTACTGAGTTTTGATTGATAGACCGATGGAGCAGGGGAGTTAGGGACGTGTTTGTATAGTACGTGACTAGGTTTTACCATTAATATAGGGGCTACATTTCAGACAATGTTCTTGTAAAAAGCAAAAGTCAAAATGTTCTTGGACTGAAGGTTTAGTGGAGATCTAAATAATGTCTCGAATTGTATTTTATAATGCCAAATATAAAGTTTGGTTTATTTTTAGGTTAGCTTATTCAACAGTACCAAGTTGTTTATGTTAAGAATAATAAATAGTGGTTGTGGGGAAGTCCCCAATGCATATATATATATATATATATTGTATATTTAAGCTTGTGTTTGTTTGTTTATTTATTGTACTTATTTTGGACTTTTCCCTTTCGGAGCCTGAGATTGTGAATTCTCACTCCAGTTTTTTAATGGAGATCAGATAGGAGCATGTATGCAGCTTCAACCGTAAATCACTTACTGATGCACACCTAGTGGTAGAAAACAGAACTGCGCCCAGCAACGAAACATTTACTGTTATTTACAGTTTTAATAGTTATAGATATGAGCAAAGCAAAGGAATATACTCACAGTAATTCTACAAGTGTATGTGCAGACCATACCCACGACATGTCTGTTTGCTTGTGTTTTGTCTTGTGTTGGATGTTACCGCCTCAGTCAGTAACGAATGGGTAGAGAGAGAGAGAGAGAGAGAGACAGTGGCGTCTCAATCCTTTTCTTGGTTCTTTGTGTGTACGTGTAAGTGTCTGTCTGTCCATGACTGTTTTAGTCTTGCTCTGTTGTTTCCAGGAAAGACTCACCGTTTACAGTACATCCGTGGGGCGGTGAAGAAAAAAGCGGCTCTGCTTCGTAAGGCGTGTGCGTCTCCATAGCAACCACGGTTTACTTTTAAGTGTGCATGGCAAAAGTGCATCAGGCACTCTTGAACCTATTACACTGACCCCCTCGGCCCACCCTCCGATCCCTCTATCAGGGCATTAGGGGTACGGCAGGGTGATGGGTAGCACTAGAATACCATGACGGGCATGAAAATCTGTGTTTTGAAATTTGAACTCATTGCTCTGTTTGGGTTGTAGGAGACTTGTCTGTTTGAAATATCTGGACTTGTAGCATGTCGTTTTAGTTTTTTTCTCCAGGTATTTTAATCAGAGTGCGAATTTATTGTGTTAAATTTCAAAAACACATCAGTCTTGTGTAGTGACGCGAGCTGCATGTGATGTCCAGACAGAAACAGTTCTGCTGTGCGCACCATGTTTAGATGGTGATTCTGAGACTCTGAGGTTCTGATTTCTCTCTGACAGCTATTATAAGATGTTTATAGAAGTGTTATTGCAAAGGATCGTGGGCATTTTTCTCTTGACACTGATGCATGTGGCTTTTTGTCTGTGCTTGGATCTGTTTACAGAGAAGTTGGGTTTTGGAAAAAATATGTGTAAAACAAAACAAAAAACGTTTGTCTTCAATTTGTTCATTTTCCAAAAATACATGTGGTTGTGCAATGCATGCAGATGATGTAACGTCACTGTTTGACATTTGTAATCCTCTCTTAGAATATCCGATCAACTGTAATCCCATAATCCCATTTCCAGGGGTGGTGTAGTCTGGATAATGATGTGAATTTGTTCATGATTGACAGAACTAAGAAAGAGAATTAGGGATCAAGGTCGGAGCAAATGAGAATGCAGCATGGAATTCAGAGACCCCTGCTTGACCCCGCCCCATGCATGTTTATAGGCTGAAATCCCAGGCCTGCATGTTGATTGGTAGATTTAGATTTGAGTTTAAAACCGTTTTTTATCATGGCATATATGGAGGGGTAAGTTCCTTTGTATTTATTTCCAGAGTCTGTGCTCGGAACAACACATCCACATATTATTGACAGTTTAACATTAAGTGCAGGTATGTTTGAGCGGGACCCCCAGGATGTATGCGGTCTTTGCTTGTGTGTATACAGTTCTACCGTAAATAAATAAATACCATGTGACATCACTCTGGAGGTGCAGGACAGTCATGCCATTATCCAATCAGCATTGTCATGACATCGCAAGAATGTGCACATACCAAGACCTTCATTACCCAACTACCCTGAGTTTGATAAACTTGGACATAATAAAAAGGACATAAGTACAAATACAAGAATCTTCCAAATACAAATGAAAGGTGGTATGACATCTACAGTGATATTGAGAATGTACACCATTTTGCAAGATGTAAACAACACTGGTCCAGAATGACTTCCTGTTTTTTCTTTAATATCAATAATTAAGTCTTAAAGACGTTTGTCTAACATTTGATTCAGTTGTAAATGTTCTGTTGGTTGTAATTTGTTCTAATGTTTGTGTATTGTTAAAAATAACTGAAAAAGTGCTTCTGCACCAGTGTTGTTTACGTCTTGCAAAACAACTTATGTAAAGTATTTCCTTTTTATTGTTGTTTACAAGAATACGTTTTTCTGTCAGAATACACAGTTTCTTTTAAATGAGTATAAATGACAATTGATGGCTGCAGCCGGATGGTGCGAACTGCCCAGTGCTAGTTAGCTAAACCTTGACTGTTTGGGTTTAA
Source organism: Triplophysa rosa (assembly GCF_024868665.1). NCBI lineage: Eukaryota > Metazoa > Chordata > Actinopteri > Cypriniformes > Nemacheilidae > Triplophysa > Triplophysa rosa. The sequence goes on from NC_079913.1 coordinate 9,786,271, forward strand.
CACCTATGAAACCTATACTGTGTATGGATATGTCAATGTAAGAGTTCCTTTACAGGTCGACCCAGTGTGTTAGCAGGGATTTGGAGTAGACTTGCTGAAAACCAGCCTTTGATGGGTTCTGAGCAGAAGATGAGTATTATCTCAACTGGCAATTCATCTCTCTTCCCTCCTTCCTCTCTGTCTCTCTCGCAGTGAGTATGCCGGCCAGTGAAAATGAGTCTGTGAACACTGATAATGCTCCAGCCGGAGATATGGAGGGAGAAACCTGTTGCACCCGCATGGCGTAAGTCTCTGCATCATCACCTTCTTTCCTGTTCTTGTGTTTCCTTCTTTTTCCCCCTTTTTCTACATGTTGAATTAACTTCAGACATAGGTTTTTTAACATTTGTTATAATTTAGTTTTGATTATAGGATCTATTGTCAGACATTTACAGAAAGATCTCAGATAGCATCTTCTAAGGCCTAAGTCAATGCTTACTACAGTAGTATGCACGGTCAAAAGGGCCCAATGAGCGTCTTTTCTCGCTCCCGTGATCTTCAATGTTGTTCTTTCACTGTGCGCTGTGTTGTCTGCCAAATATTTTTGTCTGCTGTCTGCTGCTGTCAGTTAAATTGTAAGTCTGAAAGAACATATCAGACAAGAAGAAACTGTAAATCTATCTATCTATCTATCTATCTATCTATCTATCTATCTATCTATCTATCTATCTATCTATCTATCTATCTATCTATCTATCATCTATCATCTATCATCTATCATCTATCTATCTATCTATCTATCTATCTATCTATCTATCTATCTATCTATCTATCTATCTACCTACCTACCTACCTACCTACCTACCTACCTACCTACCTACCTATCTATCTCTCTCTCTCTCCCCCCTGTCCTGTCTATCTAGCTGTCCTGTCTATCTAGCTGTTCTGTCTATCTGTCTGTCTGTCCGTCTGTCTGTCTCTCTCTCTCTCTCTCTCTCTCTCTCCCCTGTCCTGTCTATCTAGCTGTCCTGTCTGTCTAGCTGTCCTGTCTATCTAGCTGTCCTGTCTGTCTAGCTGTCCTGTCTGTCTAGCTTTCCTGTCTGTCTAGCTGTCCTGTCTATCTAGCTGTCCTGTCTGTCTAGCTGTCCTGTCTGTCTAGCTGTCCTGTCTGTCTAGCTGTCCTGTCTGTCTAGCTGTCCTGTCTATCTAGCTGTCCTGTCTGTCTAGCTGTCCTGTCTATCTAGCTGTCCTGTCTGTCTAGCTGTCCTGTCTATCTAGCTGTCCTGTCTATCTAGCTGTTCTGTCTGTCTGTCTGTCTGTCTGTCTGTCTGTCTGTCTGTCTGTCTCTCTCTCTCTCTCTCTCTCTCTCTCTCGCTATCTAGTTCTATCTGTCTCTCTATCTGTCTCTCTATCTGTCTCTCTGTCTGTCTCTCTGTCTGTCTATCTCTCTATATCTATCTGTATCTATCTATCTCTCTATCTGTTCATCTCTCCATCTCTCCTCTATCTAATGGTTGGCACTCAGTTGCTCCCGCTCATCTTTCGTTCCTTGCGAGGACGCTGTAACACACTGATGATGTATGAGCGGGGTCACCTGTCTGCCACCCCAGTTCTGCTGTCTCTGTGGAAACGCTGTCCTTCATGATGTCGTGTCTGTTCTGTATGTATAATACATTCTGTTTTCCATTCCAGAAATAGGATCTCCAAATCCAAATTCAGGTTAGTACATTACATGCCGTCTGAAGGCGAGCGTGCCTTCATTATTGCTCCTCATACTGTATATGTGTGTGTTTGCGTGTTTGTGGTGCTCTCGTTGTATTTCGATGCCAGTGTTGTGTTTTGATCATCACGGTTGCCCTCTAACACATGAACAGGTTCAGATTGCTTTTGTTATTCAGATGAGATTTGTTTGCTACAGATCTACAGTGGCAGAAGATTTTGATGCAGGATCGTTTCTGTACCTGCCATTAAAACACATTTAGGAATATAAATAGTGTTATGATTGCAGAAATCACAATTATGGGATACTAAAAAAAGAGTTTATCTCTGCTTTGCAAGAATGGCCACATCTAATCCTACATTAATAAAGGAATGCCTTATATCCTTTCGCTCTCTCTGTCTCTGTATCTTTGTAGTCGTTATTCTCGACGGTGGAATCGGTTGTGTCGCCGCAAGTGTCGCGCAGCCGTGAAGTCGAACATGTTTTACTGGCTGGTCATTTTCCTGGTATTTCTGAACACGCTAACCATTGCCTCTGAGCACCACCAGCAACCAGAGTGGCTCACCAATGTACAAGGTACAGTGCATTACTGTAGACATTAAACTAAACAGTCCTACATAACTCTAGCTGTTTAAATAAACACCACTTAACTGCACCTATATAAAGAAATGGCACTACAGTACGTGAGGAATTTAAAAATGTAAGACTTTAATACCGTAGCGGTTTAAATATACAACACTTTATTACTTGAGCTGTTTAAATATGCAACCGTTTTAAGATGCTGTGTGTGATTTTTGTGCCTCTAGTGGCACCAAACAGAAATGCAGAAGGTTTTTCAAACTTATTCTGTCATTCATTATTAGACAAACAGGTGACCCATTCCAAATCAATGCCATTGGTAACGTTTTACCGATTTTTTACTCAGTTTGTTTTTACCTATAGAGGGTTTCAGCGGCAACAACATAAACAATCGTTATGTGGACCAAACTTAACCTTCAGTAGACCTCCGCAAAAAATCAAAAACTCTTTTTAAATTAAATTTACTACAATTATTATACAGTAAAATATAAAGTAATATTAATATAAATTAAATTAAATAGTTATATTATAACCAAACTCAGCCTGGAAGTTAACTTCGGGCCAGGCGCGTTCGTCCGATGAAACCTATCAAATGACATGCAAATGTTTGTAATAAAATTTGATTAAATGAAAAAGAACAGCACATATGTGATGAATAGGTCTATACACCGAGAATTGTATTTCTAAAGCTAAAATATGATTTGAACAAGTTTACAGTGCAGAAGAACTACATCAATAAAATACAAAACTTTAGTATTTATTTTTAATTAAGTAAATTTAGTAATTTAGTAATATTTTACATAACCTCGTGATTTTTAGATTGAGGTTTTTCCTTTTTTCATCAGTTTTTGTTAGTCAATGGTTGTATATGTGTTTACAGATATTGCCAATAAGGTACTGCTGGCTCTCTTCACCGGTGAGATGCTGCTGAAGACGTACAGCCTGGGCTTACAGGCATATTTCGTCTCTCTTTTCAACCGCTTCGACAGTTTTGTGGTGTGCGGTGGGATTCTGGAGACCATTCTGGTAGAAACGAAGATCATGTCACCCCTCGGCATCTCAGTGCTGCGCTGCGTACGCCTGCTTCGCATATTCAAGATCACCAGGTGCATGTCAGAAACACACGGCTCACGTTAAGCGTGCATGCTGGACTACTGTATTAACACTGACTGTCCTCTTTCAGGTACTGGAACTCTCTCAGTAATCTAGTGGCGTCTCTGCTGAACTCGGTGCGCTCGATCGCCTCCCTGCTCCTGCTGCTCTTCCTGTTCATCATCATCTTCAGTCTGCTCGGCATGCAGCTCTTCGGCGGAAAGTTCAACTTTGACGAGACACGCCGCAGCACCTTCGATAACTTCCCCCAGTCTCTCCTAACCGTCTTTCAGGTTCTGCTGCAGTCACGTGAAATTTCCATAAATGTCTTTACACACCTGTTTGGTTGATGTTCATGTTTTTTAATGATGTGATGGTAGATTTTGACGGGAGAGGATTGGAACTCTGTGATGTATGATGGCATCATGGCGTACGGAGGACCGTCCTTCCCTGGAATGCTCGTCTGTATCTACTTCATCATCCTCTTCATCTGTGGAAACTGTATCCTTCACGGCAGGATGCCACTTAAAGGGATGCTCCTGTTTTGCACAACATAAACTGACACAAAACAGTTCATTTTGAAACTGATAGCTCTGTTCATGGATGCCGATTGGTCAATACGAATACACATCTGGCTACAAATATGATGCAAATCACCAGTGTATCGCTGTGCAAAGAATGTGTCTTCTAGGGGAAGAATTTGATCCAGGATGAGATGTCAATTTTTAATGCACAACTCAATGAGACTTTAATTTTTAATGAACAACTTTTAATTAAGTTGCTGAACAGCGGCTTTTAACAGACTATGGTCACCATATAGCGGATAAAATACAATAGTTAATTAAATACACTGCAAAACTGCTTGCAAAACACGACATGAACCAAACGTAAATTAGCGTAATGCAACATTAGACCAATCATTTACATTTCATTTGGCAAACCGTTCTATCAAACGATCCAAACAACACATTTTAACAGAACAGTACACATTCCCGATAAGCTTCAAAACCCGTTTTGTTCTGTTTGTTTGCACTGGTATTGCAGAGTTTAAAATCTTTCATTTCTTGAGTCTTCAAGTCGTCATGTTTCTAGCACCTGCTCCTGAACTCTAACCAGACATCCTCCTGAATGTCTTCTTGGCCATTGCCGTGGACAACCTGGCAGATGCCGAGAGTCTGACATCAGCACAGAAAGAGGAAGAGGAGGAGAAAGAGAGAAAGAAGCTGGCCAGGTTCAAATGAGTGCAATTCTTTACTATTGTCCTCAGGACCCATAAAATCTTCCTTTGATGATTTCCTGTGTGTAATGAGCTCATTAAAACAATATCAGTTATTACTCCATTAGGGTAACACTGAGAAAATATGAAGTATCATTTTACAGAAGCGCTTGGCTCTCCCAGAGGGCTGTAAATACAGACCGTAAAGCACCACATACACACATTTATTGTGCAATTTTTTGCCTTTGTCTCACAGGACGGCTAGTCCAGAGAAGCGTCAAAACTCGGCGAAACCTCCACTGGCGGATGAGAAGAAAGAGGAGAAGATTGAACTGAAATCCATCACCTCAGATGGAGAGACGCAGACTGCCACCAAGGTGACTAGCAAGAGGCCGCATACTATAAAACCGACTTTGACGATAATAGGAAGAGCTCTGTAGTGTGCAAGGCCTAGAGAAAATAAAACCATTATAAGAGACACTAATGTGCCATAAATACAAAGTTTATTATTAATAATAATAACAAAAACATTCCTTTTGCCAAGTCATGTAGTTCATATTCATGTTGGCAACTTGGCACATTGATACTAAATCAATTAATGTGCTATCACAGGTTTTTTTTAACCAATTTTACAACCAGAACTGTGTTTATTAATTAATAATCTTTTACTTAAATACTGTACATTAAGTTATGCAGACATTTATAAACTTGCACAGTTACTTTGTAATTTCTTCAATACATGTTTGTTGTCGTTTTGTTTTTTATTGTGTGTTTGCTTGATTTTAGATCAACATAGATGAGTACACAGGTGAAGAGAACGAGGAGAAGAATCCATATCCTGTGAACGATTTCCCAGGTGAGTCAAGAGCAAGTGTTTTAACTTTTTATAGAAAGATGAAGGAAACTACATAAGAGCCAAAATCTGTTCAATTCTGCTCAGGGAGCAATTAGCGTGAATCATTCTTCGGTTGAGCAAAGATTCCTTCTCTTGACTCTGCTGATTCACCAAACTTCACCACATATCTCGGTCCATTTGTATTATTCATGTTTGTTTATTTATTCACGCCCAAGACGCAAGCACGAAAATAAAGTACAGTACATTTTAGAAACGGACAGAAGTTCTGGGAAAGTACCAGAAGCCCATAGAGGCTTGTGCAAAGCTTGTTCCCATGAGTTAAAATGACATTTGATCATCAAGAACAAAGAACATTTTTTTTTAAACAAATAAATAACACGCTGTAAGAAATGTGCATGTTTGGAAGAATGCTGTATGAAGGTTAATTGAAAGTACATTACTCAAAACTGTCCCAGAAGACATTTTGTTTACATTTTATAGACACTTAAATTGAATCGTTGTTTTTGAAACGCGGCACACAATCTTGTTTGAAAAGTGACCTACTATATAAAGAAGTGGGCCATTCTACATTTCCGGAAAATATAGGATAGGTTTAAGCCCAGATACTAGCCCGGATAGCATAGGATGAAAGAAATAATGATGGGTTACAAAAGCAGAGGCTTAATTCTGAATTTACGTAAATCTTAAATTATTTTCTTAAAGTTGTAAAAAATATATTGTAAATGTCTTTGATATTCCTCATACGATGAAGCTAGTGTGGGATTCAGCTCGCTCTCATTTCTTTGCAGGAGAGGAGGAGGAGGAACCTGAGGTGCCAGTAGGACCACGTCCACGGCCGCTCTCAGACATTCAGCTGAAAGAGAAAGCCGTTCCCATGCCAGAGGCCAGAGCTTTCTTTATTTTCAGCCCCAGTAACAAGTATAAAAAACCCAAACACACCTTTATTTTTCACATCGGTGGATTACAATACGTAGTATGTACTCAACTCCATTTCACTCAGACCCCTTTTTCTCTCTCTCTCTCTCTCTCTCTCTCTCTCTCTCTTTGTAGGTTCAGGGTTTTGTGTCATAAGATTGTAAACCACAACGTTTTCACCAATTTAATCTTGTTTTTTATACTGCTGAGCAGTATTGCACTGGCAGCAGAAGATCCAGTGAAGAATGACTCATTCAGGAATCGGGTATACACAAACACACCGACACACACGTCGTGTTTGTAGCGCTGCTCTTCTAAGGCTTTACTAAGAGTCTCTCTCTATCTCTCTCTGGTAGATTTTAGGCTATGCAGATTATGTGTTTACAGGGATCTTCACCATAGAGATCATGTTAAAGGTACATTTACATTTTAAAGACGCACGCATCAGTTCAAACATCGCATGCTAATAATATCTTTCGTACTATAACCTTCTCACTATGTCATTTGTGTATGCTTGCTCTCAGATGACGGCGTACGGAGCGTTCGTACATAAGGGTTCATTTTGTCGGAATTATTTTAATATTCTGGATCTGGTGGTGGTCAGTGTGTCTCTGATCTCCTCTGGAATTCAGTGAGTACCTGCATCATTTCACAGCTACTAACAAACTGACCAATAGCAGTGCTTCTCATCACAAAAGTACCATGTCCGTCATATTGCCAATCCAATGACATTGTTTCATGACCAGCCAATCGGGTTGTTCTGAAACAATGACACTGACAAAATAACAGCCTTAGGTTAGCGGTATTCAATTTCCTCTCTGAGCCGGAGTGTGTGCAAAATGAATTATGTTCAAATTAAAATATGAAATTTTTATAACGCTTTTTTCATGGATACAAGCTCAAATTCGGGTTTAACATAAGAAAACGGTGTCTTTAAACTCAGGTCTGTAAACAATGTGGATGAACTTAATTTTAAGAAAAATACAATATGCAAACAAAAAAAAGTGGTATATATATTTTGTCATGTAGCTCCTTTTAGTCATATAAACTGTGACATGTAAAAAAACCTAATTTTATAATAAATAAATAAATAATAATAATAAGAAGAAAATGCAAAAGAATTATAAATAAAATGTCATTCATATACATACTAAATAAATACCACATAAAATTAATAAATAAATAGTGTAGTTCTTTTAACTCATTAAATATATAAAATGTAAATCATTTAAATAAAAACAACTATTTAATAAATAGAGTAGTTCTTTTAATTGTAGTGATATGTTAAACCCATACATTTAAAGCAAGTATATCCATTGTTGTGTAAATTAGTCAACTTCAATTTCAGTGAAATAATCAAGAAAACCAGGTTCTTACTGATAGTATTATGTGTTATGCGTGTCATGTGATCAGTAATTAGCCGCTCTGATCGGTGGTGCCGGACTGTGCTGTGATTCACAGGTCAAGTGCCATTAATGTGGTGAAGATTCTCAGAGTGCTGAGAGTGTTGAGGCCCCTGAGAGCAATCAACAGGGCCAAGGGTCTCAAAGTGAGTCTCCGTCTCGCTCTTAATCGCAAAACATTTATTACAAAAACACTTATTGTTATTTCTATATAGCGTAATGGAGATCATTTGTTTTAAATTTGGTGTGTTTTTGTTTCCACAGCATGTGGTCCAGTGTGTGTTTGTAGCCATCCGCACCATCGGGAATATCGTCATTGTCACCTCGCTGCTGCAGTTCATGTTTGCCTGCATTGGTGTGCAGCTTTTTAAGGTGAGGTCTGATATGTCTCAGTACATCATTTTGCACCTAATTAGCTCAAATATTTAATAAACGCATGAAACGTATTTACGATTATTGTTTTCCAGGGCAAATTCTTCTACTGCACGGACTCCTCCAAACAAACACAGTCAGAGTGCAGGTAACATCACTTGATTTGGGAATACAAATATAACATTTCCATGAGTAAACGGCACAAAATTAAATCGTGTGTGTGTGTGTTTCAAGGGGGTCTTACATATTATACAAAGACGGGAATGTTGGAAAGCCAGAGAAAGCTCCGCGTTCATGGGAGAACAGCGACTTCAACTTTGATGATGTCCTGCAGGGCATGATGGCACTGTTCGCTGTATCCACCTTCGAGGGTTGGCCGGGGTGCGACATATACACATAAACGCATCCTCAAACTCGCACCATTTGAGTTCTGTTTAAATAGTCAATATTAATACTAGTTAGCTAGGTCCATTTCAACTTTGATACTTTAGCAACATCTAAAATATTAAAACTAATGTGAAATGAAATATTTATATAAACGTGTTTTTCTTCAACAGGCTACTCTACAGAGCCATAGACTCCCACGCGGAGGATATCGGCCCGATCTACAACTACCGCGTGGTCATCTCTATATTCTTCATCATCTACATTATCATCATTGCCTTCTTCATGATGAACATATTCGTAGGTTTCGTCATCGTGACGTTTCAGGAGCAGGGAGAACAAGAGTACAAAAACTGTGAGCTGGACAAGAATCAGGTATCCGCGTCCACATAATTGTTATTGGTGATGTTTGAAATATCCTTTGGGTTCTATAGACACATGTTCATACATTTTGTGTGCCTGTACAGCGTCAGTGTGTGGAATATGCCCTGAAGGCCCGCCCCCTGCGCAGATACATCCCTAAAAACCCTTATCAGTACAAAGTTTGGTACGTGGTGAACTCCACCTACTTCGAATACCTGATGTTCACCCTTATCCTGCTCAACACCATCTGCCTGGCCATGCAGGTCAGTGTGCTCGACTACGCGCTTTATAGCTATGCACTGAATTCAGCTTTTTAAAAAGTATTTGCTGGTTTGTGTTTACAGCATCACGGTCAATCTCAGTCCTTCAACAAAGCCATGAATATTCTTAATATGTTGTTCACCGGCCTCTTCACTGTGGAAATGATCCTCAAACTCATCGCCTTCAAACCCAGGGTACGATCTTCACACAGCTTTTTTATAGACACACCCTCAATAAGCCCCGCCCTTTCTAGACACTCCCTCCTGCACATTTATGAACAGGCCGGATTTCAAAGCCATAGTTTAACATGCATGATGATTCTTTTTTCAATTGTGTCCAGAAATGTCTACATACTGTAAATATATTTTGTGAATCTTTTCACAACGATTGTTTCATGAGGTTAAAATAGTAGTTTGTCTTTTTTCTTGATGTTAAGATCTGCATTTTCAAGATTTTTTTTACATTTTTAGGGCCATCAAACGTTTGATCGCGGTTAATCTTGATCAAGATTTAAAGTTTGTTTACATAATATATGTCCGTGCACTGAGCATATTAATTTTGTATTTAAAAACACATACATGCATATATTTAAAAATATAAAAATGTATAAACGTTTACGTATCATTTCAATTCTAGGTAAATATAAATAATTACATCTAAATATTTTCTAAATACATGTATGTGTATGTGTTTATAAATACAAAAGTAATATGGACAGTACAGAGACATTATGTAAACACAAACTTTTTTTTTATAACAATGAAAGGATAGATACAGGAGAACAGAAACTTGAACAAAAACTTTTATTCCGGATGCAATTAATCGTTCGACAGCCCTACTCATTTTAATTTAGTTGAACAAATCGAAGACGTTTGTAATGTCATTAGGGCTGTTACCCAGCATGCACTGGGTGAAATACGTTTCCTAACTTGACAGTGTTCCGTTACTGTGTGCTGTTTTATTACCAATTTTGCAGGTGTCCTCCTGGCAAGACTTTTATATTACTTTTTATTTCTCTTTCCCGGTAGATAGATAAAATACTGCTAATCATCAGAAATCTCAGACCCTACTTATTTAACCTTATAATACCTTTGACCTGAAATGTTTTACCGTGATCACATCCCAACTTTGCCCCAATTGAGGATTGACGATCACGTTTTCCTGAAAACATCAGTGTCTCTCTCGCTCTCTCTCAAGTCACAGCTCATCTGCCTCAGGACATTAGACAGCTCGTAATTCCAACAGTTGCTATTTAAATAGCTCTATGTCTCGCATAACTTGGCAGCAATTTCCAATCCATGAAAGGGTTTTCCTGGCCTACTAAGCACAAATCAGATATTGTGTAAGTAGAGACGGCACACGTTTTCTTTTGAGCGCTCACAATCGCTCAAGGTGAGACGCTTCTAAAAACCAGTTTCATTCCTATCCCAGTAAATGAGCACATGAACACAAATCAAACAATATTTCTCGTGGAGATACAAACGTGTGGATTCACCGTTAAACAGTAAAGCATAAAATAAAGTTTAACGGAGTGGGAATATCGATCCGCTGATTTTGCTGTCGCACAAGCGTTTGAGATATTGATTGTGCTCATGCATCATGGGTATGAGCAGCGCTAGTGTGATGGTCAATTCTGCATCTCTAACTGCCCTCTCTCACCCCCCACCCTCCCCTCGTCCTGTGTAGGGTTACTTTAGTGACCCCTGGAATGTTTTTGACTTCCTCATCGTTATTGGCAGCATTATAGACGTCATTCTGAGTGAGATCAACGTAAGTACATCGCCACCTCTCTCTCTCTCTCTCTCTCTTTCTCTCCCTCTTTCTCTCTCTTGCCTTTCTGTCCATCTCTGCTGTCTTTCATTCCCCTGTGCTTCCTACCATTCTTGACTCTTCGTTCCCTATTCAAGATGGCTGCTGTGGCAGGTCGCCCTCTGGTGGCGAGAGGTTTAGGGCACACGCGCAGGGAAGGGGTACGGGAAGGTAGACCTGCGAAAGGGAGGGAGCGCACTTTGTTTTTTCTTCTTGCAGGCTGCGATGTACGTTGTTTTGTTGTAACTAACACTCACACCTGAACTAACCCAGAAGCCCTGCCCGTTCCTTTCAAGGTGGTTTTGGGGGATGTTTCACTAACGCTGTGGAGCATGACGGGTCCCAGGTGCTTTTTGCCATCGTGGGATTCTCCGGTTTTCTTTTGTTCTTTGGTTTCTCACACCCGTCATTTGGTTTTATGATTTTCCTCATGCGAGTTAAATGTTCATGTGTAACTGTTTTCTCCCTTATTTTCTCCTCTCTCCTTTTCTTTTTCATTTTTCTGTCCAGCATTATTTTGTTGATGCATGGAACACGTTTGATGCCCTTATTGTAGTGGGTAGTGTTGTTGATATAGCCATCACAGAGGTTAACGTAAGTAATCTCTCTCTCTTAATCTGCCTGCCTGCACCCTCCCACCCGTCCTAACCCCCCAGACTAACAAAGATGGAGTTGCATTAACTTTCCACCCGCATACATAGGCATGAATGACCTTGTATAGCCTTCAGGGTGATATATCTTGACTTTAGAACCAATGTGGACATTATTTGGTTCATTATTGCGTTTTGGAAGATAGATTGTTGCACAACTTGAACAGTAACTTGATAAAAGTTTTGTTTCTGTTGAGTCAATTCATAAACCTTTAAACACATTTTAACAGAAGAGCCAATATTTGACGGGGAAAAAATTAACCTACATTTTTTGTTTACCTAATTTTTGATCCCGGTATTAATTGCAATATTTTGTAACCGTTTCTAGTTTCACAAATGTAAAATATTGATTTCTGTGTTAAATATCACTGGTCGTACTGGTGGTTCTTTACTGGTTTTGATTTAGGACCTGGATTGTATTTGATTTAGATTGTAGTGAAGTGAAACCTAGCACATTTTTATTGTTGGATTTTTTTGTGTTAATTTACTTAATGTTTGCACACAGTTTTTGTAAGTATTTAAAATGTACTTACATTTTTTTGTGGCAAGTTTTTGCACGCCGTTTTTTCTGGCAAGTATTTGCATACCGTTTTTGTTAAAAAAAAGTGTAAAAATAAGCAAATGAACACAAAAAAAATAAGTAAATCCTACTAGGACAGCAACAATATGCTAATTTGCATTTCTGTGCTTAAAAAGACTGGCATTTTACACAATTAATTCACTAAGACAACAAAAGCACATATTCAACATACATACATAAATTGTTTCTTTTATTATGTTTTATGAACTCAACCACATACAGTAGTCTTTGCAATATGAAAAATTATTTTGATTTAACATTGAAGTTAATGTTTAAAATATTGTTTTAGTATTAAATTTAATTTATTACCTATCTGAACAATACATGTGTCACCAATGAGATAAATGGCATACTTTAGCAGTCGCAGTTTAGCAGTGTGCAGTAATATTCGCTTTTGACCAATCAGAATCGAGCATTTCTAAAGCTTAGCTAATAAAGCTAAAAAGCTAACGAAATTTGAAGATTAAAGCTCCGTCTGAGGGTTCATTTTGAGCTATGCAAGTTTTTCCTCTAAGTTTCTCTGATCGCATGATGTGTATGAAGGTCATTATGATTGACAGCAGTTGTTTCAGATATATATACCCTGTTCGCTATGCACATCCATTTCAGCACTGACTGGGTTTGGTTTGGTTGGAGTTTTCTCTTCATCCAGCATCTGATTTGAAATTAAAGCATGACCTTTGACCCAGCATTGTGTTTAAATTGTTTATTTTTTCCTCTTATTTTTTCTTGAGAAAACTCTGAGCACTTTTTCATGCTTCATTAACCCGTTAAACTAATCCGATTAGCCATTTGAAATATGATAAGTGATGAATCCGTGCTGATAGCCAGTTCCTCCTCTCAGTGCCACAAGGAGATTAGAGTGAAGTCCCTCGACTCTACTCTCCGTTAGAAAAAGCGTTAATGTGACCCCTCCTCCTCCTGAGACCGCTCTGCTCCTCTCAGCGTTTCGTCCTCCCTGCCTGTTGGAGGCGCTGTGTGATTCTCACCGTCTGATTGGACAGCAGCGGGGGGTGGAGTGATGGGAGTGTTTGCCAGCCTCGTCTTGCTGACGATGCCACATTGCATCCTTCTCTATGAATGCTTCTTCTTTTCTTTCTCTCTGATCTGCATTACCTTCCTTTTATCAATGTTTTTCCTGTCTGTCTCTTCTCTCTCTTCTTTGGTGCTCTTTGAACGCCCGCACGGCATTCTGGGTAGGCCTGCCCCCTGCAGTGTTAGCTATTGGCTGGTCCATTCCAGATGAGCCAATTAAGACGATCAAGTATTTCTTCCATCAAGTATTGAATTTATTGCTCTCAGTTGGCCAACCTCCAGGGGGCAGTGTTTGCCAGTTTGTGCCAAATCTCTTATTCCGTGCAATGTGAGATCATGTCTGTGATACTGAACGGTCCCCTGAAAGTGATTTTATCATGACAACTGTTTCACACATGCACATTTGGGTCAATCTCACGACAAAATGACCAGGTCACATTTCACCCCAGAATTAAAAGTAAAATTAAATATTTGAAATATATGAAATGTTGTGCAGAAGCAAAATCAAGCCTATTTTAATGACATTCATATTTTAGTATTTTTCTCTATTATGCATATTTCCCTCCTGACTGTGTCCAAATTTATTCTTCATTTCTCAGTAGAGAATAGTAATAGCATTTCTTGATAAATACTCAATACTCAAATATTACTTGTTTACTTTAATTTATATATACTGTAGATCATTTTTACTTTTAATTGTAGCACAAATTTTAGTCAGTAAAACAAATACTACCATAACAATAAATTAAATGAATAAAATCAGTTTTTAGCTGATACAATGATAATAGGATTATGGTTTTGAGAGTTGGGCGGCAAATATGCTTGGTTGTCATAATGCATTCAAAATATTAATCGGTCCTAAAAATTGGCTTTATTTTCTTAAAGCAAAATTTACTATCTTTTGATTTTGGGTTGAAATATGCCCACAGATATCGTCTTGACCGGTTCCGTGAGATTCACCCATTTGGAGAGAGTTATACCATTGACCCAGTTCTGTTTGCTACATGCATGGTTGGGGTTGCCAGATCCTCTGCAGTTCTGCTGCAGTGAGATCATTTACTGAATCCCGTTCACCATTTTAAACCATTTAAAGTAACCAAATATTTCAAACGAGCGAGACACTGCAGGGGATTTAGAAATCAGTCTCTCTGCATGTAGAAATTCAACACACACCTACACACACAGTCATACACACATGAACACACACACACACACACACACACACACACACACACACACACACACACACACACACACACACACACACACACACACACACACACACACTGAGAGACAAACATTGAGCAAGACCTGCTGGGAGAATCTCGACTCGTGAGAGATGTCGAACCAGTGCATGTGTCTGCGTGTGTCACTCACTCATCCTCCAGTTTCTGGCTGCAGACCAGCATATGGCTCCTCCCCACACGGACCATGTGCTGTAGCGCCCTCAGCTGGCTGAAAGACAGATGTGCTATGAGGCGTCTCCCCTGCAAGAAACCCAACAAATACACTTGAAGCTCACCTACAGACACGTTCTCACACATATCAGGGCTCAACAGTAATGACGATTCTCTGGTCCAGCAGGAACTTCCTTATTGTTAAGCCTTGAACATAGACGCACACACACACTTTGGCAGGTGTACGGTGGGTGGTTGGCGCTGCTATAGCTTTGATCTGTCTGCCTTTCTTTAAAGCCAGCTGACCCCTCCTCCTCTCCCCCCTCCTCTGTGGTAAGACCAATGGTACGGACCAACGGTAACCGAAAACCACCCTGTCACCTCTCATTCCACCCTGTCATCTCTTCTACTTCTCCACCATCACCAACTGTCATTCATCATGTGACCTCAGCATGAGCACACGTGTTCTCTCTCATAACTGTGGCATTGGGCAGGCACGTGTATATGCTGCTGGTGTGTCCATCGTCTCGACTTCTACCCTCCCTTAGGCTGCCATGCCTGCCATTGGTGCACTGTAGTCACATGGTCATCGCTGTGTGTGTGTGGTGCAGTGCCGCCCCGGCTGATGAACTCTGGTGTTAATCCTCGGAGTGGTAAAGCTCTGGAATCAGCCGGAGGCTTGAGAATAGATGTGTGGTTTTCTGTGCGATGTCCACTCGCATGAAGCTTATTCCCAGTTTTGCTTGGTGTGATGTTTTTGGCTGGCTTGTGCGTCGTGTATGACCGTGCAGGTTAGAAATGTGTTGTTTTAAAGATCCCATGAAATTGTTTCATTAATGGTACAGCCGTAAACTCTGCTATTAGGGCAAAGTTCTGATTTTCATTTTCTCCGATAGGAAACGATATACAGTACATTTTAAAATGTGTTCATATGTTGAAAGTGAATTCTGTCAATGTTCAGGAGTGCACGACACAGTGTGCAGCCTTCAAAGTTATAGACTTAAAGGACCGGTTCACCCAAAAATAATAAATACCAGACATCTAGCCTAATGCAGTTCAAAACTGTATATGACGATTTCTTCTGTGGTACACAAAAGAAGATCCATTTTTGGTCCATTTTCATACGTTGAAAGTCAACAGGGGTCGGTGTTGGTCGGTTATCAACATTCTTCCAAATATCTTCTTTTGTGTTCTGCAAAAGAAAGAAGGTCATGCAGGTTTAAAATAGTATTAGGGTGAATTATCCCCAAAAAGCATTTATTTTGATTTCACGGGGTCTTTATAGCAGTGTCACAACACTAGAAAGAATATATTTACGAAGAATAAAAATGATTAGGAAAAGGTGAAAAGTCCAATTTGTGAGATTGTGTGTATGTGGTTTAGTAATTAATAAATCATATTATCTTTAAAACACAGCATACATCCACAAAATTTTAGTAGAATATTAATTAGGATTACATTCAATTAGGAAAGATTTTTTATTTTAGTGATGTTTCGTATTGTGGCGGGCATTTCGAAAATGCTTTGCATTCATTATCATGTTGTCATAAAGCCACCAGACATCGGTCTCTCTGTAGTTTGTCATCATTGGAAATGTTGAATATTCTTTTGTAGACGTTTTAACCGTCAATGTGCGTGTCAGCTTGAATCGCTCTTGTTTGCGTGCCTTTCCATGAACACGAATATATGTGTCTGTGCTAAAAAAAAGGGCCTTCAAAACACCGAAGATAACGCCAGGATTTCCATCACGTTCTTTCGGCTGTTCCGCGTCATGAGGTTGGTGAAGCTTCTTTCCCGTGGAGAGGGCATTAGGACGCTGCTCTGGACCTTCATTAAATCCTTTCAGGTGAGATAAAGGACGTTTGGTTGCTTTCTTGGTCTGTTTGGGTGATTGATGATCAACATTAGCAGCAATGTGGACCAGAGCTTATGCTGACACTTACGGTCTGGCTCTGCAGAGACTACACGACGTCATTACACACCTGCAGTCACTGTAAAAATAGACTAACAATCGGGTTTCCTTTCGCTGGATGCTCGTGGTTTATTGTTGGAGTCCAGCAGCAATGCATTGTGGGTCTCTCCCAGCATGGACAGTGAAATGTTACGCTACTTGTTTTTTTTATTTACCCTCCGTTTTCTTTCTTCACAGGCTCTTCCCTATGTCGCTTTGCTTATCGTAATGCTGTTCTTCATCTACGCCGTCATTGGGATGCAGGTGAGATCTTTATCCAGCTTCTTCGGCCCGCCGTAGCCGTCCGATGTTGTGATGCATGATGGGTATTATGTGTCTGACTCTACAGATGTTTGGCAAGATCGCCCTGAGGGACAACAGTCAGATCAACCGAAACAACAACTTTCAGACGTTTCCTCAGGCTGTTTTGCTGCTCTTCAGGTCAGTTCTGCCCTTCATTTCTCCATCTTTCTCTCTCTTAGTATTGCTGCCTCTCTAACTTTTAAATGCGTGCGCTTTTAGGTGTGCTACAGGGGAAGCGTGGCAGGAAATCATGCTGGCCTGTTCTCCCAACCGTCCGTGTGAGAAGGGCTCGGAGGACGGCCATTCAAGCGAAGACTGCGGCAGCCACTTTGCCATCATCTACTTTGTTAGTTTTTACATGCTTTGCGCCTTCCTGGTGAGTGAACGTCAATATTCCCTCGTGGTAAACAACTGTTTATTTTACAACAGCTGTGAAATTCGAGTGTGTCCCCGGCATCTGTTACAGCCTCCGAACAATGTTTACCGAATCCAGCTACGCAACAGCGACAGCGTGTGTGACTCAGAGGTTTCCTGTCATGAGTTACACTTTTTTTTCTCCCATTCTCTCCTACAGATCATTAACCTGTTTGTGGCTGTCATCATGGACAACTTTGACTATTTAACACGTGATTGGTCGATACTGGGGCCACATCACCTGGATGAGTTTAAGAGGATATGGGCGGAATACGACCCCGAGGCCAAGTCCGTTCATTTACACAGCTGTTGAAGCTTGATCAGTTCATTATTCGTATTGAATAACCTGAGATTAAGTGTGATGTGATTGCAGGGGTCGGATCAAACATCTGGATGTGGTGACGTTACTGCGCAGAATTCAGCCACCCCTCGGGTTTGGAAAACTCTGCCCGCATAGAGTGGCGTGCAAGGTAGTAATGATACACTTGCCTCAAGATACGATACAATACACGTTGCTGGGTTCACAATATGATAATATCACAATATCTTTCACAGAAATTCAAATAACAGACTTCTTGCCATTATACATTCAAATTAACACTTACATTTATGCATTTGGCAGGCGCTTCGATAACAGTTCTTGTTGTTCATTTGGCATTTGCTGCAAATTGGTATAGAACTGACAACATTTATTTATTTATTTATTTAAAGCTTCTGAATAGACGGTTTCAACGCCAACAACATAAACAAACGTTATGTGGCTCAAACTTAACTTGTGGTAGACCTCCACAAAGAATCTGTAACTGTTGAGTAGTTTTGAGTTCATTTAATACAATTGATATACAATAAAATATTAATATGAATTAATAACAATATAAATTAAACTGGTTTATTATTACAAAACACAGGCCGGAAGGTAACTTTAGCTAGCGCGTGCGTCTAATGAAACCATCTACCTAAATTAAGAAAGGAATTAATAAAGCTAAACCCTACAAAAGAAAGCAGTAAAAGCACAAAATGATGTACAAAATTAATTCAACTAAATTAATAAAAAACATGTTGACATGAGTCACGTGTGCAGCGCAACCAATAGGATCAAACAGATGTCAAAATAACATCATGGCTATAAAATACATATCCGTCTTTTGTATTAAGATATATTGTGCTACAATGCGAGTACTACAGAGTGACCCTAACCCAATCTCTACCTCTAAAAAAACACATCTTTTCAAGAATTTAGAACTCAAAATATTTATATAATGTTTATTATAGTAATATTTATAAGGTTGATACATCGCTCACTCTGTAAACACACACAAACTGACAAACGTTTTTTTTTTGTGACCTCATATGACTATTTGTTACTTTGTGTGTCTAGCGGCTTGTGTCCATGAACATGCCTCTCAATAGTGACGGAACTGTGATGTTCAACGCAACCCTTTTTGCCCTAGTGCGAACGGCTCTGCGCATCAAAACCGAAGGTGTGGAAATAACGCAACACACACCTTTATTGGTTTCATTAAGTTGTTTACATCTTCCCTTTGAGCACTTACTGTAAATACTACAAAACAGTCACTGTGTGTGTTTGTGCTAGGTAACTTGGAGCAAGCAAACGAAGAGCTCAGGGCAATCGTGAAAAAAATCTGGAAGAGGACGAGCATGAAGCTGCTGGATCAAGTCGTGCCCCCTGCTGGAGGTAAGAGGGGCTGGGAATTAAAGTTCCCCGCAGTGTCATGCCATGTCCTGTCCTTGCGCTTTGCTTAAGTGTGTGTTTTGGTTTTGTGTTCAACAGATGATGAAGTAACAGTGGGGAAGTTCTATGCCACATTCCTTATTCAGGAATACTTCAGGAAATTCAAGAAACGAAAGGAACAGGGCCTGGTAGCCAAAATCCCCCCAAAGACTGCTCTTTCATTGCAGGTGGGTACAAACTACACACGTCCACACACGGAAGGAATATCACCATGGCACAAAAAAAAGAAAATTGAATATGTGCGTGTGTCGGGTTCAGGCTGGCCTGCGTACTCTACACGACATGGGTCCTGAGATCAGACGGGCGATATCGGGTGACCTGACCGTGGAGGAGGAACTAGAGAGAGCCATAAAAGAAACCGTGTGTTCTGCGTCCGAGGATGATATCTTCAGGGTAAAGGTCTGATATTGCCTCTTATCTCCTCTCCTCCGCTTCGCTCACGTCATCGCTTCTGCCCACCCGCATGGATCAGACCTTCCGAGCGGAGTCATCTAAAGAGCGTCACCCTTCTCCAAGGACGAAGGGTCGCTGAAGCAAAGCTGCTTGTTTAGATTCCTTTTTTTAGCATCGTGGGCCATTTATTAGATTTTAATTTGTTATTAAGAAGTCATTATATTCATGCTGTTCATATTAAGTAAAGTTTCCTCTTTGGCGTGATCATCCAAAGAGCTCATAAGGAAATCATTGGTAAAAGCGCTTTGCTATCATCATGTAGATAAGGCGTCTGCTAAATGACTAAATGTAAATGTAAGGCGGATTGTTCTGAAAGATTTTTAAGTGTAACACTTTTGAAAACTAGAAATATAAGTGTGGAGTGAATTGGAGGCCGAATAAAGGTTGATGGTTATGAAATGTGGAAAAATCTGTAACACCAGGTGTAAACTGGGACTTTGAGTTGGACGTTTGTTAATTCTTCATCTGTCTTTGCAGCGTTCTGGTGGCCTTTTCGGCAACCACGTCAACTACTACAACCAAAGTGACGGCCACGCCTCCTTCCCACAATCCTTCACAACCCAGCGGCCGTTGCACATCAGCAAATCCGGCAGCCCCGGCGAGACGGAATCTCCCTCGCATCAGAAGCTCGTCGACTCGACCTTCACTCCAAGCAGCTACTCTTCCTCAGGATCCAACGCGAACATCAACAACGCAAACAACACGGCCATCGGACACCGGTACCCCAAACCAACCGTCAATACGGTTGACGGACACACGGGGCCCCCCCTCACCACCGTCCCACTGCCACGGCCCACATGGTGCTTTCCAAACAAGAGGTACGGTGTGATCAATGCTGAAGAATGTTGTTTTTGTGTTTTGGAGTAGAGCGTCAGTTGTTAAGCTTTAAAGAGCACAAACTTCGCTCAGTTCACATACTCTAGTTTGGAGTGGTTCATGTTAGCGGGTAGATTTCAGGTTCATGTCGGAATCCCGCTCCTGATTGTCATCTGTCTCCCCCTCTGATCGTCTCGTGGACCAGGACCTGTTTCTATGACACGTTTATGCGGTACGTTCACAGTCAGAAAGAGAAAGACCTCGTCACTATGGAGAGCTGTTGTGCGCTTTCTCCATATTAGGTGGATCTGATCTTCATGTCGCACACACACAAACTCTTGTGTGTGTTGAGAGATCCACTTCGCGAATAGCGTCAGCTGCGAGCGGCTTCTCTGATTGGCTGACAATGTATGAGCATGTGCAAGCTAAGCGTAACATCAGCAGCTACACTTACTCGCGTTGGTGTTTGTGCTTTGGCTGGTCATTTCCAGGCTGTACAGGGGGGGCGCTTCATTCAGACCGAAACACACAAACATCACATGCTGCCCGTAAACAGGAAATACAGATTTAGTGCTGATGCATGCAACACAACCTGAAATACTGAATATCTTTCTATTTTGAAATGGACATGTAGTCTTTATGAAGTGCCCCTTCTATTCAAACTAGTTCCCCTGTTAAATAAAGTGGCATAAGGTTACCATGTCAGAATAATATCAGTGTTTCTGTGACGCAATCAATTATAGATGAAGGCCGTGGCAAACAAACCTTTCTCTGCTACTGTACAGCTGTCGTCTGTATGTTTAGGTGCTATTTCCTTGTTTTACTGGTGTTTTTGACAGTTTGTTGCAGATAAACAAGCACAATATGCTTATAGTTCACCTGTGTGTGTGTGTTTGTGTAGCTCTGATTCCAGCGACAGTCGTCTCCCCATCATACGGCGAGAAGAAGCGTCTACCGACGAGACGTATGATGAGACGTTTCTAGACGAGAGAGATCAGACCATGCTTTCAATTGACATGTAATACTTCATTCTTGTTTTTCACCTGTACAGATCATTCTGTGAATGCTTTGTTGCATTAAAATCGATTTCAATTGATGTGTGGTCAGAGGTGTCGGTTATTTTACAACGGCTTTACATTTGCCTCGTACTATTTTTTCTGAATGCTTGAAGTTACCTGTGAAATTGTGAAATACGTGTTTGTGCATGCGTGTGTCTGGCAGGCTGGAGTTTCAGGATGAAGAGAGCAAGCAGTTGTCTCCCATGGTGGAGGGCGATGTAGGGGAGGAGAGGAGGCCGTGGCAGTCTCCACGGCGACGGGCCTTTCTCTGTCCCACTACACTGGGTAAAGACCTGCACGCATTCATTATCTCGAAAACATGTCATACATATCACTAGAGTCCAGCGTTTCATAATACATTGTTCAACGATGGATGAATGAATGAACATACGTTTTTAAATCAATGTCATTTTTAGGGCTGTCAAACGATGAAAGATCCAGAATAAAAGTTGTCTTTTATGTCTATGTACTGCACTGTGCATATTAATTTTGTATTTATAAACGCATACATGTCATATTTAGGAAATACTTGTATGTATGAAATTATAATTTATATGTGTATGTTTTTATAAATACAAAATAAATATACACAGTAAACAAATATATATTATGTAAACACAAACTTTTATTCTGGATGCAATTTATCGTTTGACAGCCCTAGTATTTTTTTTAACGTTTTTAAATACTTTCTATATGTCTGACTTGTTTCCTGATTTTTATGTTGACCTTTAGACACAAATTCATGACGTAATAGAAGTAATAAGTATTGTTTCCTCCCCTGTTGCAAAAACAAAATTGTGTGGGAAACACTGGGGAAAAATCTTTAAAAGCATACTTTAAAATGTCTTCCTCCACACACATGCACACACACTCACAGGTCGACGGTCTTCCTTTCACTTGGAGTGTCTGAGAAAGCATAACAGACCTGATGTTTCTCAGAAGACTGCACTACCACTGCACCTAGTGCATCATCAGGTAGGCGCACACATAAACACTCTTCTGCTGAGTTTCTCCTCGTCCTTTTCACTCAAAATATCTATCTGCTCATATTCGAAGGCTTTGGCCGTGGCAGGCTTGAGTCCCTTGCTGAGACGAAGTCATTCTCCGACTTTGTTCTCGCGTCTATGCTCCACGCCCCCCGCGAGTCCAAGCAGCCGCGGCGGAGGAGGTCCGTGCTACCAGCCGGTTCCGTTTCTCCGGTTAGAGGGCAGCGGATCCTACGAGAAACTCAACAGCAGCATGCCGTCCGTGAACTGCAGCTCGTGGTACAGCGACAGCAACGGCAACCACAGCAGGAGCGCGCAGAGGACGCAACGACCCGTGTCGCTCACGGTTCCTCCGGTCACACGCAGAGACTCCATATCTCTGGCACACGGGAGCGCCGGCAGCCTCGTGGAGGCGGTAGGGGCGCTTTGCTCACGTTCTCTAAATGACTCTCTAATAGTTGAGTCTTCTTCATCGCTCTTCCTCATTTGTTTCTTTCTCTCCTCAGGTGTTAATATCTGAAGGTTTGGGTCGCTACGCACAGGATCCGACCTTCATCCAGGTAGCAAAGCAGGAACTAGCAGACGCCTGCGACATGACCATGGAGGAGATGGAGAACGCTGCCGATAACATTCTCAACGCCAACACTCCACCCAACGCCAACGGGAACCTTTTACCCTTCATTCAGTGCAGAGACGCTGGTTCGCAGGAGTCTCGTTGCGGCCACGCGCTGGGGCTCTCTAGCGCCGCAGGGTCAGACGAGCTTCTGGGGGCGGAGTTAGACCTCTCTGAGGGGGCGGGGCTACGGAACAGCGCTCTGATGGAGGACGAGGACATGGAGTGCGTGACGAGTTTGTAGGGGGAACGTCAGCACGGAGGACTTCCTGTGTCTTAGCCCAACTCTCGCCGAGGACACTGCCGTCCCGCAGTCTGACCGTTTGTTGCGTGTACCTACCGTAGGGGTATAAGGCCATTCTGCTTAGCTGAGAGCGAGTCAGTTTTTAGTTCGTCCGTGTGTTTGCGAGAGCACGAGCGAGTAGGCGAGTGTACATGTTTGTGTGTGTGTTTCTAAAGTGCCTCACAGTTCTCACAACCTTGATTGCAGTAAGGAGGAAATGAAAAAACAACCCTGACCGAACAGGGAATCGTGGGAAAAGATGCGCTGTTACCCAATGAATGGGATACTGTATGTCCGTCGGTGGACGCCTGGGGGCCAAAGTAGGATTGCGCTGACCCCTATGTGTGTTGGAATCAACGGCCTCATCCGGTGCGAATGTGTGGTGCCGAGCGGGCTGTGTCGGGAATTGTGCCGTCCAGGAGAGGTCGCTGGTTCGAGGGATGCTCAGAAAGACCAAATGGACAAACTGGAGAGGTGAAGCCCACTCAGATATAACAGCTGTCGCACTTTTCACGGGGCTGTCCATCATCCATTCGTCAGGAGAAGCGTCGTCTCTAAACACCCCCAACCTTTTTTACTGGTTCATTTTCAGTTCAAGATTTTGCTGCTTTTTATTTTATGAGTTCTACCCATAATTCTCTGGTTGAGCTGTTTTGTTGAAACGGCTTTGAAAGACTGAACTGAACTCTCTGAATTTCCCTCTCTCTTTTGTGTACCGTCACGGCTTTCAGGTAGCTGCTAGCTGGGAAAGGTCATTGCATCAGTGGCCTTTGACTTCCAGAGGCGCTTCACTGTTCTGCCGTTTTTTTCTCTTCTTCCCAGCATTTGGTATTTCCATTATCGTTTATCTTGAATTGCACACAGGTCGATGCTGTTTTTTTCTAAATTATTATTATTACTATTATTATTGAAGGATGTTTATGCCAGATGCAGTGTTGTGACTCTAATGCCTCTTACAGAGAAAAAGCTATTTATTTATTTATTCCTGTCAGAGGTTGCAGTGTGTTCAGGGGGATCTCTCTCGTGTTGTTTATCGGTAGCTCGCGAGCTGTAAATGAGCAGTTTAACTCACCTGGACGCAGGTAGCACTGATAGGTCACACGGTTCCAATGCTGCTGTTGGATTGGACGTTCTGAAACTACTGACGTTTCTTCACTGCTGATCTCCAGAAACATTCAGCCGATAGCGACAGACAGTCTGCACAGGAAACAGCAGAGCTTCTGAAGGTCAGTAAAGGTGCACTTTGAGGAGAGGAAGCGTGGAGTATTCAGGAAGCGTAGCGCATCATTTCAAAAACACTAATGTAGTTCACACAGGGCTAAATATACTACCACGATTAAGTCATTACGAACGTACAAACGTCAGCAGTGTCATGGCCGTCATCCATTAATGTTATTAATTATTATTATTATTATTACTGTTGTTAAGGATCTTTTTTTCTGCTGGGTTTATCACTGTATCCATGCAGTTCACACTTACACGCAGAGCTACCTTTTTATCTATTATGCAAATAAGGTGTTGAAGCGTTAGCGGTTACTCATGTTGCTTACGTGAGATCAAAGTCATCCCCTAAACACATCCATTAATGAGAAATGACACTGTCGATGTACGAAGCGACGGAAACCTGACCAATCCGCTTCCAGGGCGTCTTTCTGTATGTCTGGGTTACAAGTTTTCGTTACCGTTTTGCTTCAGAAAAGCATTATAGGAATTTCTCTTCACATAGATGAATAGATAACGAAGTATTTTCGTCCGCTTGACTTGTTTCTACACCGAGCGTCCTGCTGTTTCCTGGCGTTGTGTTCCAGGCCTTGGACATTGAAATCCTGATTTACATCTTGCTTTGACTGGTCACGTGCTTTCGGTTGCGAGTTTCTGAATGCTTACAGGAGATCTCTGCTCCGAGGACAATGCAATGCGTGTGAAAAAGAAATTAGGAAAAAATGTAGCCAGAACCCACCCGCTCTGTTCCAAAGCCCAAAGTTCCAATGTGTCATTGTGAGGCTGCCCCAGGCACATTTCGAGGCCTTGGTTGTGTATGTGTCGAGTTTATCTGTGTTTAGTATATGCACAGCGGAGAACTGAGTGCGAATGCGTAGTCGAGCGCGTTAGTATTTGCGTTTAGTATATATGCGGTACGAGTGCGTGCGTGCGTGCATGCGTATGTGCTTGCATACCACAAGATATGCAAAAACAATGCAATAACTTTGACTGTACAACAGTTTCATTCAGAACTACAGCTGTACAAAAATCTAAGATCCAGAGAGAATATATTCACTGTTGTGTATTAAGTTGCAGAACTTTAAATTCAAAAAAACCTGTCATACTTGAAATGGGGTGAATTTGAGTATTGAGTATTTTAACAATCTTGTGCGGGTCAGTTTGGTTTGATGTTTTTCTTCTGTTGGTTTCAATTTCTTCTGCATGAGGATTTTTTGGGTGTGCAAAGCTTTCCAGTAACTTCGTTTTATTTCGTTCTAATGAAACATTGAGGAAACGCCGATGACGGGTCAGACGAAACGTGAAGGTGTACATAGAGGTGGAGAGAAACGTCTCGTCGGTGCGAAAGTGATTTTGCATATCTTGTGCTCATCCAGCTGAAAGGTGCATGATACGCAAGAGCAGCTCTCTCTCTCTTTTGATCACTGCTATTTTCCGTTTTACCTTTTCACTCACTCACCGTTCTTCTCCTTCCTTCAGCAGACATCACAGTGAAGCTAAATCTTATTACATTCCCCCCACACACGTACATGCCAGGTTAACAGACTTGATTTGATTTTGGACGGCGTGGATTGTTGGCCATTGACATTTTCACTTTTTTGTGTTCGAGGCTACAAGTGAAACATTAGAAATCCCCTCGTTTGTGTGTCGTTTCTCAAGTCTTATGGACAATCTGCATTTGCAATGGATATTGAACTGATCAGAGGTTTGAGTCTAAGCTCGTTTTTTTTCTATCACGTGATTTCATTCGCATGGAAATGCTGGAGTCTAAAGACTGGACAGACTCTCCCTTCATTAGCCAATGATTGTATATTTTTATAGACTATAGAAAAGAGTTAAAAGAAAAAATATAAACTCATCTGTATCTGCTGAATGTCAGGGTTAAAATGGCTACACACAACAGTGTTTGAGAATGTATGTAGCGACTTATCTGTATAGATAGAAATTAAATTTACGATAGAGAAATATAGAGTAAATCATTGGTAGTCACTGCAGTAGCTCCTTTTGAAACTCCAGTTGCATGACGGCAGGATGGTTGGGCATTTATTGAGGGAGGCGTGCAATGAGATTTATCGAGGGCTTGTTCAGAGCTGCTGTTTTCAATCGGACACATCACGTTCCCCGCGAGCGACGGAACAGTCTGGATAAGCCACAAGCTTTCGGTCTACAAAATCAGCCCCCGTGTTGAATGACACGTGCATCAGCAGATGAACGATCTTTTAGGAACAGAAACACGGAGCGCTGTGTAACGCTCAGGCCTGGTACCAAATATCTGACTGAATATTTTGTTAGTTGCTCAGTGGTGTTTTCTGCCCAAATCGTTTAATTGTAGCTTTTTTCTCTCAGAGAATCAGAAGTAATTTTATATATTTTAATATGCGAGAAATATTTATGAAATGGAAATTTAGATGCTTCGCAATTGCGGTGGGAGCAGCCAAAGTCAGCGATGGACTGCAATTGGTCGTGAGGTGCATTGTGTTCACCTCGTGTAGCAGCGTAAGCAAGATTCCCTAAAAACAAAAGATGATTTATTAAAATAGACAACAACAAAAAATACATGAATAGATTATTAGCCTTATAAGCCTTTCGAAATGTAAAACCCCCAGGAAACAGCCCCTGGTTTCTAATATTATCGGAAACGATCCATTACATCTTAGTGTCTCTTTACAGCGATTGGTTTACTTGGATGAACCCAGTAACGAAGAAACACGGATGGTTTTTTACATTAGGTAAAATATTTTTTGGGTTAGTTAGTTTAAGTATTTGGTTATGGAGTTCTGTCTGGGTTTCTGGGTTCACGTGTGCTTTTATGGAACTTTTGCATGTCAGATTTGAAGGTGCGCGCTGAAGGGTTGACCTTTGACCAAGAGAAAGCCTGGACAGGTGCAAAGTTTGCCCTCTGGTTTAACCTTTGTGTAGCACATATCTCCAATGTCCTCCTTTATATGACTGTTAATTTGATATTATAATAAGTTAATGTAGTGCGTAAACGAATTTTAACGGTAAACTAAAAGCTAAGGTGGTGATGCAATAATCACGATTTGCACATTTAAACCACATTTAGTTCGATACGTCATACACATAATCCAAGTAAAGGATGAATTTATGCATAGATTTTAGCTGTCGTGTAAATATTAATTTCGCCCTAAGCTCAAAATGTCAATCTCGCCATAGTTTCATTTCAGCAGGTGGGACTATAATTTCATGCAGATCGGTTCAGGCTGTTTTAGTGCACCGATGGCGCTGGAAACTGAATTAGGGCCTAATGAATGCAAAGGTATTTCCGAGTGGCATTTCCCTGCCTCCAGTTCCACCCAGCGAATGTAGCACTAGAGAGAGAAAATGGGAGGAACGGTAAAGTTTTGGAGGAGGAGGAGCTCAAAAGAGTATTAATTGCACAAATTTCCATGAATGAATGAAGTGAACGTAGTTTGAACTTATTCTTTATCACATCCTGATTTCATTCTGCAGAGAAGGACGTAATGTTTGATCAGGTCTGGTTGGCCGCAAGAAGCTCTGGGCTTGATTTGTTGGCTCTGGTTGTTTCTCTAATGGGTGGCAGGACTGAGGGATTCTATTCCCTGAAAGCACCACCACGTTACGCTATTTTCCTTGCCGAATTAGTTCACAACAGGGGCAGTCTTGGAACAGATCGTGCTTTTGGTAGATGTTAAAGGCATCAGTGCTGGTCATTTGGGTCTCTCGTGGAACACAGAGGTCAGTCATTCACATTTTGGACCACCGACTTTAGAGCCCGGGTGTTATTAAACCTCTGTGAGACGTCTGCATGGTCTGTCATTCCCTCTTCTACTTTCGCCGATACTCTTTTGTTTCATTTCATCGTTCTTTCATTTGTTCATTTCGATTTGAAAAAGAATACGCTACATAAATCAGAAGATTCAATCACTTTTTCTACTCCTATTTTCGAAAAAAAGTGAAACAAAAACCGACCAAAAAAAATTGGATTTGTAAATAAGTGATTGTACAGTTTGTATCTGTATCTGTCAGTCTGTCTTTGGTGACAGAGTGTGTCTTGCTTATAACGCACGCTACCAGTAAATAAAAACTAAAAAATATCTTTAGATTGTATGGTTCTCGACAGGAAGTTTTAAATTAATCTCTGCTGTATATTCCTGTAATATTGCATTTTTATCTGAGGAATGATGTTATTAAACAATTGCAAATAAAGTGAATTTCCTAAGGTTTGCTCCTTCATGTGACGCATTTTATAAAGGCTGTGAACGCATCTTGGATTTATTGCAATCTCTTCCTGCAAAGGTAAGTTCCCAGCTGAGCAACTGCTACAGCTGCTTTTATCCAGAATGGCTTTTAACAGGGCATTTAGGCGTATACTTTTATCAGTATGTGTTCAAACCCACGGCCTTTGTGTTACTAGCGCAATGCTCCACCAAGTGAGCTACAGGAACAAACCTGCCGGCTGTAATTGGAAAGCCGCATCTGTCTTTCAATTCTGCAATGTACATGAATATGCAAGCAAACAAAAATGTTATTCTTATAGCTAGCAGATCTTCAAAACAAATTCAATACAATTGTAGTATTATTTTTATTATAGCCAGACCATGATAATAGCTACCAAAGTTTGAATAGTTTTATAAACATGCATTGATATTATATGAATTCCAGAGTCCAGCCACTGGACCATCTATAACAGCAATTTTACACCTCATAAAAATGGAGTCCTATTGTGTGATAAGCATTTTTGTTTTGCCTGTGTATTCCTGGTCTTTTGTTTAGATGGGAGGGTCCGCATCCTGGTTGATCATGCATGATTCTCCGTGACCAAGTGTGAAGAACAGATCTGGGTTCAGTCCGTGATTCACCATAGCTTCACGCAAACGTCGAGGAGGTTCAAGATAATGCTAATGGAAGAGAGAACAATAAACAAAACCGATCTTAGTTAGTCATACCACAGTGCAATATGTAACGATGGCTACCGGGAGGCAGCAAGGATGGTTGGGAAACATTTTGAACGACATGTATTTTGTTGCGCAAAACCTGCTTTAAATCACAATATGTTTTAATATGTTCATTTTATTTATAAGAACATTCTGTGCATGTATATTTAACGGTCCAAGCTGTCAACTCATGCCATAAAATCACTCCAGTGTAAGACAAAGACAATTGAAAGGGTAAGTATCAAGAATAAGTTCCGTCACCGTATTCACCAAGAGCTCTGTGGCTCACTGGTGTAAGTATTGCCTCACGGCATCAGAAGTCACCGGTTCGAATCCAGATCTCTAGGTTCGTGTTTAATTAACCATTATGTCTTTGCTTCTGTAACAGCTTTCGAGTGCTGCCTCACAGTACCGGAGGTTGCTGGTTCAAATCCAGCCAGCTCTCCAGATTTAACGGTTGAAGAGCAAAGCTCTTTGCTTCTGTAATTGCTTTAGCATTGAGTCAGAGGTGAAGTAAAAGTTCCGACACATGTATCACCAAGAGATCTGTGGCTCATTGGTATGAGTGCTACCTCAAGGTACTAGAGGTTGCTGGTTCAAATCCAGCCAGATCTCGAGGAGTAACTGCAGACTCTGATGAGAGTACTGTGTAATCTCCGGAATAACAGCTGATGCGCAAAACTCCACTAACCTGATGAAAGGAGGGGGCCCTGTTAGTTGGGCCCCCCCCGAAAATTACGACAATGTCCAGCAGCAGTTATGAAACTTATTGGGGAAAATTTGAGTGGTTTAGGTACAACTAATAACACTATATATATAATAATGAGATTATATTTACAAATGATTTTGCCTAATTAATAACACTATATACAGTACACTATATATATATATAATAATGAGATTATATTTACAAATGATTTAACCAAATTGCATGTTCGTTTTGTTAAAGCCGTTAGGAAACACGTTTTCCACGCATAAGGTTTGTATTTGTTACAAATAAAATATTTACAATCAACCTCGTAATCTGCTGGAGGCCTTTCGCGTGCTCATTGCTTCCCTCTGTGTGATTCCACCACCTCGCTGCTCATACAGAGTTTAAAACATCTCCGACAAACGGCAAAGTTTGCCTCGTAGACATTTCCAGGCACCAGCTTTAACCACCACGAGAACTCCTCATTCTAGCCATTTTTATTAAGCGTGCATTTAAACAATTTAGCTAGGATGCTGTAAACCAGCTGTCGGCTACTTCAACCTGTATGCTACGACCTCGGTTCTCTCTGATGAGTCATGACGATGCAGTAACTATTGCGGGGAGAGAAATCTTAGGTCTGTTCAATGATCATTTGGTCTGTCAGACTGAAAGATTTTTTGGCGGAAATGAGACCAAAATATTTAAGACCGTAGAATCTGAATTTAAGACTTTTAAATGCCTTATATTAGGAAATCTTAATTTAAGACATTTTAAGGATCCGCGGCCACCCTGAGAATTATAAACAGTCTGTTGTAACGACTGAAAGACAAACATTTATCTATAGCTACCTATAAATGTCTTGGACAAAATCTAAACCAGCACTACAAGCCTCGCCATATCAAATACACTCACAGTAAATAAAGTCTGACCCAACACATAAACACTGTGACAACGAGAATGACATGTGTTTGCACGTGTGAGAGAGATGTGCTCTAACCTCATAGGCTAAAGCAAATGTGCCCCAGTGAATGGCCAGTGAGTTTTTCGCCTTGATGTCTACATGGACCTGCACAGCCTCCTCTGGGTCCACATGCTGAGATTTCATGATCCCTCTAAACAAATGACATCATGAAATACATCAGAAAACAGGTCAATGTACTTCAATGTTTTCCACCTATGCAAACCCGTACCTGGGCAGGTACGCTCCAATTGGGATAGCAGCCAGGTCAAATGGTCCGAAATGTCTTCCTATCTCCTGAAACGATGAGCAGTACCCCGTATCTCCAGCGAAGAAGAAGCGGTTACGAGGGCCCACGACAGTCCAGCTTCCCCATAATGCTCTGTTGTCATCCAAAGGCGAGCGTTTGCACCAGTGCTGGGCTGGCGTGCAAAACACGGTGAAGTCGTCACGACCGGGAATTCGACTGCCCGTCCACCAGTCCAGCTCGGTGACGTTTGCACAGCCTGTCTTCTGCATCCATCCTGCCAGCCCGAGCGGCACGAACCAGTGCAGGTCAGAACCGAACCGAGCGTTGAGCGCTGTCACCGAATCTGCGTCAAGGTGATCGTAGTGTGTATGACTGATCACCACGGCGTCCACTTGAGGAAGCTGTTGTACGGTGCACGGCGGGCCACGGTAACGCTTTGGGCCCATGAATGCCATTGGCGAGGCTCTCTGGCTGAACACAGGATCGGTCAAAAGCACCAGTCCATCCATCTCCACCAGCACAGTGGCATGACCCAGCCATGTCCCTCGCACAGATGAGCCCGTCTGCCTGCACAGATCCGGGTTCTGGACAAAATATGGCTCGTGGACAGGAAGTTCTCGGTCCAGAACCTAAGAACAGAAAAACAGGCAAAACAACTTGTCAAATATACAATAATGTTGAGAACAACACTGTACCGTTGCACTTTAGAATTAAGATACATTGTGGACGACAGCCGAGGCAGAAAGAGCACAAACACTTTCTGCAAGTTCAACCTTCAACGCGGCATGAGCTGCATTTGAAGACAATTACGTAATGATAATATACATTACTTGCATGTACTACAGTAAATCTCATTCAACTAAATACTTGTTCATTTGGATAAATTATCGGCAATAATCAAAGATGTGTACCGGAAGTTAAATTCAGGCCACTAAAGCATGCATGTGCAGTAAAGTTTGTTTATGTTGTTGTCTATGGTAAAGGCAAATCCGTAGTGGAAAAGTGAAGTCCTTACGATATGATAAAAAACCTTGGTGTGTGCACAGTTCAAAGTGTGAAGTGTTACCTCTTTGGCGCTGGGAACGCTGCTGTTGTTCTTCTCCATGAGGAAGAGGCGAAGGATGGTGCTGTAGGACGGAAACTGCCATGTTGTCCACGGATTCACAAAGCGCCCCTGAGAGTCCCGTTTGGAACATGTCGCATCTCCCTTTTGTCTGTAATCCAGCGGGTCGTTTTTCTCACCAGAGTCGCTCATCTCGAGGTCAGGAGATACGGTGTGACCTCCATCCAGCTTGCTGTCTTCACACACGAAAGGTCCCTCTGCCATGGGCTTCCTGCCTCCAGCTGCACTGCAGAAACACCTGCTAAAACCACACATGACAGGGTGCACAATAACACACACACAGGAAGTAAAGGTGCAGATTTGTTGCTCCTGTGGCTCGCATCATAACACAATAAATACTCGATCTGTGCTGCTGATCATAAAGTGTTTTGTCTTTGCCGTATGTACACAGCTTAATTTTTTGCCTGCTCTTAGACATTACAGTACGGGAAGTGAAATACACTTACAGTGTATTTCACTTCCCGTACTGTAATGTCTAAGAGTGTGTTATCACACTACTGCCTGCTTCCTTCCGTTACTTTTCCATATTATTGTTCATTCTGATAAACTCAATTTCATACGAAACATGATGCGTTTTGAGTTTGCACAGTCATATACACCATTTCACATTTACAACCTTGAAGAGTGATGTGTTACATACATTTATGTTACGTCGGAATGCACACTACCAAACGCGACAGAATGAGGTTGCTGTAAAACACAAGATAACCTATCGCACTATATGTGCACGCAGCCTTGTAAGGCGCACTGACATTTACGCGTGTTGTTATTAATACGCACTGACATTTGCGGATGTGTCTTGCCATAGAGAGATAAATAACTCATGTTTTTAAAAGCTAAGGTACGTACCTATGGCTTTCTTGCAAACGCAGTTTGTATCTGTGCTGGGGGGGTCTCGCAGTAACCACCGCTCGAGCACGCCTGTGATGTAAATAAAGCGAGGCATGAGCTTACGGTGGTCGTCCTTAAGCTGCCCTCTAGTGGTGTTGTAATGTAATTACAGCATTTCGGTTGTTTAAAATGCGACTTGGGTAAAAACAGAGAAGTGGGTGGGACTTAAGCCGCAAGTGGGCTGTACAAACCTCCGGAGGATTTTGATTGGTTTATTTAATTAAATGTCGTGTGATCCACAGTTGGTGTAGTGTCTTGGGATACTAACAAAAGGAAGAAGGCCATAATTCTCGATGGTCCCTTCATTGAGGACCCATCACAGCTTCAGACATGCACACAAATATATATATATATATATATATATATATATATGAAGAATTTGGTTCCAAAATGAGATAACTTTTTATTGTGCATTCCAATGAATATCAGTCAAACTGCAGTTGTTTTGTTTTTATTTAAGACATAATAACTCAACAAATACAGCTAACGAACACAATAAAAACATAATGACATTATAAAAAACATGATTTTTGATTTTTTTTAAAAACGGAGTTAACTCATTTTGGAACCAAACTCTTCATATATATATATATAATTATGCACATGAATGAATTGTAGGAGCTACACTGCCATCCTGTGGTATAATATTGCAACTGCACTAACTAAACTAAGGCACATGGTGATAAAGATTTATGTACCCCAACAGCTGTACAGTGCCCTAAATTGTCAGCTGTGCCACAGTTTAAGCAATGTGAAAAACCTCCATTCTTAGAAATGTATTATTTCCTACATAAAATCATACTACATGTTGCAAATATACAGTACAAATGATGTCTCAAATAAGAAATGAGTATAAAGCCACGTCAAAGACTGAAAATCACATTGAAATTAATGATTAAACTTTGATGCTCCCATTCGCTTATAAGACTTTAGCCAGAATTTCACATATATGATAGCTTTGGTCATAAATATGAAATAAACTGATTGGTTAATTGTTTATTCCACTATGCAAACAAAGTGAACTGAAATACCTGTATTTAAATTTTCACTCTACACAATCTACATGTGATAAAACTGTGCAAGATGATGAGACGAAGTGAGCACAGTTTCCGTTTCCATGGTAATAGAGGGGCAAGCCTCTCAATGACTGATGTTAGTAAACAATAAAAGTTTTACGACGTGGCGTAGGGCAGATCTGGCAACCCTGTCAGTATACTGGGCAGTAACTAAACATCATTACAAAATATCACTAGGCTTTCTGCGGTAATACATAAAACTCAAAATATGTGTCAAGGTCAAATTAACTCAAAATTATCGAGATGGTCCCAAATAATTCTTAATAATTCATGTAAAACTTAAACACAACAAGACTCTTTAAACGACCCTTCAAGTTACTGTTGTGCAATAGCTGGTGGTGATCACGTGACGGTGCTTTGCAAAGTAAACAGCCAGTTTCACTTCATAGTTTATACAGTTATACTAAAAAAACAAAACCTCAACGACGAAATTAAACACGGTTAAGAGTACTCTGCAAACATGCCGTGTATTGCGTTTGTACTGTACGTATTTGGAGCCAAAAAAGCAGATGAAGGGAGAGACGCGGTGTTTTTTACACTGGAGTAAAGGTGTTTGCGTGTACGTCACCTTTCGTTGTGTTTACCTCTGCTGGTCACAAGTAGGATGTAAATACAATCCTGCAAATCTATTGAAGGTTTACAAGCAGCTGTCAGTTTATTGACAGAACACCGCAGCACGAGCATTTCATCCCACTGTTGTTCAAACACTCTGTCGAGTAACGTCAGGTCGTAACTTCCGCATGACACACGTGCGTTGCATGTCTGGGATTTTGTTTCTCATGTGGAATCAAATTCACTATTGTGCAGTTGCAAATTTACCAGATTAATTTAAAGCAAATTAAAGCTGTAGTTTATTTGTGAAATAAAGTATGTGCAATACGCGCACCCGTCGATCGTACACTGCCCTCCTGTGGTGAAATACTGCAACTACACTTTACTCATCATTGCCCACAGTACTCAAGTTTGTGGAGGGTGGGTAAGCTATCAAAGTTAATACAAAATGTCAATAATACATCTACAGATCAAATAGGTTCACTATTTAGATGAATAGCACAAATATTATGTTATATGAATTATATTATATGAATAACACAAATATTTTACAATAAATAAATCTGAAATAAATATAAATATTGAAGAATAAATAACAACATTTTGTCTGAGAAAACACATTTAAAAATCTTGCAGTTACAGCCCAGAGGTGACCTCCGCTTGAATTGCACGTTGCCATCTGGGCAACATTTATTCAGGACATGGATACTTACTGGACTTCATTTCAGTGTTATGTTGTGTAATAACCGCAGAGAACACTTGCACAATGGGAGGAGCCCATGTCCTCAGGCAGGCCAGCAGAAGGTCTCTATGAGAAACAGATGCATACTGTGTTATCCCACATAACTCAGAGTAGTACATCACAGATTTCTGGGTGGATAATCCTATCATAGGCTGGACAGATTTAATATAGCACAGCAGATAAACAACCCTCATCTAGGCAATTATTGCTCAGACTAATCCACTGAACAACAATCTCCTTAACAAGTGTTCGTTTAAGTAAGCTTACTGCGCTAGAGGGCACATATCTACTCAATATACAGTATATACTGTACATTTACATATATTTACAATTAATCTTATGCCATTTTTTCCTTACGAAAAACATTATTGTATAAAACACGAGCAAACGAATTGAAATGTATGAAACATTAATATAGATTCATGTTAAGGACCTTTTAATTGTTAACAGGGATTAGCAGGGTTTTAAGGTCAATATGTGACCTTAATAGTGTAAAAATAAAAATGGCATGATGTGCATTTTAAATATCCCATACATATTATTGTCATTATTGTTGATTAATTGAATGTAATAATAATAATAACACATGTAATAAAATACATATTCATTAAAGAATACAAATTATTGTACTTTCAGGTCTTAAATGCGTTTACTTGCTGAAACTGTAAAAAATGTAACACTCAAAAGTATTTTGCTTTTTACTGTTTACGTGAATATTTGGACGTTACAAAATGTACACCGTATATTCGTTTAATAACGACTTGATTAATTACATTGCTGTTGTCAATCTGTACTCGTAATAAAATCGAGTTTGCAAACCAAATCTACAATCTCAAGTAAATGGTTTGTGTGCAGCGAGCTCACTTGTTCGGTGTGGGCTGTGCAGCTTTAAAGCGCTCGGTCCATGATGCCTTGCGGTGTCCCGGTGCCGTTCACTGAATTTACTCCGAGTCAGAGCGCAGATCAGATCCGCTGCTGATGTAACGGGTCCACTTCAACGCGTGAAGCTCTTCTAACCGGACCTTATTCAATGCGGTCACGTGAAAAGAGTTTTTAGGAAACACGGAGTGGATAAAAACAGACCATCAACACAAATCTCGGTTTTGTTCTGGCGGACTAAAGTGGACCCGGTCTGGGGATCGTGAAGGTCCGGGGACTGCAGACACGCGCAGGTACGGAAATGGTTTTAAATAGATGTCTCTGCAGCGTGTTTTTCACCGTCCGTGAAGCGCGAAAGAGCGCGGCGTGTATTAAATGTGTTTTCATGGGGCACCGTTAGATAGTTGCGTACGGGACGCGATGCCGATGCGTTAAATCGGCACATGCGGGAGAGCGGGCGCGCGGCATGACACAGTGTCCAGTCAATGTCAGGGGTTTTCAGCTCCCCACATCCTTCTCGTGTGTGTTTTAAAGCGTGAAAATAACCGAACGATTGTCAGTGTTTTTCATCAGACCAGCAGAAGGCCTGCAGCCCCTCCTAAACTTATAAACATTACAGCAGTGCATTCGACACACACTTACTCAAACAGGCAACGCTTTAAAATAACTCCCATTAATACGCCATTAATAAAACAGTTATGAATGCACATTTAAGTATGAATATGAACACGAATGACCTTCACACTTATTTCATGATAATAAAACATTTCAGTGTATATGAAGGATGTTTAACATTATATAATGTTATATGTGGCTTAGTGAACTAATATTTAATGAAAGTTAGTATGACGTCACGCGTTACGCTTGTTAACTCTCTAAAAACCATCATCTTGGCCTTATGTTGTCAAGAATTGGATGAATTTCATAGTCATCTCAGCTGTGCACCGGATCACACTGGTTGATTGTTTTGTAATTTAACTTGTATTAAAACATTTTCATCTGTATTTACAGGCGTGCAGAATCATTACTTTGACATGTTTCAATGTTTGTTTTCACTGTCGCGTGCTATTAATTCGGAAACAAACAGGAAAAAATACTAAAAAGTATCTTACGACAAATGTTGCTGCTGATGACTTGTGTGCAATATGGGCTGAA
This sequence comes from Triplophysa rosa, assembly GCF_024868665.1. NCBI lineage: Eukaryota > Metazoa > Chordata > Actinopteri > Cypriniformes > Nemacheilidae > Triplophysa > Triplophysa rosa. The sequence continues at coordinate 9,823,966 of NC_079913.1, forward strand.
CGGTTTCCTTTGAGTTTATGAGGTGTCTTTGGTTTACGTTTTTGTTGGCATTCTTGTTGTTCAGCTTCACGAAAATATTAAGCTTTTCAATGTAACACCCTCTCTCTCTCTCAGTTATACTAAACAGTAGGAAACGTTCACTCCTCGAAGTGTGTGCCTGTCTCAGGTACATATGCCTCACTCACAGAACTGACCCACTGACAACTCTTCTACACAGGTCCCACTCGCCGGTCTGCATGCTCCTCGCTGACAGATCTGCCTCACTCTCTCATTACACACAGTGTGGTGTTACACAATAGCAGCCAACACCTACTAATCAGATCTGCTCATCGTGAATAGCTGTTTAGAGACAAAGACAGCAAGAGCGTGTTGACACATCCAGTGCTGGACCTACCGAATGAGAAGAGAGGAAAGCTGAAGAAAGAAGACGGGCGGGATGAGAGTAGACAACAGTGTGGAGGTAGTGAGATGCAACTATGCGGGGTGCTATCTGTGTGTTTATAAGATGCACGTGTAATAAATGTATGATTGCAGGGCAGATCTGTATTTTGAGTAGACTGTACGTTGTTCTTTAGATAGTTTATCCTATTCTCCTGGTTCTTTTGTGTTGCTTTATTAAATATTTGATCATGCTGCATTTGACATGTTGACATCTGCTGTGTTGTGGATTTACATGTAAAATTAGCACAAAATGTGCAAAAAAAGAGATCACAAGGCTTAAGGCTAGTCCCAGACTAAAATGAATGTGTGACCTGTCTTAACTCAATATAACATGCCCAGAAATATCTTAAAATATATCAGTGCCATTGTTTTGTCTCAAGATGCACAACGGTAATGTATTCTTCTAAGGCATTTTTATAAAAGCAACATAAATATCTTAATTCAACTAAGGCATAGTCCTGGCTTAAGCTAAACCGTGTCTGTGAAAGCTTAGATCGCTAAATGTTGGTTTGTGATGTGTGGTTTTGTCCAGGCCCACCACCCATCTGTCCGGAACTAAAAATGTATACAAACAAAATGTACATTTAGTGTCACAAAACTCAGGAGCTTCAGGTAATTAATAATGAAGTCTCTACATTCAGATTTCTTATAAGAGTGTGCATTTTGTGCAGGTCACACAGTTCACTTCCCTATTTGGAACCCAAATCCTCCAAATCGAGGAAATGAAAGGATTTGTGTTCAGAGCAAGAACACAATCACATAGAAACCTTGAAAATCACTGTTTGATCTGTGCTTACTTCCTACCATCATACATTATAGTAGTGGACCTCACTAAGGCAAGCATCAATACTGGTCATTGCAAAACTATAACGTATTAAAAATGTGTTGAGATGTGCGTTATTGGAGTGATCGGCAAATTTCGACCCTAGGCCCCAGAATATCATAGAGACTTGGAGATGGGCTTTTCAACAACCATATAATAGCAGCCACCCAGAACAACTTAGCAACTACATAGCGATGTGCTTAAAAAAGCACTCGGAACACATTAGCAACTGCGTAGCAAATCTTATCAGCAATCTTAACACAAGACAAGTAAAGGTTATGATTATAAGTTGTATTATTTTAATAATGTTTCATTAAAACGTTTCATTACGATGTTTGTAATTGAGGTGGCAGAAGCTGCTTCTCACAAAGAGGCTTCATGCTTAAACATGCCGCCACACAAACGTTTATTGATTTTAGACTAAAGTTACTAGAGACACTAAACTCAGACTAAATTGAAGGATTTCTCATGCTCAACGCAGAGGTAGTACTGAAAAACAAGGCTCGTCAGTGTGTGAAGCTCAGCAGGGTTTTCCCGTATCTGTGCGTTTTTCAGCTGTGAACCCCTGACACGACAAAGTCATACAGTGGGACCCTGACAAAAGTTAAAATAAAGAGATTGTTCCTTAATTGCTGCTGTCTGTTGATTCCCAAGCCGGTCACAGCCGGCTATGTGAGAGATTCACAAAGCTGCAAAACTATCACCATGGAGATGGATTGTTTGTGTCCAGTCATGCTGGGAGGCCTGCGGGGGTGGGAGTCTCTCTAGAAGACCATTGTGTTTGTCTGGACCCTTGTTGGATTGGAACAGCCCCCCACCCCCTACAGCTGACACACCGTTAGGGTCCTGTGGAGGTTGAGGTGATAACCCCCCAACTAAAAACACAAAGTAGATATTAAGAAAAATACACTTCTACACAGTATGTTTGAACTATGCCAGAATGAAAGTCTGCACAAATGTTCTGGGCCCGGAATTTGTGGATACTATATTATCAACTTTTTCATTGTTAAATTCAGTAGCCTTAAGCGATTGACCTGACAGAGCATGTTCGAGTATTACAGCATGCTGGGACTAATGTGGGATCCAGTTATACAAACTGTACTCATATATGTTTATGGACATCAGATATACGAGTTGACTGGAATGTGAGTTTATACGCGCTACGTCTCTTTTAGCAGCTGTCTCGGCTTTACCTTACAGTGACAGGCAGCCAAAACCTTGAGTTTGTTAAATTTAGCCCCAGGTTGAGCCGAAGCTTGTCTGGGGCAGATGCCTGTATGTAAATACAGTTAAACACAGATTCTTCAGCTGACAAGTATTACTTTCAGGGGTGGAGCTTTTACACAGTGATGGAAACCAAAATATAGACCACTTTGGAAGATGTAAACAAAGCTGGTCCAACGCTAAGCCAAAACAACTTCCTGTTTTCGTTTTTTAACTCTATACAAGCGTTTGAACAAAATACAACCAACAGAGCATTTATAAACGAATCAAAATGTTAAATAAATATTTTGAAGATTGAACTATATATGTTGGATTTAAAAAAATTAAAAGATGAATCCGGAAGTGCTTCTGAACCAGTGTTTATATATTGCAAAGTGTTCTATAGTGTTCTGCTTAGTTTTTATTGGACTTCCAGGAGTTTTTTAGGCTTGGTTTGAGAGAGCTAAATGCTTCTCTTAAGGTATAGGGCCGTGACCTCTGACATTGTTCTTAAACTATAAGTTGAGCTTTGGAAACACACCTTTATTTTGTTATTTTAACCTATTATTTTCAAACAGCTGGCACATATCGGGCTAATTCTTTTTTCATTGCTTGTTGCAATGTAAATTCATTGCTTGTTTCATTGCTTGTTAGACTGTAAATCGTATTATATTGTATTGTCATTGTGTTGAATGTCTGTACTAGAAGCTTCCAACACCAAAGAAAATTCCTTGTGTGTGCAAGCACACTTGGCAATAAAGCTCTTCTGATTCTGATTCTGATTCTGAAAAAAAACCAAATTAAGAATTGTTAAAGGGGTCTTGATTTGAGAAATACATTTTCCTTGATCTATTGACATAGAAAACTTTAAAATTGTACTATAAAACATCCTGTGGATTTCCAAATTCAAAGCTTTTTGCACATTTTTAGGCAAAAACAGCCTTTATTGAATCCAAGTTGCCATAACACCTTATGTTAGTGTGACATCATAATGCGACAAAAAAAACAACATAAAAATGCAGTTCATGACCCCCTTAACACTTCTGTTGAAACAACACTGCACATCTGTGTGCCACTTTGCTGAACTAGTAAAACAGAACATTGCATTAACAAGCTCATGAGAGTTTTCTGAAGCACGAGTGAATAATTGTGTACCTTCTTGGTGTGACTTCGTGACCCACAGGAGGTTGCCAGATCAGAATCAAAACAGACAAGATGTCATATAACCACACTGAGATGACTTTAGTGCAATAGTAAGAAACATTACACACTTGCGTAGTGCTAAAATGATCTGGTACTTCAGATATGAGCGCGAAAATGCAGCAAGGTTATAGGCTGTGTGTGAGATGGCATATCGGGCAAGCTGTAAATCTACAGTAATTTATGAAAAGAGGCTTCAGTTTTCGGCTGCCCCAACAAAAAAACAAAGACAAACAGAGAATTTTCTCTCTCCCAACACATACTGGAAGACTTATTACCTGTCAGGCTATACAGCTCATCTCGCTTATTTTTTATGAGCGAGTCTCATGAGAGTGGGCACCATACTGTCCTCACAGTCCTGTTTGAACCAGTTCTTCAGCTCGAGTGGTTCACGGCTTAATAAATCACTTCCGTCGCTCAGCACACTGCCACAGACAAATGCTTTCCTTCTGACCAATGATATGCAGTAAACACGTGACATGTAATGTAAATTACACAAAAACATAAACAATAGTTTGAAACGCATATTACTTAAGGGTGAATGTCTTATTATCAGGCAGTCAGTCACACAATAATATGCTGCTTATGAATGTGAGCGTTTCATTGCCTGAGCGTGCAGATCAGTGGCCTGTGTCAGCAAGCTGAGAGAAGAACTTTAGCACTGCAGTGGCCAAACCCTCCCTATCTACTACAGCAGGAACTAAAAGACACCATCTGCCAGTCTGCCAGTGTCATAAATACGCGCAATGTATCATAAACACTCCGAAGCGCTGGTAATCTTATGCTAATAGAAAATCATCTCAGTGTTCGGGGCTAAGATTAAAGAGAGAGGAAGTGTTTGTGTGCGGTGAAATGATTTCTTATGTAAGTGTATAACAGCACAAACAGTTCTGTGGTCTTACTGGTCCAGGCGGCGATAAGAGCAGAATGCAGACGAGAGACCTGGTAACGGGTGCCTGCAGAGGTGAAGAATGACATCATCCAGATGAGAGGCATGGAGCTGAAGGTGTGGGTGGATGGAGTGCAGCGCATCGTCTGTGGGGTCACAGAGGTCACCACATGTCAAGAGGTCGTGATCGCTTTGGCCCAAGCAATAGGTAAGACCTGAATTGTCATGTCGTACATATCAGATTCAAAAGTGTTTGTAAATCAATTGTAAATGTACATAACGCGGTTTTATATTGGTAATACTTTCTATAGAACGTTCATCCTCATTAATCCTTCGTGTCTCATTTCCTCTGTTTTGTACACAACATTACTCTCAGTATGCTTGTTTCCTTGACAACAAGCACTCTTTGAGATCAGAGATTGGAGCAGTGAAATGCAGTATTGTCCCTTCCAGTCTCAGACTTTGACCCTTTTTACCTCATTTTACTGGAAAAATAAGACTGGGCTTATTCATGAAATAAGGGAATAAAGCACAGTCTTTGTGCGATTGAAGTGCCTGGTCTTTGGAGAAAATGTCAGATGCATTTCATGTGAAACATTTCATGTGCTTTTTTGTTATTTTTTCAATGTTTCCCTATAACAAAATTAATTTGCAAAGACAAATGTAAATATTTTATGTAATATCAAAACATTGCTTTCATTTGAGCATCCCAACTAGGGGTGTCACAATATACCGGTATGGGCAATAACCGTGGTATTAAAAACCATGATTATCGATATTGTGTTTAAGTGAAAGTTCACCCAAAAATGAAAATTCTGTCATCATCATTTACTCTCCTTCTTGTCATTTCAAACCTGTAAGACTTTCTTCTGCAGAACACAACAGAAGATATTTTGAAGAAGGTTGATAACCGAACAATGGCGGTACCCATTGACTTGCATTGGCTTTGTTTCCATACTATAGAAATGAACGGGTACCACCATTGTTCGATTGCCAACATTCTTCAATTTTCATTTTTGGGTGAACTATCTCTTTAATACTACTCTTTAATCTTTTTTTAAGAGAGAATGTTTGGGGAACTTGAAAGCATTACTACTTTCGGAATTGTATTTCCTTGATATGAATGTCTATATATGACACAAACCAGAAGTAGGTGGAACAAATAAAATGTTTTAAATATCTGTCTAGAGGTTGAATATCTAAAAAATGTTTGTGTTGCAGGGCGCACTGGCCGCTACACACTGATAGAAAAATGGCGCGAGACAGAAAGGCATCTGGCACCGCATGAAAATCCTGTGGTGTCGCTCAATAAATGGGGCCAGTACGCTAGCGACGTGCAGTTGGTGCTTCAGCGCACAGGCCCGTCTCTAAGCGAACGCCCCACCTCTGACACCTCTGCAAGGGCCCCTGAGCGCAGCCTATACCGCCAAAGTCTCCCTCCCATGGCAAAGCTCCGCCCTACGCCCAACGACCGATCCCTTAAACGGCGTGAACCAAAACGCAAGTCGCTTACTTTCAGCGGTGGAGCCAAGGGTCTGCGTGACATATTCGGAAAAAGCCGTGAAGGCGAAACCAAGCAGCGAACAGCAAACGGAAACCGTTGCAGCACCCCAGCACCTACGCAGGAGCTCTCCCGCCTGGTGCAGCTGCAGAAGGAAAAGCTGCACGTCCTGGAGCAGAAACTTCAGCGCTGCGAGACTGAGCTTCAGCAGCAGCTGACAGAGGAGGAAGAGGAGGAGCTGGTCCATCTGGAGCAACAGGTCCGCAGAAATGAAGCTGAGATAAATGAGCAGGAATTCTGGGAGAACGAGCTGCAGATCGAGCAGGAGAACGAGAGGCAACTGCACGAGCAGCTGCAGGAGCTGCGCAGCCGCGTGCAGGACTGCGAGGAGCAGCTGGGAGAGTACCTGGTGCGTATTCAGTGCATGGAGGCGGGGCTGGAGGCAGAACGCTTGCAGCAGGAGCTGATGGAGACGCGGCTGGCGGACGAGATGGAGGTGCGAGCGCGGCTGGAAAACGCTCGTGCTGAGCTGGACTTGCAGGTGCAGCAAGCTGCCAGACTGGAGAACAGCTGCAGAGCTGTGGAGCTCTCGCTTGGGCAGTCAAACATTAGGCTACAGGTGGGACCACAATTCACTAAACAGTTAAAGCAACCAGAATCCAATAAGAAACTACACACACATAACCAAACAAATACGTTGAGTGCAGGACTCAACCATAAGGCAAAAGTGCCCGGTCAATAAGTCTCTTTGGATAAAAGCCAAGTGCGTCAATGTAAATGTTTGCAAGGCACAAAATGCACGTACAAGATCAATGAATGTCAAAGCAGGACTGGGGCTGATGGGATAGGTGACAGGTTCGTCAACTGCCCTGAAACTCCTTCACGCTGGCCCTGAGCCAGCAGGACATCCTTATTGTTGAGCCCTGCAATGCAGAGATGTTCCCAGTGCTGTGTTTCATGCAGTAATGCAGGAGGCGCAGGGCTTTGCTAAAACGCTGAACTAGAGCTGCTGTGTTTTGGACTCTTAGCCTTAAGTGCCAACAATGCGATTAATCGGCTTAGCAGCATGTTAAGGAGCTGGGAGGAGGGTAGTGGTCGCAGATGTTACGTAAAAGACCAGACTTTACAGATGAAGGAGAAGGATGTGTTCCTGTTTAGTTTGCCGTTAATGTGAACATTACATAACACCGATACACAAAACCTAATGGCACATCTGAGTCATCAATGAAGCACATGTTTCGTGGAAGAGATTCTGGAGATCTGAAGTGTATCTAGTTCTAGTTTTTTTATGTTCTAGTTTTTTTTTATGTTAGATTATGGTTTATTGAGTCTTTCTTTGATTTAGGAGAGAGAGCAGGAGCTGGAACAGTTAACCAAGGAGCTGAGGCAGGTGAACCTCCAACAGTTTATTCAACAGACTGGCACCAAAGTAACGGTGTTGCCAGCAGACCCTACTGGGGAGGAAGCTAACACAGGTACACACACAAATACTTTGACATATTTTGAAAAATACAGCACCTATAATGCAAGTAAATAAAAACGTCCCCTAAAGGGTTACCCTGCGAAAATGAAAATTCCGTCATGACTTACTCACCCTCAAGTCATATGACAACCCTAGGACCTCCGTTTATTTTCAAAACACAAATGAAGATAGTTTTGTTGAGGTCCGGGAGCTTTCTGAATCCCCCATAGACTGCAACGTAACCAACTTTCAAAGCGCAGAAAGTGAGTAAAGACATTGTTGAAATAGTCCATGTCACTCCAGTGGTTCAGTCTTAATAATATAAAGTGACAAAGATCTTATTTTGTGTTCTGAAGATAAACGGAGGTCCTAGAGTTGTAGACGGAGTAATTCATGCCAGAATTTTTATTTTTCGGCGGAGCAACCCTTTAAAGGGCTTTGAAACCTTGTTTTTAAAGAAGTGGTTTTGCATTAGGACCCAGATTTGACATTAGACTCAGTGGTGGTCAAATTTTGTTTTAAATTTCTTTAATTTAAATTTCTTTTGGAGCACTTTTTTCTATTAACAATATGTTTTTATTTCAAAGTCTTGGTCTAAAAGATAAGGGAATATTAAAAACATGACAATGGCCACCTTGAAATGATAAGGTTCTATCTGCGTTTTGAGCAGTTGTGAGATATTGAGCTTCAAAGTTTTTCCATTCTATTTGACTTTGTAGATATAACCTTTTATGTTTTCTACAAACGTCCCAAAATGTACACGATATAAAGAAAAAACATCACGTAATGTAAATAGAACAAACAAAAGGTCTCAGAACAAACTCTCGATTTGTGTTGTTTCTCCATTCAGAGTCTGAAACTCCGCCTGGTTCTCTGAAGCGGCTCGGATCAGCCCGACAGCTTCCCGCTGACCTACGAGCTCTGCAAAGTCCCCAAAACACAACGTTTAACCCAGAAGGAATCTACGTCTGATTTCTGACATCTCAGCCAAACGCATTCTGCTTTTCCTAGTCTTCCAGACGATGAAGGTTTATTTTTGTGATCATACTTCCTGAATCTGTTCGTGCTACAGAAAATATGAAAGATTCCTTGATGGCTGGATGTTCAATCGATAAAACCCAATCAGACCTCTCCATCTGAATGTAAGCTAAACTTTCACAGGACCCAAAGCTCTGTAAGGCCTCACCTTGAACATGGCCCTTACTAAACTCATACAGAAAAAAAGACAAAACACGCTGCCTCGGCCTATGTTCTACCCTTCGACTGGTGGTTGCAAGTCCAAAAATACAGCATTATGATGTCTTTCTTTCAAGAATGTTTATGAATCTCCAGGTAAACCTCACTCTCAATGTGATTATGCAAGCAGTAGAGAATACAGGGAGATGGTGAAAGGTCGTTGCGGATGATGAATTATGCAGCTGATATTTTATGGCTTACAGTCGTGATGAAAGCTTATAGAGGGGGTGGAGTTTCGCCTTCGTTTGCACTTTATTGGCCAAAACATCTGCTGTGGAATTTGACTGAAGAATCATTTTCTGTGTTTGATAGAACTAACCAGGAGAGCAGGTGCATGTGATATGCAAATACAAAAAAGAAACACTGCGAGAGAGAAAGAGGAGAGGTGTTTTTGCATGAAAACAGCTTGTAGCGATTTTTCTTACCTTCTTAAAATAATGCAAAGGAAACGTTTTTTTGTGCTGAACAGCTCGTGTAAAATTGAATTATGCAGGTACAGTATGTAGTTACGCACAAGTCCTGATTTTGCTGGGGCTTTTTTGGCCAATAAATGCAAATGACGTCTGACGCAGAATATTATTTTGTCTTAACTTTTGTATTTAGCTGATCTATCTGAAAAGCATATTTAGAGATGTCATTTTCACTTACTACACTCGGTTCATTTTTCTGCTTTGTGTTTTTAAAAAAACATTGCGTTTTTACAGCAGAAACATTATTTCTAATCAAACCAAAGTGTTGTGGACAGCCATAAATTCTTGCAAGAAAGTCGAGATTTGTAATTGTGTGTATGCGCAGGGAAGCAGTTCTAAAATATTGATGACATTATTTTTGTTGAATGCTTCACTATATCAGGATGCATCCCTTAAAGTGATAGTTCACCCAAAAATAAAGATTCTATCATTTACTCACCCTCTCGTCATTCTAAACCTGTATGACTTTCTTTCTTCCGCAGATTTGCATTAGTTTTGTGTCCATGCAATAGAAGTGAATGGGGGACAGTGCTATTGTTCGGTTACCAACTTTCTTCAAAATATCTTCTTTTGTGTTCTGCGGCAAAAACATTCATAAAGGTTTGAAATGACAAGAGGTTGAGTAAATGATGACAGAATTTTCGTTTTTTGGTGAACTATCCCTTTAAAGACACAGACACACATGCAGAGTGGCTCCATTTGTTTTAACATTTACTAAGGAAATAAGAAAGAAGCTCTTGGAAGCATACCTAAGAAAGGGCTTGTTAAGATTTACGGTAGTACTTTTGGGATATGGATTGATATTTTTATAAACTAATTATTTGGTTTCGTGTACAGTATTGTTTTGATTTTGATCTTCACGGAGGACTGAATCGTTTTAATTGTTTTAGCTCTTTGAAACACATTCTCCACGTTTGAAAGACAAAACTGATCCGTCTCCCTCCACATTTACTTTCTGAACAACACAGATCTTGCACAGAACTGGTGCTCAGTATGTCACGCAAAAGAGCATCTCGGTGGCACATTTAGAAACTCAGTCGTCTGTATGAAGAGAGGAATGTTGAGAAGCATGCCTTACTAAAAAAGTCTAAATAGCATATAACAACATATCAGTAGCAAAGGAGACTATTTTTAACATTGTTTGAAAAAAGTTGCACAACTCTCTCTTTCTTTGTTGAACTGTTAAAACAGCTGAAAGGAACTAAACGTCTTTACTTTTAGTATTGTTAGGGTGCATGCACTGACATTCTATGAGCTTGTGTGAGATACATGAAGGACTGAAGTTCCACCTATGGCATTTAATACCTAACAGAGCGCTATTAAGACTTTCTAAAGGTGTAACGCAACTCAATGCCAGTATTAATATCTGTAACAAGTTTGAGGTGCAGGACTGATGTGTGTGTATGAGGAAATAACAGTGTGTGTTTATATCACCTGCTGTTATGACTTACGCACACTAAAATAACATTTAGCTCAGCTGAAAGTTGTTCAGATCAGATGGCATTATATAGTTTTATTTATCTGGATCACTGGTTTTGACCTTTAATGCAGTACCAAAATTCCTTTAAGCAAACGACTTCTCCTCAAGTCTATTTTTAAAGAATTGTGTTCGCTGAAACACTTCCTCATCTAGGGAAGTGTTACATGCCTGGGATAAAAATGATTTCTATGTTGAGATGTTTATCGAGCAGCATAAAATATGCCACCAGTGGAAAAGAGGCGGTAACAATGTAAAATATTAAATAAATTTAGAATAGTGCAACTTGGTTTGTTGTGTCTTTTTCTGCTTGTTGCAGTCGGCAACCTGAAACTTGTACGTTATGCATTATATCGTCGCTTTCCTTTTGAAACCTCGTACGTCCAAATGTAGGTGTTTTTCAGGAAATAAAAAAAAAACACTGTACTTTTTAAATGATTACATACTGTGTTGTCAAAGTTGACAAGCACTTTTTAATACTTTTTATTGGTTAGATATTTGCAAAACCCATTGACAAACATAAAGGGTGACTTATAATAATGATTTATGGCAACAACAACAAAAAATCATGAAATATGTAGATATGAGGTTTCAGAAGGACAGCAGTGATATGTAAGTAAATTGTATAACAGCTGACTGCTCTGTAGCGCAATGGATCTTAAGTATATATATATACACATATAATGTTTAGGTCCCCCTGGGGCATGCAGATTTTTGAACGAAAGGATATCATTTGATAATGTGACTTCAAAAATAAAAATGGTCATTTCCATTTGTTATGGAAATTCTATCTTTTTAAGATTCACTTGGCATCTGTTACAAAGTGCCAGCAGAGCTAGTCCTAAAAATATCACAACAGCAGTCTCAGCTTAATAAGGGTGTGCAGCTGGTTAAAGACCTGACGAAGTTCAAACACCCCAATTTCCCTAATGAATCCTTTCTAGCAGAAGCATCTCTAAGCGCAAGCTAAATAAACATCAGGGATTTAGGGTGCTGAGCTAGAAGAGCCCCGTTGAGAAAACCAGCATCCTGTGCCACTAATCAAAGTAGCTCAGAAACAATCACTGTCACATTTACTGCATAGATGCACGTAGATTCTGACAAATATTAGGATTCATTTTTCTCACTGGAGTCAGAAAACATCCTCAGTCTTTGGCAATGGACCAGGTATATTTGCTTTTCACGGCTGAGCTAAAATGCATCTAAACAGAAAAGCCTTTTGGGAGATCAAGCTTTTTACGTAATGTACAGTATATGCTTGAGAAAATCCAAAATCAATAATAGACCGGCGTTCAACAAAGTGGTTCCTCTGTTTACTAATGGTGCAATCTCCACAAAAGGTTATACAGAAAACATAGAACAATTTATCCAAGAATGCGTTTATACTTTGTAAGCAATTTTCACCTCTACATAAACAAATAACCTCTTTTATTGACATAACTCTGCAAACAATAAAAACATTAACTAGTATACCTATAGTTACTTGCTACCCAACAGCCTCAAACAAAATTAGCTTTTTCTAAAACGAACCAAACCCAATTTTACTCCTACTCTTATTTTACTCTTAATGCGAAGGCCAACCACCATTAAATACACGGCCTTAGCAAAACACTAGTATGGGTATAAGGTTTAACTTACAGATTTAACCTGTGGTCTGTGCTTCTGACATTAAGCAAATTTGGGCATCCATTTATGTTAAGTAAGCTTACTGTTGCTTAATGAACAAAAATGAATTTACAGACATAAATGAACCAACGCAAAAAACAAGCAACCAATTTACAGTTTTTTTATTCAGACTCTATACAAACAAATGTATATAAAAGTATCTCCTTATAAAACACCATGTGCTGTGTCTGTCACCATCACATCCCATCGACCACTCAATGATGAGACCCAATGAGACAAGGCTTGTGCCACACATCATCTAGTGGCTTTTCCATTCTCGTGAGCATCCATCCTAAACCGAAAGCAAAGTGAGTAAACACCAATTCTTACTGCAAAATGCGATCACAGGGTATATTACACCAATGATAAAGTCAGCTCACCCGTTTTCCTCTTTGAGATGTTGATAAAGCTCTGCCTTGTTATTCACCGAATTCAGCCTTCCTGCAAACTCTTGATGCTTCCTGGAGTTGGCTTGGGTGATTCTATTGGTCCAAAGCGAGAGCAGAGAGACGGGACCTGAAGGAGAAGGATCACTGGTTGACAGGTAACTGATGTAATCTGTAACTGATGTATCTGACTGACTGACCGTACCTCAAAATGCCAGAACGTGACTGGCCACTATGCAAAATGGTCTCTTCCATTCAATCAGGTGGATGATGTCAATAAAGATCTTTCTGACTAGAAACATCAAAATGGCATTCTAACAGCTGAAACCTAAAAAAAATATGATGTACTCGACGCAGAGGTGGGTAGAGTAGCCAAAATCTTTACTCAAGTAAAAGTACAAGTAACTAGAGAAATTGTTACTCAAGTAAAAGTCACTATTTTAAAAATTACTTGAGTAAAAGTAAAAAAGTATGCAATGAAAAAACTACTCAAGTAGCTAGTTACTTAGTTACTTTGTATCTGATTATATAGGCCTTCTACATTAAATTAATACCAATTAATGCCAATATTTTAATATTACATTTTGATCAATATTTTTAATTATCATAAGCAGATATCTTTGCAATATACTAGAGAGACTAAAGAATAGACAAACACCGAAGAGAAGAGCATTTCTGTGAATTTCATCTAGTCCTGATGTAGTTTACACAACTTATTTAGAATAATAGACCATGTCAAACTAAAGCATGAACTAAACTCAGAGCATTTTCTAAGATGATCTAGAACATCTGCAGTGCTCTCTTAAATGAAAGACACATTTTTGAACAAAGCTCATGTTTTCTCGTGCTGTGTCACGTGTGTGTTGTGAAACGCTTTTACTTGTAAACAAACAGTAAACAGTGAACCACACGCCCATCAACAAGTTTTCTTCCTTCTGTTCTTCAAATGTATATTTCTGCAAGCCCACGTCTCTGTGTCTGACGGGTAACGCGCATGTTGCGGTGTCTGACGAACAGGTCGCGCGGGTGCGCGCATATGGCGGGCATTTATCATTGCTGGCAAACAATATGACACATTTGCCGTTTTGATTGTATAGATATAGATTAATATCCACTTCATCCAACGCTCTTTGTGTTCTGCGTGTTCTTAAGTTTCACGCTACGAGGAGTGAGTAATCCTGCTTCAGATGATTCAGATCGTGCTGCGAACTGAACAAATCATTTGAACGGATTCATTAGCCTATTCAAATGGTTTTGCCCATTGTTCAATTAATGCTTTCAAAAGAATCGACTCAAAAGAATCGATCACTCGGGAATGCCCGTAAAAAGAGACGACAACCTTGAAATAAACAACGCGTTTTAAAAAGCATATTTTAAAATGAAGGAACGAAGGAACGTCACGCAATGTAAGTTATGTAACGAAGTAAAAGTACAGATTTTCTATTAGAAATTTACTCAAGTAAGAGTAAAAGTACACACTTTTAATTTTACTTAAAAAGTACATATTTTCCAAAATGTTACTCAAGTAAAAGTAACGAAGTAAATGTAGCGCGTTACTACCCACCTCTGACTCGACGCGATTTGCTTACGCTACCGATGCTCCTTTTAAAGTTTTCTCATAAGAGGTGCGTATTTTATTATCAGAAAATTGTCACAAAACAGACAACATTTTATACCCGGGTTTAGCACGGTTGCATGAAAAAGATGTAACTCATTTCAAAATGAACGTAATCCACGAATGAAAATCATAAATGAAAATAACAGCAATGGAACATGACTGTAAACCTTTAGATTTCTCTGGAGGCTGTTGCTCCTCTGTGGCCAAACGCGGTTTCTTGTTCAGGGGCTCAGGAGAGTCTGGTGAATCTTTGATGATCTCACATTCAGCCTGTTCATCCTTCTCACGCTCCATTGCTCCCTTGAGTCTAGAGGAGAAATAGCACATACATCACAACCTTAGAGACAGTCTGGGGGATTAATGAATCTAAACGCAACCGGGGCTTGATAAATGTACTTGTAAAGTGCTTTTCGAAGTAACACACTTCAGCCACAGACAATTGAGTTGTTTGGAAGAAAAACTCAGTGGCCTAACCTCTCGGACTCAGCGGTCCAGCTCTTCTCCTCCGAGTCCTTGCCATTCTTGTCTTTTTCCTCCTTGTCCTCCCTCTTCCTCCCTCTTTTCTTCCTCTCTTCCTCTTCAGGAGGTTTGCTTCGACAGGCACTAATGCAGTCCAAAACACGCTGGTGACGCTCGCTGTTGCCCACGTGAGCCTTTACCAGCGTCTCCAGCTCGTTCCACATGATCCGATACTGCTCATCGCTGCATTCAATAAAACACAGAAACATCAACATGCATGCGATTCATGCCTTTTCTAATACACATAATAAACATGATAATGTGCACAGTTTCGAAACCCAATGAGCCGCTTACCTGCCTACCTACCTAGGCAGCATTTTAAGGTATTATAGGAACAAAGGATAATCAGGTAGGCAGTTTTATTATACTGATGAGCTCAGTGGAAAAATAGACCCATGATGCAAACAAATAAAAAAGCAAATAATACTTTTGTGGGCACAAAACTCAAACAGTGTCCTATTACTACTTTATTTTATGAAATATTAGGGGTGCAACAGTACACGTATTCGTACTCAACCGTCACGAGCGGTCACAGGGAAAATTCCAAATGAAGTCATCATTCCTATGCCCTACTCCCTTCGAAGGGCAGAGCCCTTGGAGTTTAGACTTTGGAGTGAACAGGGCTTTTGCGTGCCATCATGTAGACGTTTGGAATGCACTTGGCAAATGGAGTGACATAATTTCCTCATTATCTTCAGCTGGCATGTTCCCAACACAGCATGGTGTCCGTCAGCAGATGTCACTGTTTTAATGGCATAACTTAAGCATAACAACTGTTTGCAAATAAACAATAGACTTTATATTTAAAAAAAAATGTATATATATATTAGTGGTACGAATACACGTACCATTACACCCCTATTAAATATGTTTATGCTGTGTATTGCTCATTTGAGCACTGGTATTAGCAGCATCCTTTTGAGAATGGACTGTTCCTTAGAAGGTACAGCCCGTGTAGACAAAGAAACAGTTCTGTTCTGGAAAAGAGCCACAAAAAAGAAAATCAGATCAGCGTTTGAACTGCCTGTGTCATGCTCACCGTTTGGGACCTTTTCCTCTGGAGCCCACAGTAGAGATGGGCAGGGGGTCACTTTTCCTTTCCATATCAACAAGATTATAGACTGTCTTCTGACAGGTCAGCACATCCTCATCTGTTAGAGTGTCCTTCACTATGAGGTTTGCTAAAGGCACCACCTGAAACACACATGACCAGTCAAAAACAAGCGGAAGAAACATCTTTCAAAAAAGGATTTTACTTGTCAATTTAGCATCTAGATGATGTCTCACCGCCTGCATATTGAAGATGGTGGTCTGGGAAATGATCATTGGCCAGTATCTAGTGTGTCTTTCTAGCTGGAATTTGGCTCTTTCAATTGGAGTTCTGCCCAATGTATCGACCATTTCATCTGGGAATGGAGTTAGGCGATTCTCACGCATGAATTCACCAAAATCCTGCAGACGGATATTAACAGGATTAACTGCAGATGTACTCTGCTGCCAGACATAGGAAATCTAAATGTGTCCCAAACAGTGTTGGCTGTAACAAGTTACTAATTTAATTACTTTTTTCCTTGAAAAAGTAAAGTAAGGTAATTTAATTACAGTTACTTCTGATGTAATTAAACCAAATACTATGTGTAATATATGTGTGTGCAATAGAGGACTTGACAACAAAATTCAAAGTCTAACTTTAAAATCTGTGCTTTAATGTATAATTCTCACATTTGTAATATTTTGGTCAGTTAATAATACTACTTTATGTAGCTTTATATTATTTATTTGAATGAATTAAAAGAGCAGTTTCATGTCTATCCTTGAATCACTTTTCAGTGGCGCTTTTACACTGCATGGTTGGGCTGTTCGATTCTGAATTTTTTGGAGTCGATTCCGATTCCAATTCCTGGTTTGGGAATCGAAAGAATCGATTCCAAGTTGCTGCTGTTTTCGATTCCTGCTCAATTCCCTGTTTTACTACAGATTTTTATTTATTATAAATTTTTTTACACATTTTTAATGTAATACAATTTTCTAAGCTGTCACTTTTTACATTTTATTAATTGTTTAATGTTTCTATAACAAAAACCTTAATCAAATATGTCAATCTTGTCCTGCAATTCCATTGTGTCATCAATAATATAATTAATAATATAATTTACTAGCCGTTTTCAAAATAAAGCACACGTCAAATTACTATTAACTATTTTTGAAGTTATTTAGCAGTGTACACAAAAATACTTGAGGTATGTGTAAGAATACTGTGCATATTCTGTAAGTGTAAATGACAGACAGATCTCTAGAGATCAGGTATTAAGTAGCTCTATTTCTCTTTACTGACTAATAGACTCACAAAAGTTTTTTGCTATTGCTCTTCCTAATCTTCTCATGGAATGTGTTGAAAAAGTTTTGTCCAGCTTTAACAGCTTTAAACAGATCGTCGGTAGAGAGTAAGAGAAGATGGTCCGTTTAAAGTCCGTCTGAAAAGACAAACGTATTTATATGATTTGTTAAATGTGTGGATACATGTAATTTTATCTGTGTGGAAACAAGCTTTTGCTTTTATGGATGCAGAATATTTTATGTCATTCCACAGCTCTAGACTTGATCCATCAGTTTTTCTGAAATCTGTACTGTTTTAGACAAGAAACTAATGTGATTTAGTTGACCAATGACATCAGCTAAGGGGCGGGGCTTGTGCTTATGAAGGCTCTTAAAGAGGAGTCGATTCCTTTAATGGAAAGAATCGACTCTCCATTCTCAACGCCTTTGTAATCGATTCCCAGCCCTACTGCATGGTCCCGTGAGGTTTAGTAGGACTCGGCTCGGTACACCTCACTTCACTTCGGCTCAGTTTGCTTTTCCACAGCAGTTTAGTACCGCTTTAAAGTGGGAGGGGATTATAAACTTATCGTCATAGTTGCGCCGCCTCTACTGCCGTAGCATCATTGTGAACACAACAAACACAAGCACAACACTTGAGTATTAAGCATATCGATGGCGGATGGTAGCAAAACTAAATACTGCTAAAATACCAGAGAGTTTGGAAAATCTTACAGCAAAGAGCAGACAACGATCATTTGGTTTGCTCGATGGCACACAAGGTAAGCTAATGTAGCATTAAGCATTGCGTTGAGGGTCTCAATCTCTATATTACTGTCATGAAGCATATAACGAAATGCCAATATTACGTATTAAAATGCGTATTCTTGTGTTGCAAATTCAATGATGCTGGTAATGATTCTCTCTGACAAATCAGTGATCTGTGTGTAAACACGTCACATTTTGGTATCGGTACATTATGTTTGGAACCTCAACCGAGGTGGTACTAAAAAAAGTATCAGGTAATAGGTACTGTACCCAGTGGAAAACCCCCAAAAGTGAGCTGTACCTCGCCGTACCGTGCAGTACTATGCAGTGGAAAAGCACAATTAACTAATCAAGGTTGATATAGTATATAGAAAGTAATTAGTAATTAAATACTTTTTTGGAGAGTAATTTGTACAGTAATCTAATTACACTGTTGAATATGTATTTAGTAACTAGTAATTAATTACTTTTTCAGAGTAACTTGCCCAACACTGGTCCCAAACAATGCTGCATTTACAATTACTATTACAAAGCAAGAACAAAAACATTTTTACAAGTTGGAAACGCACGCAGGTCAGTTTTGAGAAAGGTTACAGCTCATGCAGTGCTTACAGTAATGCGGTAGTCAGTCACTCGTCCCCCACAGCCTTCGCTGATGGAGGGTGGGTCCTCTAGTGTGGAGCGCGTGCTGTTCAAAACATGCAAAAAAATCTCGCCTCCATGGCTGCTCAACATGTGACTGATGACCTTTGACCCTGACTTGCGTGGCTGCTCTAGCAACACGGAGCGACCTGGGAAGATGTTAAACAAAACAAGACAATACAATATTTATTTTCATACTTCCTGTAACTGGAAAAAATATATATGTCATTATGAAAACATGAAATCTATATGTCAAATAGATCACATACACACCATTCAACAGGAAGTTAGTTAGACAGGAAGATGGCCGGCTATTGACATCCACAGGAGAAATGCGATAGGCCCCTGTGCAGTAATGCAGCTCTGCAAGCAGAAAATAAAATCATAACACGTCAGTCACATGACATATCAGATACTGCATTTCCCAGAGTTCCAAGCACTCACCTACACTGTTGGTGCGTGGAGTGCACCATTTAAGCGTGACTGTTTCTTTCAGACCGCTGTCTCTGCTAGTGCTGCCAGCCATGTGCAAATCACCTTGACACAGAAACGACACAAATAAACATCAACGGGTTATTCCATTACAAGACTGATCTGCCCAAAAACTGAAGTGTTATTATTGACTCGCCCTCATTTTACTACTTCCTGAAACACACAAGATTTAGCAGAATGTTGATGCTGCCATTTTGCATAAGGAAAGCAGTGGGCATTGGCTCTCAAGCACCAAAAATGGTAAAAACTGCCTGACTTTTGTGTCCTCATTTGCACTTCTACATATTTAAAAGTTTCACAATGCGACTGGTCACATAAGAAGCAAAAACAAACGAAAGGGCTGTGTATGTGAAAAAAATGTCTTGAGAATCAGTCGTTTATATTTTTACAAAATTGTGTGTAAGAGAATTGTCAATACTACTTGAATATTACACCTATTACATGCATATGCATATTACCCCCCCATTTGAACTATTCTTTTTACCCCAGTGAATCTAATCCCGGTTCAATTGCATTAAAGAAAATTGTCACTTAAAATCTGTTTATGATTGTTTTTTCTGTGGATCAAAAATATAGTTTTTCATTTTTATATATATAATATAGAAAATTTGTCAGTTATTTTTTATCCATACAATAGAAGTCTAAAGAAGTCCAGTGTTGTTTAGTTTCTTTTTGGGAGAAATATTCCTTTAAGCAGTGAAATGTTGAGATAATATGTCTTGAATAACACTCACCACTCTTAATAAATTCAATATGAGCATCCCGATGGTGCAGCAGCTCAACGTCGTAATTCGCTGAAGTGTTCGCATGCTGTTCCTCCTTCTCATACACATGAACAAACACACACAAACATACACACACATCAGCAGCTGGGAATCTACACAATAACGCACCACCATGTACTGCTGCTTTCATGTTTAATGTTCAACATAACCGTTCCCTAAGGGGTCAAAATTTTATAAAGACCCCTGAGTCTCCCATACGTGGAGATCAGAGGCTGCACGCTACACATTAAGCTTACACACATTAAACACAGGAAGAGACGGGAGAAGAATGAGGAGAACAGAGACTGTCGGACTCAGAGGAGCCTGATATTTCCTCCCTGGGATCACCGTTATGGCCTCAAACACACACCCTAATGCTACCACATGTTTCTGCAGGTCCCTGCAGTTTTCAAAAAGATGAAACACAAGCAACCAGAGCAGTAAAACACACGTCACATCCGGCCACACCCAGCCAGGCTGAGAAACATTACCCAGGAAGAGAAAAAGAGTAGGCGAAAGCAAAAAAGAGCAACCCGATGAGGAGTTCTGGGGGCTGAAGGGGGCACTAGAGGGTCAACTATCCATCCAGCCGGGTGCTAATCAAACTGATCTTTGTATCTTAAAGAGGTGCTGTGTAATACACACTATTTTATTTCTGTTAAAGTCAACATGAATTTCTAGGCACAGTCGATTCTACTATAATAATGTTACACATTTTATTGACAGTAATAGAATATTTGATTAAATAAAAAAAAGTTGCAACATTTCTATTATTGACTGTATTGTGAAAATGTAAAGTCAGATCTGGATGTGAGTTTGGAAAGACAAGTATATTTATACACTTTTTTGAAATAAAGTACATTGGTGAATCATGCAAAATTACTACATGTATGTAAGAGAAAGTAAATATTCTTATTAAAATTTTTATGTTGACTTTAACGTTTGAAAAACAAATACAATGGGAACCAATTTTACAGCTGTTTCTCTCCTACGTTTCTATCCAGACTGTAACCTTTGTCTTATCAAAAGTATATGAAAACAAACACGCTAAGAAAGTCTTTTAGAAATACTGCAGCCTTCTTTAAAGCTCCCGCTTATAATCAGAGATTAGCAAGAGCTGGATGAGGAGGGGTGGGGGTTTTGATCTGGAATAATAATAGTTGCTCTTGTGAAGTACTGACCTGCTCACAGACATTTAATGTAGGCTAGCAAAACAAACAATAAACCATGAAAACAGCAGCTGTGAAAAAAACTGATACTAGTGCAAACAAGTGATGAAAAGAAAGAGGGAGAGAGAGAGAGTCAGATAGAATAGTGTGTGACAGTAACTGACCTTCATGGGGATGTTGGTGATGGTAGTGGAGGCCAAATCAAAGTGCTGCTGAACCAGCACATTTAGTTTAGAAGCCAGATACCTTCCAGCACGCACGCTGTGAACTTCACTGGTCAATACTGATGACAGCTGCCAAATATACAGGAGAGAAAGACACTCAGATCAGATCAATAGAGAATAGTAAAACAAAATGCTTTCTATATTGTCAGCTGCAAAAAAGACAGTACTGACTATACATTTTGATGGGATGAGCCACATTCATGGTAAATTGCTTAATAAGGTGGTGATTTTGCACTAATAACGAGAACAGACTTTAGATTTTCACCTCTTTCTTTTGACGGTCTGAGACCAGCGTGTCATCACCCTGGGGAAAGATGTGAACCAGCACAAGCTCACACTGCTGAATAGGCATCAGTCTACAGAGATCACACGGCCATTCATCAGTATGAGAAATTAAAAATGCTCTTTATCATGTTAATGGTGTTGAAGTCTGACCGATCAGATCCTGCTGCCAGTTTGTTCTGCTCCTGAATGGTTTCCAACACACAGTCCTCTAGCATTCTGACATGGGTGTCACTAAAAGTGAAAATAGAAAGACGTTCCTATTAAACGAATGATATTTAATAAAAATGCCTTATTTGTAAATGGCAAAATACATAGGAATATTCTGTTAAGATCATTTGCATACATTATATGTCACACAGCAGTTCAAGTGAAAAATTGAAACAAATAAGCAAGGCTTATTTTTATAGCTAAAATTCCATTTATTATGTGCAGATGTCTAACATTTTTTTATTGCATTTCTCTGTTTACAACTTTCTGTGATGAATAAAGGACAGTTTCCAGATGTGAACTGAAACTGATTGCTACAAATTCAAATAACACATTTTATAGATTAAGGTGCTTACCTTTTGGCATTAGTGAGACAAATAATACGCCCTCTATTGGCTACTCGGTCAGCCACGTCCATTAAAGAAGTACGAGCCTCATGCTGATATTCTGTGATCTTACACAATGATTCCACAGCTGCAACCAACCCATGCAGGACACTACAGCATTCAGGATCCTGGCGAGGGTTGGGAGGACCAACAGTTGCCAAAGCAGCCATGAGCTAGAAAAACACAATCAATTATTTTTGTTTATCACTTCTGCCCAATGCTCAGATTACCCAGGTACAAGCAAGGAACTCAAAATGGATGTGCAGAGTGACAGATGTGTTTTACCTCATGTGTGTTCTGGTGTTCCTGCTTCCAGTTGTTAAGGATATGAACTTCGGAATCACTCACAATGTAGTTCACCTGTATATTTAACAATACACGGTTGTGATAGGCGTTCACAGAAGAATAAAATAGTATCACTATTTACAGGTTTAACTTCAAAGTTTTTGAAGATTTATCACGTGACTCGTTCCCATCAATGACAGTTAATAGTGCCCACGTCTACTGTATAAGCCTAAAAAATGCATCAGATCAACTGAGACAAGACAGTGTAGTTGTTTGACACAAGTTTAGACAACACAAAAATGACGTCATATTTCAATTCTTAGTGAATTATCAATCTGCAGCAGTTTCCAGAAACTCACCAGTTTCTTGGTGGGGTAAATGTCAAATAGTATGCGGCAGTACTCCATAGAGCATTCGATGGCACATGTCCAGAGAGACTTGGAGACTGGAGCCAGTGGAATCACACCCTGTGCACGGCTTTTGGTCAGCATGTCACACTCGATCAGTTGCCGGCAGGACTCTGCCATGTATGGACAGTGATCCACCACAAAGGCTGTCTTGTGTGAAACTGAGAACATCCTCATCTTTAATGTCCTGCAGCACCAGGGATGTGTAAAACATTCACATGTCAAGGAGTGTGGCATGTAATTTAAAACTATAAACAAACAACAATTCTATTATATATTTATATTTTGATCCCACGTTTGAATTTATTTAACGTTAGATCTAGGTCACAAGTGTATGCAGGTTTACAACACTTAAATAAATGTTCGTATTTTGTAAATAAAACACCTCATCAGTATAACAAAAAACGTAAATCTATACGACCATCACCTTATATTAAAAACAACCATTGATGATATTGCATAATTGATTAAATGCCATTAAAATTAATATGAAATTACGTTTCACCATCGTAAACAATCGTAACCATCGTAAACAAACACCAACATACACTTAAACATTGGTTTGGAATAAACATAATGTACTACATTCAAAAGACTGTAAAAAAGAAAGTTAGAATGAATAACTAGTTAGAAAGTTTTATATAATAACGTAACAACATTTAGATGATAATTTGACTACCTGGGTGTCACAGAAAAGGTAGCTTTAGCATGCTAGCATCGCCCGCTAGTTTTCCATCGGTTCTGCGCGCGCGCACAACAAAGAGACTTACATAAAAAACCCGTCTATGTTGTTTTGGTTAGTAAATAACAGAAATGTAGAGGATAACAGAGGGATCAAATAAAAAATAACGGGACAGATGTGCTAAACCAGCCAGACAGAAAAAGCAAAGGGGACAAAATACGTCGTTGCTCAGGTCCGTTGGTCAAAACCCACCCTGTGCACTCAGCGGCCTACATGAAACGTTCCTGGAGCAAAGTACTATATTAACTTCCCCTTTATTTTTATTACAAGTTTCAGCCTTAAATTGGAAAAAAAAGGAAAATATGTAATATACATAAATATACAATAATATTATTATACATTAATTTACTAATATTTCTAATATACTGTTTTGTGTAGCTGATGTAGAAATATGTTTATCTCACATTCTTTCATATTTACTCCAGGTAAGGTAGTCTAAATAGAAGTATTTTAATTGATTTTTATATATATTTTAGTTAACACTAGTTTTAGCTAACTGACTCTGACTTACAGTAGATACGAAACCAGATAGCAGAATTATATTCTGTTCACTTAAACTTTAGACCTGCAAGACAAATTCTGCTGTCATGGAAAGTCCAAACATTTGCAGTTTGCATGAAGGTATTGATTTTCAGCTATGTTTGCAAATTATTTGCATTTAATATCCAGCATAATAAATGTAGGTAGTTTCAGATATCAGTGAACGTATTCAGTGAGCTTGTTTGTCATCTTCACACAGCTGAGCATTGTACTCTTGACCACAACGAAGTTTAAACACTGCATATTCTGAAGAATTCTCTAGCTTTTTCTAGCTACTGTGGTAAGTATTTTAATATCCCAATACTTTAAGTATTAAAATAATATTTACATTTTCAGGTATTTTCAGAATTTGCTTAAACATTTATATTCTATTAATTTACTGTTAAACAACTGCTCTTGGTAATTTATTCTGTTAAGATGTTCTACATCTATAACCTGATTCTAAAATAATGTTTTGGCTTTTTGTGTAAATTGTTTTTATATGGCATGCGACTAAACTCTGACATGTCTAAACTCATATGACTTTCTTTTGAGAAACAAAAAGCACAGTGTTAGGGACTGACAGCATCTGTTTACTTTCATTCTACTAAAAATAATTTTTAGCAAAGTAATGACATTTCAAAAAATGTAAAAGAAAGTACAGTATTTAGTTCAGTATCATAAAGGCAAGAACAACTAAAGACAAGTCTATACAATTGTGTAAATATATGTTAACTAATGGACACGATTAAAAAATAATGTCAGAATGAACTGGCTTCATGCTACCAATTTTTATTTTTATTTGTACAGTATTATGCAGAAACAAAAAATATGAATTTTAGTTTTGTAATTTTTTATGTATGTGTGTTCTCCATTCCAGGTTCAGGCCTTCTTTAAATATTAAGATGGGTGTAGCTGAGATAATAATCTTTGGTGTCTTTATCTTACAAGGTTGAGTTTTTATCTTGTCATCAATATTGTTTGTTGTAAACCATCAAAGTGTTTAAGCCTGTTGTGTAAAACTAAATACATTTCAAACACAAATTACATAAAGTTTAGACTATAGATGGAATTGGAGCTGTCTATTTATAGGAACATGGGCCTTGGTTACATTGTAGTGTATCTCAAGTGTTTTGAAGAATTTGATGGATTGCAAAATACTTTAAAAGCAAAACAAGCAACGTACTTTTCACATGCAAATTCGTCATGTTGCTCCATCAGTTTTAAAGTACTAGGTTTCACTTTTTTTTATTTTGTCAATTTGTAATACTATTCAGTAACATTCACTGATAGTCCTGCCCAGGCTTTCAACTGTACTATATCTTAATTAAAAACCTAGTCAACAAAGAGTATAGCCACCGAATAAAGTGTGCTACCTTTCATTGTTTTAAAGGTGTTTGGTGTGGAGATTGGAGCGTCAGTCTTCCAGAGAGAACTGAAGCTCTGAGTGGATCATGTGTGACCATAAACTGTAGATTCGATATAAAAAACAACTTTGACAAGGATCTTACTGACAGTGCTGTGGGAAAGTGGCTTAAAGACAAAGATAATATATTAGTATTTGATTCCAGCAATTCTAACGGCAAGATTAAAGGGAAAATAACTGGAAAATTAGGACACAAAGACTGTACCACCGTCTTTTATGATGTTACTTCAGATCACAAAGGCACATTTTACTTCAGAATTGAGGGTAATGGTGATCTGAAATATACCTATTACCAAAAATATGTTTCACTTGATGTGATCGGTAAGTGAATTATAAATTGCAAATATCATCAGTTAGATTAGTTTTTGCATATATATGGAAAACGCTGAATGCTTAGGGAATATTTTTGTCTAGTGATATATATAAAATATATCTGTGTGCATTTCAGAGTCTCCCTCCAACCCGACGGTAAAGATGTTTATGGGGCAGATGGAGGTTCAGGAGGTGTTAGAGGGGAACGCTGTAAATCTGCGCTGCTCTGCTATCACTCTCTGCTCCTCTTCTCCACCAACTCTCACATGGAGATCCACTGACAGACTCCCTCTCAATGAGAACAACAGACAGCAACAACAGAATCAAACTGAGATCATCTCTGATCTGAACTTCACTGCTTCTCATCTTCAACATGGAGTCACTTTCATCTGCAATATAACCTACCAGCTACAGAACAGGAACGCAACAGCACAGAGCAACATCACGTTACGTGTTCTGTGTAAGAGGAAATCACACGGATCTTGTTGACCATATGACTTTAAATGACATAATGATGCTTTAAATTTGTTTTCCTCTCAGATGCTCCTAAAAACACATCAGTATCTGTGTTTCCATCGGACTCTGTCCTGGAGGGCGCTTCAGTATCTTTGACCTGCAGAAGTGATGCAAATCCAGCAGTGCTGAACTACACCTGGTTCAGAGAGAATGGAGGACGGCTGGAGCAGCTACAGACTGGACAGAATCTAACCGTCAATGTGACTGATCGAACACACACAGGTCGCTACTACTGCCGAGTGGGAAATCAACATGGTACACAAAACACATCAGTGTTGCTGGACATTCAGTGTGAGTATTTAAATTATTTAAAGTAAAAATTAGTATTGTCTCTTTATGAACTACTCTTCCTTAGCCACGTACTCAGTGTGTATGGTGTGCAATGACCAACAAAAAAATAAAAGGGTTTTGCTCAGGAATGTTTCTTTTCCTGGTCATTATTTGCTTGCCCGAATAATGCAAACTCAAATGGCTTACTACATTTTTAAAGCACTAAACATGCAATAATAAACAGAAATGTGTTGACATACAGGTCAATTTGTTTCTCTGTTTTTTAATAGATGCTCCCCAAATCTCAAATTCTTCCAGTTTTACTCTTGGGGATGTAATAGTGTGTTCATGTGAGGCTCATGGGAATCCCTCTCCTAAAGTGGAGTGGCATCTATCTGGACATCCTGTCAGGAACTCCACAAACACATTCATCAATGAGGAGCAATTGAGCAGCACATACATGAGGAGCATCATCACTCTCCATCCATCACTCACAGACAATTTGCAGTGTGTCGGCACCAACAGTCATGGAACTACCAGTCAACAGTTTCGAATGAGTCCTCAGGAGACTGAATGTAAATTGCATGCCAGTTTTTCATTATCAGGCTATATTTGTTCATATACAGTATTTGGATACATATTTGCATGAGATCGGCATGACTGCGTTCCTTTAATAATATAAGGCAACTGTTCCTTGTTTATTTAACAGGGTTAAACGTCTACTCCCTGCTGGTTGGATTTGCTGTTGGGGCTTTAGCTATGGCGATCCTGTGGGTCACAACACACATATACAAGTAAGTTATGGCAACAAATGAGCATACTGAAATACAGGTATCAAGTACAGATGTTTTCTAGCACTCTTGTGAACAGGCACAGAAAAATGGCAGAAGACAAAAACTACTTTTTACTTGTGTTTCATTTCAGTAGATTCTGCAAGACTGGACAAGATGATAAAACTGGACTCGTTCTAAATTATGAGGTGTGTTGTAACAAAGACCCACAGATAAAGTATTTACATACTACTTATTCAAAAACACTTTCCAGATGCTTCTGGTCTATAAAAGCTGAAAAAGTTGAATCTGTATTGTTGATCACCAATTCGGTTGTTTTACAGGATAGAGATAAACATGTTTATGGCAATCCAATCGTGCTGTCACCTGCTGGAGACGCTACACCGAACGATCCAGAATCCCTCCATTATTCCACCATTGACTTTACAAACACCCAAATAAAGTCCGGAGAGATCAGATGTGTCTCCTCACCTACCACAGACTATGCTGTGATCCAACGTTATGGTCAAATGTCTTGAGGGGAGATGCAGATGTGAAGCAAGTTCGTTTACTCACTCTCTTGACACTTCAAACCTGTTTGACTTCCGCAGAACACAAAAGAAGATATTTTGAAGAATGTTGGTCACCGGCATCCATTCACTTGCATTGATTTTGTGTCCAAATAGAAGTGAATGGGTGTGGCGCTGTTCGGTTACCAACTTACTTCGAAATATCTTCTTTTGTGTTCTGCGGAAGAAAGAAAGTCATTCAGGTTTGAAATGACAACTGTGAGTAAATTATGTAAATTCGGGTGAACTATCCCTTTATTACACATAATAGACCATAATACATCATACTGTACATTTTCCTTTAAGTTTGAAAAGTGTCTACATTTTTTTTGTCTTTATTTACTATATATATATATATATATATATATATATATATACAGTATATGTATTATATCTATTTAGCTTTTAAAAACATAATGATCACTTTCATACATGTAATTTTCAAAATAAATGTTTTACCTGCTTTTATGTTTTATATATTTTATTTAGGTAATACATCTCAGATATCAATCATCATATTGTTGGAAAATATTGTTTGCTATTGTTTTCAAATAAATTGTAAGTAAATGCTATATACAAATGTGTTAAAAGTGTACATTTGTTCCTAATAATCTTCAAAGTTATGCACACCTACATTTAAATCAATGGATTTCAATCCTGTTTCTTGGGGACCTCATGTATATATCTGTCACTGAGTTCTGTCAAAAACCATGTTCTTCTTTGGTTATATAAAGTATAGTGCTCGCAAGGAAGCACTTCTAGGAAATGAGAGGCTGAGAGGAATTTTCAACTATGAAATACTTATAATATGAAATACTTAGGATTATACTGTATATTCATATACTCTGTCCTTGTTGTCCATAAAGAAACCATTTGGAAAACGTGTTATTGTACTTTTCTACCAAACTATAATTAAAAAATAGTAAATAATATTAAAAGGAAATAATACTATATAAATATAGTAGAACCCACAAAACCTGATTTGTTTTCAGTGTTCCTCTTACTTTGCATTAGAAGGAAGTCTCATTGCTTTTATTATTATCTAGTAATAACAGGTTTTCTTGCTTGTTTTAGTTTAGACTAGTCTAAACTGATAACAGTTTTGTGTTAAAAGTTCTGTTTTTATCTGACATTTACGGTTGGAGTTATGAATACCAATCAAAAGCGTAATTTACTGATTATTACAATTTTTTACACATTTTGGAAACTCAAAAATAACACAAATGTAACTATAAGAACTATGTTGTTGTTTAAAATCTAGATTATTGCTTACTTATAAACCAAGTCTTTGTTTTGGTGTTCAATAAGAATCAGGTGTTTACAGAACAGACTGTGCGTGGTCAGTGAATGTGATAATGTGACTACAACCACAATAAAGCTATTCATTTCAAATATTTATGTAGCCTATTGTGTAAACATAACTGTACAATAAACTGTATTTTGTACAGTATAGAAGAAAAACATAATTTCCTCAAAAACAAGACAAGGACATCTTGGACTCATTCTGACCAGCAAGGTACATTCCAACAAAAAGACATTATACATGCTAAACTCACAAAACACTGCACATTTTTAGAATACATCATATATAAGAATACAGTACTAAAGCGGTTCTTGTTTATACATTATGGTGTTGTTTAGGAGAATGGTGTAGAATCTATGACAGTAAAGTCATGCTGCCACCTGCTGGAGCTGCTGCACAACCTGAATCCCTGATTTTTTCACATCCACTTAAAACTCTAAAATTGCTAGAAAAGGTATGAGGCATTTATCAATTATCACTGGATATGCTGTTTTCCAATTCCAAAATAATAATGTTGCAGTAACAAAACCACAAAGCACTGTCCAACAGCAGCTTTGATGGAGTCAAGATCAAACCACAAGGAATCAGATGTCAGTGAACTGTCCTCCCACACATCAGAAAACACAACATATGAAAATACTACCCATCCCAAGCTTGTTTCTCAGTTGGTCATGCATGCAGGTGAAGTCACAAAACAAGCCCTGTCAAAGAAAGCCAAGCACAAGCCTACACGCAAGCAAAACATTGCTGACCTGAATCATTTCAATCTGTGAGATCTTGGAATACAGCATAAATATCACTATTTTCTAAATGTGCCATAATGAAGATATTTTTCTTTTAAAGTAATGGGGAATACAGGTTTAGTTCGATAATTTTTTTCATGATGTTTCATGAGTGTAATCAACTTTTTTCTCACCCAGGTTTAAGCCCGAAACCCTGTTTATGGTCATCCAACGGCTTTTTTTTTTTTTTTGGCAGATTTACTTAACTACTTAAGATCTTCTGTTTTAGCACTTCTGTCTGTAAAGAAAGGGAAAGCTGGTTGACACAATACAAAGAGTGTTTGCAAATTCTACACAAAGTGTGGCCACATTTGAGATTCTAAAAATATAGTTTTGAATCATTTTCGTTTTTTTCCCCAGTTATCATATAATTTTACACACTCCAAAAAATGACTTTCTTACTTAGTATGTTTGTCTTGTTAAAAAAAATAATCTTGAATTTAGTGACTAAGAAAAAGGTAAACCTTAATTTCAAGATTATTTTTCTTACCCCATTGGCAGATTTTTTTGCTTGTTTCAAGTACAAATTCACTGAAATTTCGTACTTTTGTTCTAAAAACAAGGCTTATTTTCCTGGGTCATTTTGCTGATCAAGAAAATGCATCTTGATTCAAGAATTTTTAGACATTTGTACTGGAAATCAAGACAAAAATACTAAGTAAGAAAGTCATTTTTTGCACTGCAGTTGTTGTATTTCAACACCTTGGTGTATTTGTCATTGTATTAAATCCACCCAACCAAGTTATTAAATTATTTCTGAAAAAGAAAGATCACAAGGGTTTTGAATCACATAATGGTAAATAAAGCGTGACAGAATTTTAAATTTTGCGTGAACTATCCCTTTGGGTTCATTACATCGTATTGCTCAGAATAGTAACATAATGTTCTGAAAGGGGAGGAAATACTGATGTCTGTTACGGTCCTGCCTTCTTGCTTATGAATTTCTAGTCATGTGGCAGGATCGGGACAGAGCCCTTAGGCTATATGTGAGAAGGCCATGAGATGTTTATGTTTTTGACATCTCTTGTGTTTTCTCGTGTCTTGACATTGGCCCGCCCCTCTCGTTTCATGTATTGCCTCCCTGCCTGCCTGCATCTGGGTTCTTCAGCCACACGCGAGCGTGACAGAATCGACGAGCCACGAACGAACCCAGCAGGCAGCATGGGCACTAGACGGTCCCACCAGGCCCGCCTCCTCTGCGGCATTCGTCAGGGGAACACGGACATCGAGGACTACCTGGATAGGTTCCTGGATGCCGCAGAGGAGGATGTCTTCGGGGAGAAGGAGGTGGCGGTGCTGTTTAACGTCGGTCTCAGGGACCCCCTGTCACGGGCAGAGATGGGCACACGACTGCAAACTTCGTTGAGACCGCTGGACTTCGATGTCGTGTGGCGGTATGTCAGGAACCGACCGGAGTCCAGGGTCTCAACGCAACACAGCCATCCATCTCCGCTGGCTGCCATACAGGAGACCTGCAGATCGGGGTTATGGGCATCGCCACACTGCTCTCCTCACCCCCTGCAACCTCTCCACCAGTCAACCTTGGTGGCAAGCGGGGGAGACGTGAGTCCTGGGGGTCCACCTCGGAGGAGTCCCAGCCGGAGCCAGCCGAGCCGTTTGCCTCTTTCCTTCAGCTTCTTCGGCTGAAGAAGAAGAGGCAGCGGCGGGCTGCGCGGGCGTCTTCCCAGCCGGTGCAGCAGCCGGCATCCAGTCCGGTGCCCTGTCCAGTTTGCAGTCGTGTGCCCAGCCCGGTCCAGCCGGGTTCCGGTCCTGTGTCCAGTCCTGATTCCTGTCCGGTGATCCAGCCGGCGACCCAGCCGGCGTCTCAGCCGGCGACCCAGCCGGCGTCTCAGCCGGTGTCCCAGCCGGCGTCCCAGCCAGCGTCAGCCCTGTCCAGCCGGCCTTCCAGTCGGCGTCAAGCCCTGTCCAGCCGGCCTTCCAGCCGGCGTCAAGCCCTGTCCAGCCAGTGCAGCAGCCGGCCTTCCAGCCTTCCAGTTCTCGTCTTGTTCCTGCCTTGTCTTTGGGATTATTATTTAACGTTTTGGACTTCCCTGCCTTTTACTTTGACATTTGGTCGTGTTTTGTTTTATTTCATTCTGCTGTTTTTGGCCCCCTCGTGGGAAGATTTTGTTCTAGTTTTGTATTTTAGTTCGTTCTTGGTTTGACACCCCCTCGTGGGTTTTTGTTTTGTATTTTTATTATTAAAGTCTTGTTGTTTTGTTAACCCCTTCACGCCTGCCTGCATCTGGGTTCTTCAGCCACGCCCGAGCGTGACAGATGTCACTCGACTCAACTCACATGCACTACTGTGAAAGAGCTAAATGATATGGCTTCTTTTAGGACTATTTTCCTTTGTGTATAAAACATTCTTTGAAACAAGCAGCTTTGTCTCTATATTTAAATACAAATGAAAAACACTACAGGTCTAATGTGTGGGTTTGTTTTTTTCTCATGATCCTAAAAACCTTTTGATCCCTTTGATATGTTTGGAATTGTTAAAATATAAATGTCAATTTATCGTTACTTGAATTTCTTATTTAAAAAAAGTTGGAACAAATAATACTAAAGACACCAATAAGATGTCAACATAGACCACGTTTACATGGACAACAATAATCTGATATTGACACGATTAAGACAATACTCTGATTAAGAATGGACTATGTAAACAGAGCTTTTTGATTAGCTTAATCCGTCTAAAGTCATAATCATAGTAAACACAAATCGAATTAAGACGGGTGGAGTACTCCTATTTTAGTCACATTATCGAAGTGCAGTATAGACATGTACACAGCTGAATCGCACTATTACTGGCGCGTAAGAACTTACGAGCGACAGGTTACACACACGCACGGCAGTGGACAGCCGTTTCGTTTTACGGCAAACAACATGGCTTCAAGCAAGAAAGCACATTTTTGGTCCGAACGGGAAACAAGAAAGATGCCAACAATTCTCGAAAATAAATGAAACACCAAAAACTGTATGTGGTACCATGGCGAAGACGAACTGTTTGTTGATGCATGAAATTATGGAGGGAACGTCGAACGGCATCGCCTAGGGACGTAATGATGTATGCCATTAATCGAACTATAGTGTAACATGTAAAACGGGAACATGAAAGGTATATTCTTAAAGCAACTCATGTAAACACCTTAATCGTAATATTATCTTATTCAGAATAAGGAAAATAATTTGATTACTGACGTCCATGTAAACGTGGTCATAGACAGGAACTCCTTCAATCCTGTTTGAAAAGTATCCCAGGGATACCTCAAAAAAGTACATTTTTGCTAATTCTATGCAAAGTGTCATGGCTCTGCTTCCTTAGTCAGGTTTTTCTTGGTCCTGTAGCAGAGCCATGACAAAGTCTTTGGTTATGTGTGGAGAGAAACGTATGATTGTCCGTTTGACTATAATATACGTTCTCTCCAGTGTCTTGTCATTGGCCCCATTCCTCTCGTTTCCTCGTTATCTTTCCCTGAGTGTTTAATGTCTCACACCTGCCCCATGTCGTTATCCCTCGTTTGTGTTTCCCATAAATACCCTCTTGTTTCTTTGTCTTGTGTTCGTGGATTGTGCGTGGTGTACCATGTTTGGTGTTTGTCAGCGTCTCAGCCTTGCCTTGTCCTGTCCGTGATCCAGTTTTGTTTAGTAAGTTGTTTTAGTGTTTAGTGTTGTTTGATTACGGTTCTTGCTTTTGTTTTGCCCCCTCGTGGGAAGTCTTTGTTTTCTGTTTTGGTTTAGTTCCTGTTTGATACCCCCTCGTGGGTTTTTCCTTTGTTTTGTTCATTTAATAAATATATCTTTGTTAACCCCTTCACTGCTGCCTGCGCTTGGGTTCTTTCCTGCCGTTCCCTGACAGAATCCACGAACCAACACCGAACCCAGCGGGCAGCATGGAGGAGACGGACGAGGCGTTTAGGAGCCGCCAGGCTCACACCTTGTTCGGCTTTCGCCAGAAAGGCATCCCCGTCAAGACCTTCGCCATGGACTTCCTCTCCACTGCGCGCCACTCAGGGTTCGACGAGGCAGGATTGAAGGTTATCTTCCGGTCGTGAGCGGGGTCTTCTACGGGGCTGGCGACGTCTCCGGAGGGCCAGACCTTGCAGACTCGGAGTTGGGCATTGCCAAACGCTCTCCTCAACCCTGCAGCCTCCCCACCAGTCACTACGAGGTAGGCGAGGAAGGAGGGAGTCTTGGGGAACCACCTCCGAGGAGTCCCAGCCGGAGCCAGCCGTGCCTTACCTCCTTCCATCACCCGACCACCAGCCGGGTGGCTAGGCGAAGAAGAAGAGGCAACGGCGGGCAGCGTGGTCTCCACCCGGCCGGTGCAGCCGGCATCCAGTCCGGTGCAGCCGGCGTCCAGTCCGGTGCAGCCGGCGTCCAGTCCGGTGCCAGCCGGCGTCCAGTCCGGTGATCCAGCCGGCGTCCAGTCCGGGGATCCAGCCGGCGTCCAGTCCGGGGATCCAGCCGGCGTCCAGTCCGGGCGAAGTGCCAGCCGGCCTCCAGCCGGCGATCCAGCCGGCCTTCCAGCCGGCGTCAAGCCCTGTCCAGCCGGCCTTCCAGCCGGCGTCAAGCCCTGTCCAGCCGGCCTTCCGCGTCGGGAGACTCCCAGGGCCAAAGACTGTTCCCCCCAGGACTCCCCTAAGTCCCCCAGGACTCGCGCCCTCGAGCGCAGCCGGGGACTGGGACTTCTCCCCACCCCCATGGACTGCCCCCTATGGGCCCTTGTTTTGCCCCACCCCCCCTCCCATGTTTGTTATTTTATTGTCGCACCCCAACCCCATTGTAATTTTGTCTTGTTTGCCACTGATTCTGTTCCCATGTTTTGTCTGGTTTTTGTCTTTGTCTCGGTCTGCCTTGTCTTGTCCGTCTACCCCTTGGTGAGCACCTGGAGGTGCTCATTAAAGGGGGGGCTTCTGTCATGGCTCTGCTTCCTTAGTCATGTTTTTCTTGGTCCTGTAGCAGAGCCATGACAAAGTCTTTGGTTATGTGTGGAGAGAAACATATTATTGTCCGTTTGACTATAATATACGTTCTCTCCAGTGTCTTGTCATTGGCCCCATTCCTCTCGTTTCCTCGTTATCTTTCCCTGAGTGTTTAATGTCTCACACCTGCCCCATGTCGTTATCCCTCGTTTGTGTTTCCCATAAATACCCTCTTGTTTCTTTGTCTTGTGTTCGTGGATTGTGCGTGGTGTACCATGTTTGGTGTTTGTCAGCGTCTCAGCCTTGCCTTGTCCTGTCCGTGATCCAGTTTTGTTTAGTAAGTTGTTTTAGTGTTTAGTGTTGTTTGATTACGGTTCTTGCTTTTGTTTTGCCCCTCGTGGGAAGTCTTTGTTTTCTGTTTTGGTTTAGTTCCTGTTTGATACCCCCTCGTGGGTTTTTCCTTTGTTTTGTTCTTTTAATAAATATATCTTTGTTAACCCCTTCACTGCTGCCTGCGCTTGGGTTCTTTCCTGCCGATCCCTGACACAAAGAGTGACTACATCAAAGAATATAACATAGTTAAAAAAATGTATTAGTCTTGTTTAGACACATAATTCTCATCTTAAAAATCAAAGTTGAGGTCTTAAATGAAACAAGTGATATTTTAACCATCTATTTCGAAAATACAGTCCAAGCTATTTAAAGTGTGTTGTTTCTGTTCCTCCCAAACACGCCTTTAACTGCCATTGACTGAGCAAACAGATATTCTAGCTCTGCTTCAAAGTCAC
Organism: Triplophysa rosa; assembly: GCF_024868665.1. Classification (NCBI taxonomy): domain Eukaryota; kingdom Metazoa; phylum Chordata; class Actinopteri; order Cypriniformes; family Nemacheilidae; genus Triplophysa; species Triplophysa rosa. The sequence goes on from NC_079913.1 coordinate 9,859,726, forward strand.
GCAATTTTGTTAGGTTAATGTTGTTATAGCAGACCGGAAAGGATGCTAAAACAACCACAGGAATGTTTTGATAGCATCCAGTTATTGAGCCCATGGTGATTAAGTTTTGTTAAATATCCTCCTCATCCTGACTACTGAAACGGAATTAACTTGGCAAACATACCAAAATACTTTTTTTAGAGGAAAAAAGAAAAATAATTACTCATCCTTTTCATCACCTCGTCCAGTTAATCAACCTTTTTGGGTCATTCAAACATGAACAATACATTTAGGTATAGGGCGTTTCTTCAAGCACCTACTTTGTTGCCTCTTGACCATTGTAGGGACAAATAGGACATTATTTATTGTCCGTTTTGGAACTGAAGGGGTATGAATAACCTCATATAAATGATGTATGAATTGGGGAAGTAAATAATGATTACATTTTGAGTTTTGGGTGAACTATTTATTACTTTAAGCTTAATACTCAAACCTCAAACGTTCTCAGATCCCAGAACCAAGTACACAAACATCTATGACATCTTAGAGAGAAAGAAAAAAATGATTGCATTCCAGTGACAGATTACTCTGTTTAACAACTACTAATAATTACAAAATAATCTCAGAGTTTTATATAATATCTTTTTGTGGAGTCTGGATTTGCATGATTAGAGGTTTTTTGATGTATTTCTTAATCAATTGTAAGATTATAAATTAAGTCAAGGAGAATGTACAAGCTAATGGTTTTGTTTTAGCATTTAAGTATTTTTCATTGGGGTGTAATGTCCAGTAAAATAGCCTAAAAGGCATAAAATGTAGAGTTCTTGTCCGACTCTTGTTCAGTTTTACTTTAAAAACATAATTTTGCATAACTTTCCTCTGTCCGTGGAAAGAATGTGTACTCATGCTTACAGGGGAAGCACTGGACTAGTACATCTAAGGTCAGTCAGTATTTTGTGTGCATGGTTCTCTTTACAGAGTCTCAAGTTATCAGCAGGTTCTTCAGTACAGAACCCAAAGGATCAATGAAAGTGACTTTCTAACAATCAGCTTTCAGGAAAGATATTGCACTGCTTTCTGGTAAGATAATCTTAAACTCTTTCTTTTTCTTTAGACATTACTTTTAGTAAAGTACTGGTTGACCTTAATCTTTTTGACATTTTTACACTCACAATTATGTTATAAAATACTTGCTTGTAAAATGTATCACTGGTCAAAAGTTTATGGTAAATTACTCATTCAAAAAAAATCTATATTTATTTTAGAATAATAGTAAACTCATCAAATAACAAAATGGTATGTGAAATTTTTGTTAAACTCAAATCCCAAATAAATCAAAACTATATTATATTTTATCATCTTCAATGTGGTCACCCTTAGCGTAGAATTTGCAATAACATTAACTTCTAGCTTAATTCTTTAGGTATCTGTATAGTTTTAAAAACAACCACTAACAATCACTCGCAAACAAAAAGAAATAATGATTACCATAATGATATTCTGTCCCAGCAGTAAAAAGACAAAAGTAATAAATAGTAGACAAGGGGCTCACAAGAAAATAAAGGAAAAGACCCAGAGCAGGGGTCCAGATCCCAACAACAAAAGAAAAAACCTGATACAAAAAAAGTCATGAAAGTCATGATCTAAACTGGCACAAAAGACACAAGGCTGCCTTTAGGTGTCACAAAAGCACCTTTGGATGACTGTGATAGAATCACCCTTGGATGCTGTTCGAAAAGACATCTTATTGTATGCTTTTCTTTACTACCCCGTCTAAAGCCCTATTTGCACAGGATTAGTATTACCTGGGGACCTCTGGTCATTTGTAATAATTGCAGAGATTGTCTGTGATCATGTAGCGCATTTGCACGGGATAAGTGAAGCCTGTGATTTTGCCTGTGAGTTATTTCCCGGATGTGATGGCAAGGCTTTGCATATAGTTTGAATAGCCTATTGTTGTATGGTGTTTAATGATATATGCTGTCAGCATTTGAGACCCGCTATCGCGGTGATCTGTCCAGTGCACGATCACGGGTCTCAAATGCTGACAATGTTAAATCCCCATTCACACAGCCCCCTGATCCCGGAAAATTGCCCAAAAATGGCCAGAGTGCCTTCTGTGTGAACGCAAACGCATCCCCGATAGATCCGAAAAATGATTCTGGAAAGGGGACCTATAACATTAACGGGATCAGTCCCGGAAAGCCCCCTGTGTGAACAAAAGGCAGAAACAATGCCGTAAAAGCCATGTAGTGATGGGACACATCTATAATAAATCGTAAATAATTTGGCTATCAAAAAAAATTTTTTCGTTTGTAAATCAAAAACTACTATTTGTCTTTAGCTTAATCATGGATGAATGCAAGAGTCCTAATCACCAAACATAAGGTCAGATGCGAGAATAGAGTTGTCTGCTTCTAAACGCTGTTTAAACTTGAAATTACTTCTATCAAAAATATTAACACGAAAATACACAGCGCTTCAATAAACTTGATCGCTTACCAACCTTAAAAACGGCTGTGTGCACCTTCCGTGCTTGTGCTGCGGAGAAGCCCGAGTGTTTCTGTGCAAAATTGGAAACATCGCATAAAACATTTGCGAATAAGAACCGTTTCCATCCAACTTAGTCAGCCGTCACTGTCCTAATAAACTGCCACTAAATATCAGTAAGAATAGTAAGAGAAGCCACTGAATATTATAATTTTCATATATAATAATACAAACCCGATTCCAAAAAAGTTGGGACACTGTACAAATTGTGAATAAAAAAGGAATGCAATAATTTACGAATCTCATAAACTTTTATTTTATAAATACACTTTATGTGTATTTTATTCACAATAGAATATAGATAACATATCAAATGTTGAAAGTGAGACATTTTGAAATGTCATGCCAAATATTGGCTCATTTTGGATTTCATGAGAGCTACACATTCCAAAAAAGTTGGGACAGGTAGCAATAAGAGGCCGGAAAAGTTAAATGTACATATAAGGAACAGCTGGAGGACCAATTTGCAACTTATTAGGTCAATTGGCAACATGATTGGGTATAAAAAGAGCCTCTCAGAGTGGCAGTGTCTCTCAGAAGTCAAGATGGGCAGAGGATCACCAATTCCCCCAATGCTGCGGCGAAAAATAGTGGAGCAATATCAGAAAGGAGTTTCTCAGAGAAAAATTGCAAAGAGTTTGAAGTTATCATCATCTACAGTGCATAATATCATCCAAAGATTCAGAGAATCTAGAACAATCTCTGTGCGTAAGGGTCAAGGCCGGAAAACCATACTGGATGCCCGTGATCTTCGGGCCCTTAGACGGCACTGCATCACATACAGGAATGCTACTGTAATGGAAATCACAACATGGGCTCAGGAATACTTCCAGAAAACATTGTCGGTGAACACAATCCACCGTGCCATTCACTGTTGCCGGCTAAAACTCTATAGGTCAAAAAAGAAGCCATATCTAAACATGATCCAGAAGCGCAGGCGTTTTCTCTGGGCCAAGGCTCATTTAAAAAGGACTGTGGCAAAGTGGAAAACTGTTCTGTGGTCAGACGAATCAAAATTTGAAGTTCTTTTTGGAAAACTGGGACGCCATGTCATCCGGACTAAAGAGGACAAGGACAACCCAAGTTGTTATCAGCGCTCAGTTCAGAAGCCTGCATCTCTGATGGTATGGGGTTGCATGACTTTTGCAGACTGTTATAAAAAGAAGAGGGGATGCCACACAGTGGTAAACATGGCCTTGTCCCAACTTTTTTGAGATGTGTTGATGCCATGAAATTTAAAATCAACTTATTTTTCCCTTAAAATGATACATTCTCTCAGTTTAAACATTTGATATGTCATCTATGTTGTATTCTGAATAAAATATTGACATTTGAAACTTCCACATCATTGCATTCTGTTTTTATTCACAATTTGTACAGTGTCCCAACTTTTTTGAAATCGGGTTTGTACTTGTGCAAGCAGACGATTACGAAACACAATAAATGCAAGATCAGTACTCTGGTTAGTCAGGTTTCGCCATCTCATAGTGCAGTTACGTGACTTTTTGGAGGGATTTATTCGGCAAATGCGTTTTCATCTCCCATTATTCGCATTAACTCTTTTTCGAAAAATGAAAAACCACCTCAAGCGAGCGTAAAAGCTTTTTTTTGCGAATTAAAGGTTTATAATTCGAAAGTTGGTGTTTCCATCACTCGTTTCTGATGCGAAACTTCAAAATGCGAATAAAACCAGTGATGGAAACCCGCTTGTTAACAGACTAACTCAAAACTATCACCCAAACAGTTATGTGCTTGTTTTTCTCAACAAAAACATTATAAATATAATTTATAAACATCACGATCATATACCGACCTTAGTGTTTATTTGTGGTTTTTATAGAATTATGTGCAATATGCTTTAGGCCATATTAGCGGGTTTTTCATTCAATCTGCGTGATCTTATTCCGAAATGGTTACAAAATCTAAATGCTCAAAAACTTTTCTCAAACTTTGTTTTAAAAAACGATAAATTTATTTTTAAACTCACATTGTTGTACATCATATTACTGAAAAAATATTATACCGTACCTTTTGTATTGCATTAGGCTATGTTGCAAAAATACTGGCTCATTTTAACTTCGCAGGATTCCGTTATATTTTTTTATTAAGGTTGTGTAAATTTGCACTGAACTGAACAATACTGAACAATTTGCATTTATATGTTTTCATATGGCATTTTATATTTAGCTTAATCCCGTTGGGCCTACCTTGCGTTCTTGTGCCTCTTCGTTGTTCTGCATTTACCAATAAAAATATAAATACAAAAGTTTTTTTTTAAATTGACGACTGTCATTTGCAAAAGGCAACAATACATGCTACAGAATAATAACAAAAAAAAGATTATTAATTAGGCCTAAATAAAATAGGCCTAATTAATAAAGGAAAGCAGTAATAATAACAAACTGCGCTATTTAGCCACCTAAAAACACAAGTATCGTTCACAGTTGCACATTACACAAATGCACATTACACAACTTTGCAGTATATTACGCCCTGTGTCTTTACGGGATCTTCACAGAATGTGTGTGAACGCACACACAGATTCCAGAAAATCACTGGCAGTGTGAATGAACAAAATCTAACGATCCCGGGACAAATTCCCAGACACATTTTCCGTGTATTTTCTGGGATCTCTATGTGAAAAGTGCTTTTACAAGCATTTCCAAGATAAATAACTAAACGGAAGACTCCCGGTCAAAACAACAGTTTTGACAATGTGTGGAAATCAATCCGCAACCAAATTAATATCAAAACAGACTCCATTATTAGCAAACGGTGGATAAACCTTGAAAAGGGATATATGAGCGCGCCAAATCACAGAGATGCCGATTCGCACTGGACTAATATTATCACAGGACCTCGGTGTTCCTCAAAATATGGTAGGTAATTTGTGGGGGAATTTTTACAAATTACAGACATGGCCGATTCGCACGGGATTGAGATCACAGACAATCTCTGCAATTATTACAAATGACCAGAGGTCCCCAGGTAATACTAATCCCGTGCGAATAGGGCTTAAGTTATCCATTTTAAACACTATGCTAAATAAAATGTTAGCTTTGTAATGAATCAGATTCATTCGTAGGAACATTTAACTCATTTTAGACTTCAGATCCAAACGATATGAAGATCATGAGAAACATTTCAGTGACATCACACTTTTGACCAGTCTGTTTCAATAAAGGAATTCTGGGGTTTAATATTTCATTTTCATTAAGTCATTTATGCATATTTACAGGTGTGTGTATGTTTTCCCAAAGGAATCATCTTATTTTAAACAACACAAAGCAATGGACAAAACACTGAAAATCTTTCTTTTCATTTTCTTGCCACAAGGTTGGTTTTTCTTAATTGTCCTCCTTAAAAATATATTGTGTTACAAAAGTGTTGTGTTAATTTCGGCGAGACAATTCGGAAACGTGCTAAATGTATGTTTTCTCTGTTTGGATCATTCAGCAAACATTATTACAATAACATTTTTTAACAAATGAAGTAAACTGATCAATATCAATATCATTCAGTAAACAATAATAAAAAATGTTAACAAATAAGGTCAATTGAATGCAATTGAATGCTCAATAATTCCAATGACAAGAAAAATGCGTTTGTAGCATTTTATGTGTTGCCTAGACAATAAACAAAAATGCTTGTTATTTTGGTGTCTGTACCTCACTCTACATGTTAGTTTTTACCGCTCATCATGCCTGTATTGTAGGTGTTTGGTGTAGAAATTGGAACATCAGTCTGCCAGACAAGATTGAAGCACTAAATGGATCCTGTGTGTCCATAAACTGCAGATTTGATATTCCAGAATTATATGACCTTCATCTCACTGACACTGCTGGAGGAGTGTGGTATAAAACTGTGAATGCCATAAAAACTTTGGTGTTTAACTCCAGCAGGCCTACTCTCTCTCTATTTAAAGGGAATATAACTGGAAAATTAAGAGACAAAGACTGTACCACAATCTTTTTTAATTCTACTTCAAATCACAGAGGCATATATAACTTTAGGATCGAAGGTAAAAATACACTGAAATATGTGTTTGGACAAAAATCTGTTTCAATAGATGTGATCGGTGAGTGTAAATTATTTTCAATTCCAAATGGTAAACTAGTAATGTACAATTACATTTTAACTGTAAAATGCACACATATATAATAAATCTGTGTGCATTTCAGAGTCTCCCCCCAACCCGACGGTAAAGATGTTTATGGGGCAGATGGAGGTTCAGGAGGTGTTAGAGGGGAACGCTGTAAATCTGCGCTGCTCTGCTATCACTCTATGCTACTCTTCTACACCAACAAAAAAAAAAAGAAAAACAAAAAAAAAACAAAAAAAAAAAAAAAACAAAAAACAGCAACAACAAAATCAAACTGAGATCATCTCTGATCTGAACTTCACTGCTTCTCATCTTCAACATGGAGTCACTTTCATCTGCAATATAACCTACCAGCTACAGAACAGGAACGCAACAGCACAGAGCAACATCACGTTACGTGTTCTGTGTAAGAGGAAATCACACGGATCTTGTTGACCATATGACTTTAAATGACATAATGATGCTTTAAATTTGTTTTCCTCTCAGATGCTCCTAAAAACACATCAGTATCTGTGTTTCCATCGGACTCTGTCCTGGAGGGCGCTTCAGTATCTTTGACCTGCAGAAGTGATGCAAATCCAGCAGTGCTGAACTACACCTGGTTCAGAGAGAATGGAGGACGGCTGGAGCAGCTACAGACTGGACAGAATCTAACCGTCAATGTGACTGATCGAACACACACAGGTCGCTACTACTGTCGAGCGGGAAATCAACATGGTACACAAAACACATCAGTGTTGCTGGACATTCAGTGTGAGTTTTACTAGTTTATTTGCACTAAATTTCCCAGTATGCACTCTGGAATGAATTAAATATGTATTTATTGGGGCAGTTACAACAATCTTTTATTGTTTCTTCCCAGATCCTCCCAAGAACACATCAATATCATCGATTCCATCCAGCACTGTGTTAGAAGGCAATCCAGTCACTCTGATATGCAACGCTAATGCAAACCCAGCACTGGTCAATTACACCTGGTACAGAGAGAATAGTGGACAATTTCAACTGCTTCAGACTGGATATAATCTCACCTTCAGCATAACTAACTCCAAACAAAGTGGGAATTACTATTGTATAGCTGGAAATAAGCATGGCCAACAAAACACATCAGTTTTACTGGATATTCAGTGTGAGTATAAAAGCAGCTCTACCTCTAATCTCTTAGCACACTCCCCACATGCCACCCAAAGTCTTTTACCTGACCATGATTAGATGAACTCATTCCAAAGAATAAAAACGGTTTATTCCATGGTTTTTGAGAAAGGTGGCTTTCTAAAACCTTGTGTAAATGTGAATGCTGGTTTCCTCACAACATTAAAGGTGCTCTGTGTAATTTGTTGAGGATCTATTGACAGAATTGCAATATAATATACATAATTATGTCTTCAGAGGTGTAAAAGACCTTACATAATGAAGCGTTATGTTTTTAGTACCAGAATGAGCCATTTCTATCTACTTTATATCTACATACACAGCATAAAATTCGCTATGTTGTCTCTACAGTCGCCCGGCCTAAACGGACAAACTGCTCTACAGAGCGCGTTTCGTTAACTCTTTCAAGCAAATTATTTAATTTGTATAAAATAAAATGTATTTGTATTCTCTACCAACTCAGTAATCCTTGTCTTTTTTAATAGTTGCCCCTAAAAACACATCTGCATCAGTGATTCCATCAAGCACTGTGTTAGAGGGTCATCCAGTGACTCTGATCTGCAACACCAATGCAAACCCAGCACTGGTCAACTACACCTGGTACAAGGACAATGGAGGACAGATTCAACAGCTTCAGACTGGATACAATCTCACCTTCAGTTTTGCTAACTCCACACAAAGTGGGCATTACTATTGCATAGCTCAAAACAAGCATGGCCAACAAAACTCATCAGTTGTACTGGATATTCAGTGTGAGTACAAAGGCAGCCCTCCATATATCATAGCACATTGCCAATAGACTCTATGCACCATCGCCTCCCCGTTTTATCTCAGTCCGTTCAGTTACATCCGGCGCACAATGACGTTTTCACTCAAGATGCACATAGGATTACTGTCAACGACGTGAGTCAAAATATCCAAACACCAAAAAGGGGAAAGGTTTCAGGCTATCCGTTTCAATATACATTCACAAAGTAAACTTTTCCACTTACTTTTGGTGAGCTGCAGTGCTGTCAGTTTGCTGAAATTTGAATGTGTTTTTTACTAAACACATCCTTATCACTTGGTGACAAATTACCCATGAGAGTGGAAGTAGCACTGGCTGAGATTTTAGTGGACGTACGTCATCACCCTGCATGCATACACAGCAAAATCGCCAGTGCTGAAAAATGTTGTGCGCGCACAGCTGATTCCCACTATCACTCACGCCACCGGCCCCGCCTCACAGCTCTCGTCCCACACCCCTGTAGCGGTTTTAGCTAACGTTATTATATTGATGAGCAAAGCTCACCAAATATGGTTCTCCACCAGATCTTTCAAGATCATATCCGTGAAATGAGTTATTTAAAACATCAATTTCAGTCAAGGAATTAGTTTAGCTCAAAGGAAAATACGTATAATAATCGTGTTCGAATATACATATTTTACGGTCTCTGATTAGTAATATAAAGCATAACAATACTTGTATGCATTCGTCCAGCAAATGCCTCAATGATATTATATACTTTACATTATCTCATGGCCATAAGTAACGTGACTTTACCAAACACGATTTAGAGCAAAGGTAGCGTAAATCGAAACACAGTAAAAGGGACCAAGTTTGTGAGCGTGAATACAGAAAACCCATCTCAAATTAATATATATATGGTTGTTTATTAAACTCTACTCTACATGATAAAAAAACAATGACGATCGCATAAAACAAACAAATACATGAAACACAAAATGCTAGGAAGCGCTGAGAGAAAGAGAGAGAGAGAGAGAGAGAGAGAGAGAGAGAGAGAGAGAAAGAAAGAGAGAGAGAGAGAAAAAGAAGAGAGAGAGAGAGAGAGAGAGAGAGAGAGAGAGAGAGAGAGAGAGAGGGTATGGCAGCGATTTCTGAACACAAATAAAAATCATCTTTAACAAAGAGGCACAGACTTAACGCGGCTATTCTATAAATAGAAACGGATACTTGCAAGCTCTGTGCTGGACCGATAACCGTATGCGCTTGTAGAGATGGAATTGTTCAAAAGGTTTCAGAAGGCAGTCCTGCCGAAAGTTGCATGGCCTAGCCACGTGGCAGCAGAGTCCATTGTTCCTTCTTCTCCCCCAGTGGGGGGGGATGGGGTGGAGAGGGCAGTCTCCGAAGAGGCGCCATGAAACAAGTTTTAGCACAGAAGAGAAGAGCGGAAGAGACGAAGAGAGGGCATGCCCACCTGAGTTTGAATTGACCAATCAGAGTTGAGCAGGGAAGAGGTTCTTTGTCCACTCAACAGCTAATTTGCATCTTTATGAGATATCATTCCAATTATAACATAATGAAAAGAAAGTGTTCTATGGTCACACAATGTATATAAACAAGGAGGAATTGTAAAGACAAACATTTATATATCAAATATGCTAAGGTTTGAAGTGCATCAAGACATGATTCATTCGGCGGTACGAATACAAACAAAGCCTGAATTAACTTGCCTATTTAACAATTACAGATGATTTAAAAATAGCAAGAGCGACAACATATAACCTAGATATTTAGATATATTTATAGAAAAGGACAATTGAATCACACGTTCCTATTTGTCAGAGAAGTTTCTCTGGCTAGCCAAGTTTCAGATTAGACCGAGAGACTTCTCCCCTCTGCTTTGAAGCTTAGGAGTCATAAAATATCCAACAGAGAAACAAAAGGTTATCAACACTCTCAGTGAGAGGTTTTTGACTCTGGTCTTTTGATGATCGTATCAAGAAACCAGGAGAAAGGGGAGTGAAAGGTGGTTGATGCTAAATTCTCTACACCCCCATCGCCCCTCACAGGCCGGGGGGTACCACCGAGACTGTGCTTACTCCCCCCCCAGGGAGCCAGTCTCGGCGTCCGCAGCCCCTCGGGATATGCACCGACGAGACGAGAGAATGGAGACGGAAGCACCAGGAGCGGTGAAAAAAAAGTGGTCCGGTTCCCCGACACACTGTCGCTCGGTCCTCAGCCAGCCGAGAGGCTCTTCCTCGCGGTGCCATGTGGTGATACTGGATGCTCGTTGGACGGCTCGATCCTCCTCCGCCCCCTGGCGGCCGGCGATGGCTCCTCCGGCTGAGGGCAGCCGGCAGCGAGTCTCCCGTCTCCTGCTCCTCCCCTTAACGGCGGACGGCAGCAGGCTCCGGCCCACGGCCAACGGCGAGGACTCCTCTGCTCCCTCCCGGACGGCCGCCACCCCACCTCGGCCCAGGAGCATGGCAGCGAGCTCTTTGTCCCAGCCGACACATACTTGCTCCAGCACCACCGCCTCGGGCAGCCGCTGGCGGATGTCTCTCAGCCGCTGGCGGATGTCTCTCATCCACGCTGCCCGAACTCCTCAGCACCGCGATGCCTCTCGGCAGCGAGGGCTCGTCGACAGCATGTCCCTCCTTCCTCCCGGGTTTCGGCACCAATGTAATACAGTTCAAAGTAGGGAAGGAAAGAGGCGGGAACCGGCGAACTTTAAACAAACTTTTAATCGAAATAAACAAACAATAACATGGAAGTAAAAGGCCGGCAGTCGACCGTGAGGTGGCCACACAAACATAAATAAAACTTAACACATGTCCGGGCCCGGTCCTCTCTCGTCAGCAGTCCTGTCGCTCGTCCTCTTATGCTCCCGATCTCCTCCGTGAGACATGCGGAACCGGTATGCGCACAGCTGATTCCCACTATCACTCACACCACCGGCCCCGCCTCACGGCTCTCGTCCCGCCTTCCTCGTTACAATAATCCACACTATGAGAGTGTGGATTATATATACACTGTGAGTGTTAATTTGACCTTTTTTAACACTGGAGATTTTGCTGTGTAGAGTCTATTGCTTCAGCTAGTCTTTCCTACATCAAACATTTACTGTTTTTTTTCTCTCAGATCCCCCTAAATACACATCAATATCAGCAATTCCATCCAGTGCTGTGTTAGAGGGCAATCCAGTGACTCTGATCTGCAGTAGTGATGCAAATCCAGCACTGGTCAACTACACCTGGTACAAAGAGATTGAAGGACAGTTGAAGCAGCTACAGACTGGAGATAATCTAACCTTTAGTGTGACCAATACCACACACACCGGGTGGTACTCTTGTGTAGCTCAAAACAAGCATGGCCAACAAAATTCATCTGTTTTCCTAGATATTCAGTGTGAGTGTAACGGAAGTCATGTTACATGTTCATTTCAGATACATGAAATCTCTGATGTTGTTTTTAAAGCAAACATTGTGTTTTACCCTCAATTCATTACAATCGTGCATGCTGTTATTTTTTCTGTGCAAGATAAACATAGACATTTTTAATTTTAATTATTATTCCATTAAATGTAATTGTCTTGCTACTACTGTGTCTTTGGGGAAAATACCAGCAAGTCCTTCCTAAATCAATCTTTTACTGTTTCTTTTCTCAGATCCCCCTAAAAACACATTAACTTCAGTGATTCCATCCAGAACTATGTTAGAGGGCAATCCAGCGACTCTGATATGCAACACCAATGCAAATCCAGCACTGGTCAATTACACCTGGTACAGAGAGATTAGAGGACAGTTTCAACAGCTTCAAACTGGAAATAATCTCACTTTCAGCATAACTAATCACACACACTTTGGATGGTACTACTGTGTAGCTCAAAACGAACATGGGAAACAAAACACGTCAGTTTTACTGGATATTCAGTGTAAGTATAAAAGTAGATCTGTTTTTTCTATTGCATGTCACTGTGACGAGGGAGGCGTGACGACTGCCGGCCACACAAACACAAACACAAACACAAACACAAACACAAACACAAAACTTAACATTTCTGGGCCCGGTCCTCTCCCGCCGTATTCTCCTGCCGTTCGTCCTTTTATGCTTCCGCTCCTCCGTGAGAGATACGAGGCCGGAATGACGCCCAGCTGACAATCATTATCAATCGCGTCCCGGCCTCGCTTCTTCCTCCCACGGCTCTCGTCACGCCTCCCTCGTCACAGTCACCTATAGAAAAAAATGTCATAACTCACTTGTCCTGTGACATGACTGACTTCCTGCTGCTGATATGCAAGGCGACATTTATTTAAACTGCATTCAGATCTGCCTGTATTTTTGGCAAGCAACACCTTTTTTTCACAATGCAATTTACAACCAATGGATAAAATAAAGCCTTACACTTTACACTAGAATAATGTTCTATCAGAACCCTGTCACTTCTAGTATTTAAACTAACCTAAAACTGTGCATTTAAAAAACGACTAATAGATAAACATAGAAACGAGGGTGAAAATCTTGTTATTCTAGTCTGTTCTGTTCTAGTCTAGTCTAGTCTATACTCGTTTATTCTAGTCTAGTCTAGTCTATTTTATACTTCTCTTTTCTTTTGTTTTCTAGTCTAGTCTAATCTAGTCTAGTCTAGTATAGTCTATACTATTCTAGTCTGTTCTGGTCTAGTCTAGTCTAGTCTATTTTATACTATTTTATTCTATTCTATTAAATCATCGTATTTATCATCCTTTTGTCTTATTCTTTTTTTCATTAGTTTCCCCTAAAGACACAACAATATTTTCATCCAGTACTGTTTTAGAAGGCAATCCTGTCTCTCTGATCTGCAGAGCTAATGCAAATCCAGCACTAGTCAATTACACCTGGTACAGAGAAGATAGAGGACAGCTTCAACAGTTTCAGACTGGATATAATCTCACTCTCAGCATAACAAATCGTGGACACAGTGGATGGTACTACTGTGTAGCTCAAAACAAGCATGGCCAACAAAACACATCAGTTATGCTGGATATTCAGTGTGAGTATAAAGGCAGTCCTGTTACATGTTCATTTCAGACAAATGGCGCAACATGTTTAAAATATATTTAAGGTTACTCTCTATTTTATCATTAAGTCTCAAATTCTGTTCTTTAAAGGAATAGTTAAGTCAAAAGCAAACATTCGGTCTCACCCTCAAGTCAATCCAAACCTGTATTAGATGAAAGTAGAAATGTTTTGCAGAATCATTTGGCAGCTCTTACCATTTAGTAAACAAGGATTGCCAAAAAAACCCTAAAAAACATATTCTTGTCAAAATGGTGGCTCACATGACCTGCGTTATATTTCACGTCTTCTGAAGCCACGTAAACAAATGAAATAACACCAAACGTGTTTGGAATGGCATGATGGGTCAATAATAAGAAAATGGTGAATTTGTGTAAACGATTCTATTAAATGTTTCGTTTGTCTTGGGAGAAAAATCATTGAAACTTGTCTTTTAGCTTCTTTATATCATCATCGTCACGAGCAGCATTACACGACAACATTCTGTTTTTCTGATTTTAACACTTTCAGATGCCTCTGAGGTATCTTCCTCCAAGTGTGACAAAACACAACAAACTGTATGTTTGTGTGAGGTTCATGGGAATCCCTCTTCTAAAGTGGAGTGGTTTCTATCTGGACGTCTCATCACTAACTCTACTAACATATTGATCCGTGAGGAGCGTTTGAGCCAAACAAACTTGAAGAGCTATGTCACCCTACTTCAATCACCCACACTCAACGACATTCTGCAGTGTGTCAGCACCAACACTCGTGGCACTGCCAGTACAAAGTTTCAACTGGTCGCGTCTCCTCAAGAGACTACAAGTACGCTCTTTGTTTCAACCCATTGAGAAATGAAACTTCTCTTATGATAATGATGAATGTTATTTTATTATTATTTAAATATTAATATATGTATTAATATTATCAGGTGCCAGTGGTTCCTCTGTGATGATTGGGTTCGTTATAGGAGTTTTGCTAACAATGGCCTTGTTTGTCATTAAAAATCTCTATAGTAGGTAAGCACGACAATGCAGACATCATTAGAAGTCTGCCTTACATTCACATGTGATAGGTGTCTAAAAATCTAATGATCATCAAATGTGGATGTGGTCCTAAGTCTGTTTTGTTTGTGATTATGGAAAAATGTTTTTCAGGAATAAAACGTCAGGAAGTTCCTTGATAACAAGAGTAGAAGATGTTACTGGATTTAATCTGACCAACAGGGTGAGTTCCAACAAAAACACACCATATGACAAACTAGCAAACAACTGTGCTGGTAAATGAACTCATAGCCCTTTGACACAGACTTATTCCACTATCGTAAATACAGAATATACCTCTGTATATCATTGAATCTTTGTTTTTTATCTGTTAGGCCACTCCATAGGAGAATGTGGCACCTGTTTATGCCAACAATGCCGCGCTATCTTCTGGAGCCACTACGCTGAATTACCCACAATCCCCTTATTATTCCTCCAATGACTTTACAAACGGCAGACCAGAGTCAAGTGAGATCAGTGGAGAATCCTCATTTATTGGCGACTATGGTTTGGCCCAACATTATTAATATTACCCAACAGCAACATTTCAACAACTGAGAAGGCAGACAGTGGCGCAAGAGAAATGCAAAGAAACACAATTTGGCATGAACGCAGACATTACTACAAAAACTTCCCCAGAGTTGCTCACACAGTCAGAGGGAGTTTCCAACCTTCCCCTATTTCTGCCCATATATTTTCATATTTATAAATAATTACAGAGAATGCAACATTCATTGGGTTTTAGCAGGAAGTGGGTTTTGGTGTAAAAAAATTCTGTAGTTTAACAGTGCAAGTTTAACAATTCATGCGATTGTGGTGGTGGGGATTCATAATAAATAAGCATGCTAAAACTGAATGAAATACGCATTGAGTTGAATAATATCTTGTGTATTACATAACTGGCCACATATTTCATATAACTGAATAAAAATGGCTCAATGTTTATTTTTTTATTCTTGCTTTTTCTTATCTATTATTATTTGTTCAGTACAGTACGTAGGCCTATATGACATAAAAAACGCTTATTTATGGGCTATTCACACGGTATGCGGTGAGCGGTGGAATTGCCGCACTGCAGCCGCCTTCAAGCCAATGTGGCTGCCGTTCACAAAAATATACAATATTTTTATGTTCAGCTGCGCCTGCCACAAGGAGCCGTGCCTGTGGAAGTTGCAGGATTTTGAATGCAAATGCACCGCTTGCGCACCGCCAACGAAGCGGCACGCGTTTTTCCGCTTACCGCATGTTTCCCTTTGAAAATGAACTGGACAAACGCGACTGTAGCGTACCGTGTGAATCCACCATTACTGTACTCACATAACACATTCGGGAACTGTAACGTCTCTTTCCGGTAGAGGGCAGCATTGTGACATAACTATTACCTCATCGTCAGGTTATCATTTGTGAATTCACACAATTGTGTCTATACACCTCACCTGTGCAAAAAACATAAGACTTTGGTTAAGACTGTTCCGGTATAATCTTCTCATATAAGAAGATCATCAGAACATGGCTGTCATCAATAATGCAGGAATTTTGTGTTTTGGTAACTGCAGGTAGGCTACATTAGAGGCTGGAACATGCATCATTTCACCACAATATCACATACATTTCTAAAAACTGCAGTGTACCCTAAAACCGTACAAATAAATTAAATTAAGTCATTTAAATTGAAGGCACATGTCGATATGTTGAAGGAGAAGCTAGAATACATGCATCTGTGTTTAACTGCATTTCTAATGAACCTGTGTTGAGCATTTAGTACTTTTGCATAGAGAGTGTCTGTATTTTAACTTAATGTGTGATATAACATTTTTGTATTATATTATAAGTCGACATCATAAAATCAGAATATTAGTCATTCAGCTGCAAAATGCAGTGTCCTATTAAATGAATGCGTCATAATAATCATATATTTTACAAGAGTCCTAAATTCACTTGCTAAATTAATTTTCTCATAAATTAATTATGTTTTATAAATTAATCCTTTCTACGTTTATGTTCTATTTTTATAAATGCATGTTATTAAAATGTAAATGTCTTTGGCTTTGTTTTAGTGTATTCACCTGTCTGTAAGTTGCAGATGTAAAATAAGAAACTTTTAATAAGATGTATGCAGCACATGGTCAGGATTATGTCTCTTGTTTGGTTTTGATTACGTTTCTTTGTGTTTCTTTTTCCTATAGTTTCTCTGTCCATTGATTAATATTAGATTCTATTTGCAGTTTTTATTTAGGTTACAAAGTTCCTCCTCTGTTACCAATCAGTATCTTCTGGGTCTTGATTTGTTCTCTCACTCACATTTTTGTTTAATTTTGTGCAATTTTAGAGTAAAAGAGAAGTGTAGACATCCTGTTTTCACTATTACATCCTGTACAAAATAATGTCATCTCTTGAAATAATTCAACAAATATTAACTTGTCATATTAATTTGTCATTACAAATAATTCATTAAATATTACAGTTTACAACCAAAATTTTGTGCAACTGCATGCTGAATCCTCCTGGGAAAGTTAATCTGTCAATATATAAGAGAATACTGGTGATGAAGAAACAGTAGCATTTTTACTTCATGCCAGAAAAAGCTTATTATATTGAAGCCTACAGTAGTTGAATCAAGAGATCACTTTTGGTCAAATACATGCCATCTCTGCTATTTAGCAATTGATCCCTGCCCAACCTAAAAAACTAGGGTATCAAAGTTAATTCTGACTCCTGATTCTGAGTTCCCCATCATGTCAAATTCCTGAGTAGGAAATGTTTATTTACAATAATTACGATAACGTGAATGTCGCATTAAAAAGTTTTCATGTTTCTCAGCCCTCATTCAAAAGTGTTTGGTTACTTCTTGGTACTACTTACTGTCAGATGCTGTGTTTTTTGATTACAGCACAAACCAATGTAGCAATAACTGCAAGAGACCTAGGAAACTGTTTCTGCAAAACTTGTTATACAGAGAGGGGAAGTAGCATCACTATGGTTTCAGTAAATAAAATGAATTCATTAATTTTTATATTCAAATATTTTTCTGTAGGCAGTCTTTTCTCTGTGCTGATCGGAGCTTCAATACTGAAGATTTTGTGCATTATTAAACATCTCATCTCATTTTAACAAAGAACATTACACGAAATAAATAAATAATAATTAAAGAACCCTTTTTTGTTGTCAAAATGGTTAGATAAAGAACTTTAAACATCTGAAGAACGTTTCTGCTTCACAAAAGGAAAAAAGTAAGAAAGAGGCGGTTCTTTAAAGAACCTTTGACTGAATGGTTCTTGGTGGAGCCAAAAATAGTTCTTCTAGCATCGCTGTGAAGAACCTTTTAAGCACCTTTATTTTTAAGAGTGTATGCCCAGTGAAGCGACAATGATCAGAGGACTGCTTTACATTTGAGAGTAGACTTAAAATAGGGTAGGGTCTTAAATAAATACTATACTGATTTTGAAAAGAAAGTTCAATATGCTATAAAAACAAGACATAGACATAAACAGAGACATACCACAACAGAACAAACCACAGCAGAGCTGTCAAACCACAGCAGACAGCGTTACAAGAGAAGCACATTTTGACATGAATACAGACATTACAAAGTAATCTCTGTCAAAGAAAAATTAACCAGTTTTTTATTTTATTGTTTTACCTGTGTGTGTGTGTGTGTGTGTGTGTGCGTGCGTGCGTGCGTTGTGCGTGTGTGTGTGTATCTCTATGTCATTTTACAGTTTTTATAAATAAAAATTTAAAAAGAAATGAAAAGTTTCACAATTATAAGCATGTTAAAACTAAAATGATATACAATAAAATCAGGCAATCTAATCTCAAGTATTAATGATATGTATATGTAATATGTTTATATAATATTTCATTTGTACATAAAGTAGGATCATGCTGTCACAGGAAGCGGACTAATACAGCTCATGTCAGTCAGTATATTGTGTTCACACAGGAAGTTTCACTTACAGTAGTTTCAAATCATCAGCGTATGTTTTAGAATAGAATCCAAAGATCCATTAATGTGACACTTTAACAATCTGCTTTCAGCAAAGATTGTACACAGGTTATACCCTTTATATATTTTAGGTAAGTAAAACTTGATTTTTCTTTACGTTTAAAGTAGTTTAAACATACTGTTAAACTTGTTCATTGTATTGTTGACCTGTTAGTCCTATGCATCTTTACAGGTTTGTTTCCCCAAAAGAGAGACCTCGTTTTAAAAAAAGAGATGAAAACATCACAGAAAATCATTTGTATCATATTGTTTTTAAAAGGTTTGTTCTTAAATTTGTTCATCTTATACATATACACCAACAAAATCAACTGTGAAAACATGGTAACTCTTTACAATATTCATTATAACAGTTTATTAACATTAGTTGTTACACAGCTTAAATATTTCAAATACATTTTTATGTATCGTTTACTCGTGTGTCAAATAGCTGTGTAATAAATGGAATAATGTCAAATAATCTAGCTGGCTGTAATCACAAAATAAAACCCTTTTGAGTGCCAAGTTCTGATCACCCTGTCTGTATTTTTAGAAAGATAATATGTTTGATTTAAAAGATGTTAGTAAATGTTGAAATCAAAATGGTATAAGTTTAATAAATTCTGTAGAATCATTGTTCATTGTTAGTTTTTTTTTAGTTAAACTATGTTAACAAATACAACCTTGTTGTAAACGTTTGCTAAAAACATCAGTGTGGCCTGTGTGTATTCATATGCTCATCTGCTAAAATATAACGGGGAAGTTTAAAAAGTATGAACCTATTGTTTAAAGAACAATTGTTAATTTGAATTTTTTTTTTAAATAGCCTACTTCTTGTTTGTGTTGTAGGTGTTTGGTGTAGAGATTGGAACATCAGTCTGCCAGAGAAGATTGAAGCTTTGACTGGATCCTGTGTGACCATAAACTGCACATTTGATATTAATAACACTTATGACCTTGATCTCAATGACACTGCTGTAGGAATATGGTTTAAAAATAACCATGACGCGTCTGGAACTATAATGTATAACTCCAGTATCAGTAACAACCTTGGAAAAATAACTGGAAATTTAAAAGACAAGGACTGTACCACCGACTTTTATAACGTTAGTTCAAATCACAGTGCAAAGTTTTTCTTCAGGATTGAAGGAAAAGGTAAACTGCGATGGACCTATGCACAAAAATATGTTTCAATACATGTGATTGGTGAGTAATATTATTCAGAATTGTAAAACAGTACAGCAGTATAAATAAATAAAACACAAATGCACTTTTTACCTATACGGTACAATAGTCTTTCTCTGATCAATATCTTTATTTTCATCTCAGAGCTAAAGATGATGACAGAAATCTGCATTCAATATTCTCCTTTAGATGATCATTTTCTGCATTACGTTAGATCATTACCAAAAAAAAACAGACACTTTTTTAGACCTAGGGATAGCTGAATGCATCTTTCTCAAGATCCTTAAACCTTTTGATCTGAAGGTTTGCTAATGGTTTTATAAAGAATTAATTTTCTATGATAAAATGCTTAAAACATATGCATGAGGTAGGCTGACTAATGAAGAGAAAGCCACATACCCCTTTAATGCTGTTTACAAATCATCCCACATGTGATATACAATACGTAAAATAAATCTAATTTCAGAGTCTCCCCCCAACCCGACGGTAAAGATGTTTATGGGGCAGATGGAGGTTCAGGAGGTGTTAGAGGGGAACGCTGTAAATCTGCGCTGCTCTGCTATCACTCTCTGCTGCTCTTCTTCACCACCAACTCTCACATGGAGATCCACTGACGGACTCTCTCTCAATGAGAACAACAGACAGCAACAACAAAATCAAACTGAGATCATCTCTGATCTGAACTTCACTGCTTCTCATCTTCAACATGGAGTCACTTTCATCTGCAATATAACCTACCAGCTACAGAACAGGAACGCAACAGCACAGAGCAACATCACGTTACGTGTTCTGTGTAAGAGGAAATCACACGGATCTTGTTGACCATATGACTTTAAATGACATAATGATGCTTTAAATTTGTTTTCCTCTCAGATGCTCCTAAAAACACATCAGTATCTGTGTTTCCATCGGACTCTGTCCTGGAGGGCGCTTCAGTATCTTTGACCTGCAGAAGTGATGCAAATCCAGCAGTGCTGAACTACACCTGGTTCAGAGAGAATGGAGGACGGCTGGAGCAGCTACAGACTGGACAGAATCTAACCGTCAATGTGACTGATCGAACACACGCACGCTACTACTGTCGAGCGGGAAATCAACATGGTACACAAAACACATCAGTGTTACTGGACATCCAATGTGAGTATTAGCAGTCTAGTTTACTTATTCACTCAGATTAACTTCCACTATTTAAAGTGTAATCTAAAATACAATGAGAATTTATTAGTGATTAATTTAACAAGATGTCACTCAAAATATTCTTGTTCTGGACTTGGACACACGACTTGCTCCACATGTGTGTCACAAACAAGAGTGATACCTCAAATCATGCAGTTTTTGAAAGAAAAACTGTTTTCTGCTTACCCAGAACATAAAAAATGGACAAAAAGACTTAACATATGAAAAAAGACCAGTAGTTGTATTTCCAAAGCAAAGAGACTTGAGTTTTGGAGTTTACTTCTCATTTGATTTTCTAAGTGGTTTTGTCCATTTACCTATCTCAGGTGCTCCTAAAAACACATCAGTATCTGTGTTTCCATCTGACTCTGTCCTGGAGGGCACTTCAGTAACTTTGACCTGCAGAAGTGATGCAAATCCAGCAGTGCTGAACTACACCTGGTTCAGAGAGAACAGAGGACGTCTGGAGCAGCTACAGACTGGACAGAATCTAACCGTCAATGTGACTGATCGAACACACACAGGTCGCTACTACTGCCGAGTGGAAAATCAATATGGTACAGAAAACACATCAGTGTTGCTGGACATTCAGTGTGAGTACAAACAATTTCAGTTGTTTTTCCCAGCATGCACTGTGGTATAAATATGCAAATGCATTTTTTGCTGGTACTCTTAACGCATTAAGTGTATTTATTTTTTGACTATTATTTATTTATTAAACATTGTTGTTTCCATTCACTGCTACTCATCGAGTCTATTTTACCTGCATTTTAACCTGTACCACTACCAGTTACATCACAGGAACAGAAATCGGCTGTATGGAGTTTTATAATCTTTATATTTCATGGAAAAATAGACATTGTAATGTTTAATTTCACTGGGACTTTAAGTTAATTAGGATAACTGAAACCCATTTTGAACCCATTTGCATTGGATTAGAATTAGTAGAAATGTGAGAAATGTGAATAATGTGAAAGAAGAGCGCATGCTTGACTGAATAACTTGCGGTTGTGCAATATTTTCTTAAACATCTCCAGGCTTCAACTTTTCCTTTGTGCTAATTGGAGTTGCTGTTGGTGTTTCAATGATAGTGATCCTGTGTGCCATTACATGTATCTGTAAACGGTAAGTCAGACAGAAGCATAAAAAACATTCAATATTAAACAGATATTCTTCAATATTACGAGACTAATAATAAGTAATGTATGGTAGTTCAGAAACAGCTGTGGCATTGTCTGTCTGCATCACCTCGTTTGATATTTTATGTATTAAAAGTACATTTAAACAATTTATAGTGTAATTTTAATAGTGTAACTGTTAAAGTGAACTATTTAAAATTACAAATGCAAGAACTAAATGACTGTCTGATATATTTGGTTATCTTTGAAGTCAGTTTGTAAGTGAGAAAAGTTTAACACAAACACGCTTTTCAGAAGAGGAGGAGCTGTTCAGAATAGAAAACCCTCCCAGAACAGACCAGAAGGAACTACAAGAAGCATTTCGACAAATGTAAATTACAACAGGCACCAACAACATGCAAACTCTCAAACGCAAAACAGCTACAATCACTTGCAGATCAACTTGTTAACCAAATTAAACTAATGTATAGAAATGTTACAAGTTTTTACTATTGATCCAAACGTATCAATCTGTTTTACAGGAGAATGAGGGAGAGTCTATTTATGTCAATAGAGACGTTCTGTCATCTGCTGGAGCGGATACACCAAATCAGCAAGAATCTCTCCATTATGCCTCCATCACCTTCACAGAACACAAAACAGAGCCAGGAGAGAGCAGACGTGTCTCTTCACTTGATACCGTATACTCTGTTCTTAAATATTCTTCTGCAGGAATGCAGAAGTGCACTACAGATGTGAGTGCAGATGTGGTTACTAAACAAGTAAAGTCAAAGAACTCTGATGAAGCTGATGAACTTGCAGACTCCGTTTCTCAGTTATATGCACAAGTTAAACGTCGAAACCCACGGAGTACTGGAGACTAAGACTTGTTTCACAAAAAACACTGTCACACTGCAAGTAACGAAGTGTATGTGTGAGCAGCAATTGGAGTACATTTTCTGCAGAGCATAGCACTCATTGCATGGGTTAAAACAAAATACTTTTTAGCAACCACCTAGAAACCCCTAGTTATCATGACAGAACCTAATATAACAAAGATTCGCTTAATAGGAGGTGTTATAATCCCACTATTTCAGCACAGTTTAATTGTCCAATAGGACATTTCCCACGCCTTATACAAGGGGAAGCAGTCAAGAATATGAATAGAGGATTGGAAAATACTGTAAGGTTTGTAGACCAACTCAAATGTAAAGCTTGCTTGAACTAAAAGGCTGGTATTATACATATTCCACAAACAGTAAACATCACTTTGATTCTTTATGATATTTTTGACTCATGTTTTACTGTATTTCCTCAAATATAATTAACTAACCCATGTTTATAATGTAATTCACATCTGTCTGTTTAGATTGTCAACAATGTTTCAGTATGAATTTATTTCAACTTTTTAAAATTATTTATTAAATATTTTAACTTTTTTGTAATGTGATAAATGTATAAATTAAAGCTTCATGCATTGCTTTGACCACCTGATTTTGTCAATTTATTTTATGAGCTACTGTAAAAGCTTTCTACTTGCTAATATTTGCTCAGTTTATATGCTTAAATGTAGACGGTTAATCGCCTGACTGGTGTATTTCATAGGCAACAGCGCCCTCTTGTGGAGTTTTTAAGTTTTGCCAAATGTGGAGACCTTGCAAATGTGCAATTTATTGTTAATTAAGTGGTGTAGGCTACATCAAGGTCATCGTTTGACTGCTAGGAAACCCACATATACAGTCTTTTAAGAAATGCATGTTTTATACTTGTAGTTGTATGCAAAATGTAAGATGTCATCAATTAGTTCATTTAATTAGGGGAATGAGGGTCTTAAACCATTCATGGCGTAGATTCTAGGGGAGTTATTCTTGTTGACTTCCCATATTATATACAAAATGTTTTAAATATAAAGTATTGGAATATAGCAACCATGCAATCTGCAGTGCTTTTTGCCCATTGTGTGCCAATAAAAATAGCGCTTTGTGATTGGATGAGTGAGGCAGCTGGAGATTACAAAGACAGTTGCCAGGCGATCACATCCTATGTTAGAGATGCACGGCAGTAACACACACACACATGCTGAAGGTGGGAAGTTGCTAATTACTTGAACAAACTGGCATATGCCCTCAGTACTGAGGCAGCTCATCATATATGTGGTGGAAAGTAATTACAGGCCTGTGCATGTATTTGCTTATGATGTGGAGTGCTGGGAATGGCAAAGGTTGAGCTGAGTTATAGGGATCAATTTTAATTAGTGTGGGACCAGATTGAGAGGCAATCATACTCATAAACATACTGTACAGTGCATTACCTATTTGAACCCATGACCTTGTCGTTGTTGGTTCCATGCTCTGCCAGTCGGGGAACAGGGAAGATACTACAATACAAACCAGATGAAGGGGAAACAACAATTTAAGAGGAGAAATCGCTTTTCTCAGAAACAAAGAAAGATCTATCAATCATTCTTGCAGACTATTAGCATACAACACGTTTTGGGAAGAATTCTGCATGATGCACGTGCACAGTGCAACCTGGTGGTGTTATGCATTCCAACACTTTTCAGATTATATCATAATCCAAGTATACTATTTATCTAATCTATTACTGAAAGTGCCAATGATGTATGTATTAGTGAATGAATACAGATGTTTAAGTGTGAACGAATTGTCCTGATTTGTCCTTTTTTAAATAAAGATATACTAATTATAAAAACGTCTAAAATGTATAAATGTATAAAATAAATAAACATGTTCATAAACAAGCTCATAAAAATGTTTCTAAAAATGTTTACAAATACAAATCCACCAACACAAACGAAGATTTCAGCGGAAGTAGATTACGCATGTTGCGTTGCGTCCAAACATTGCCTTTCCTATACTCTACTTTTCCCTTTTTCACACAGCTAAATCTCTTTTCGTTTGTAAAACTATCAAGCCTCGTCCTAATATGACATGTTGTGGTCATGTGTATAGAAACATTTGCCTGTTATCGGAAGGACATGATGTCATTCGTGTTGTGGGTGACAACATTTGCGCTGGCAAATGGTTTTAAATGTCTTGCCACCTGAGAAATCGTGAGGTAATTCTTCTATGCGACCCGTAAAACAGCGAATTTTCTTCTTGAAAAGATTCCTTAAATGTTAAGCGGTAACGGATCATTTATTTACCTCAAACATAAAATAATGCAATATAACTCACGTCAGCAGGTTTACCTCGCAATGTCATTCCAGGACAACATGACAATAGCGCCGCGCAGTGGTTACGCGCGCATTCACAGGCGCGAGTGTTGGGTTTGGCCGCTGAGAGCGGGTGGCTCGCGCTGACAGGTCCGCGAAAGGGACGGACAGGAGTGACAGCCGCTCTCGGACCTCTGGCCGGACTACACTAACATCTCCTGGAGGAAGTTGGTGCCCATTCGCGCCAAGGCTTTCTTTAACCATCTCCGCCGTTGCCTGGAAACGCTGACAGGTAAGGCTTTTGTGGAATTCACTGCTTGTATTTGAAAGGTGCACGATGCGAATATGGGAGCCACCTACGTGGGAACAGATTGTAAACCTCGGGAAGGGAACGAAATGCGTGCATTCTTTTTATCTTTTAACTCTGATTTTTAAATAAAGTGAATTTAACGCTATTGTCTTATCTTATCTCAACTGTTGCCGAATCAATGATGCTTATCATAGGCAGGAGGAACCTTCACCCGGCACTACAATTAAAGCAAGATGCATTGCAATGATTTTTAGAAGTGTAATTGTTCATTCAGTTGATTATTTCTTGACACGAGTGTCTTTCCTGTCAGAAATTGTTGCTAAATTGCGTTGTGACTGATGACAAAGTGTCGGGGATTGTGTGCACGCGTAAAGCATGCTGAGGGATGCAACAAAAAATGCGTTGAACAAGATGCTCCCAAAGAACACGCGAAGAGTGTTTTGTCACGTCGGTTGTCAGATAAGATATGTTATATCGAACTATAGCCGATACAGGTGCACAAAACTCCTCTCTAGCCATGCACATGAGACTCTGATACAAGCAGTAAATCAGCATTCTGTGCCTAAAAGAATGAGGATTACTTACAATAACTGTGTGCATGGTATTTAGTAAAAGTTTAAAAGCAGAACAATTACATATTGTTAATTAGAATTATTAAATAATTTTAATTTGTTAATGTGAAGTTAATTTCTTTAACTTCAAGATTTTAGATTAAATGCATAATGTATAGGCGAAAGAGTATGTTTTGATATGTTGGTCGTAATTTCTCTGCACAATTTTGCAGTACACGTAAATTATCCTGTGGTGTGACGTGTTCATTTTTCATATTCCATTCATAAAACTATATAATAATTAGAAATAAATGTTTTAAAACGTTGCAAGATTCCTTTCCTTGCTATACAAAGTCAAACAATATGAAGTGTTTCAAAATGTGACCATACCCTCCATGCGTGTGGCACATTTCATAGTTTTGGCAGCCATCAAATATCCCTGGGCATTATAATGTATGATCCGTGTCATCCTATCTGTAGTTTGCGGGGATGGAATGGATTACAAGTAAGGAGCTTATTTTTTGACAGATGTCATCCATGCAGTGAATGCTGCTGAATTACACGCATTTATACTAATTGCTGCTGCGCATTTCCTAATAGTCTCCTGAATTTCACGGCCATCAAAGACAAAAGATTTGATGTTGCTCCACGTGATTATGTTGTCCTGCATATTACCATTTATTCACACACATACTGTATTTGGACCAAATCCAGTTCTTTTGATCCAGCCTTTACCAAAAAAGCTTCCTGCAGCTGAATGGCACAGTGGAGAAGCTATATTCTGTATTCTGGCTTTGCCAAAAGGAACCATGTACAGACAGATGAATCAGTTCTCTGGGCGGATGGAGAGTTAATGAGATTTTCTCACACTTGTCACCACATGGTTTCTAATTTGAACTGGTGGCCACTTTCAGTAGCGGTGCAGTGGACCCTGAAGGACTCCGCTGTTCTCCTCTTTACCATTCACAGTTCATCCCTCAATCTCCTCAAGCATTTCTCCTCCTACCTCCATCTGCAGATGCCCTGCCTCCCCTTTTTCATTTTCTCGCATCTAAAAGGTAAAATGGCCAATGCTGTTTTTGTTGTTAGTCTTATGGTAATATTACATTGATGGGGTGAGTTTGGGTACCTTTTGAGACTGATCTTGTAAGAAATTATAATTTTTGGATTTATGAAATCCCTGCTTTTAAAACTGCCCTGTGTTGATGACTGTACTTTGTCATTTAAATGAAATCAAATGGTTAAAGAGCCGTTTCATAAAGACAATAAAAGTTGCACGCTCATTTTTTATATAAATGATATTGTCATCTCTTATGATTGAAGATGATGCACAATGTTTATCTAACTCTAACACAAGCTTTTGCTTAAAGTATCAACACATTTTTTTTGCATCTGTGTCCTTATAATTCTCCACTACAGTCTAGTTTAAATTAATGTGAAATGACAGCCACTTTGAGTTTGTATTTCTTTTCAGTATTTAGAAAAAATGCTATTTAGGAAACAGCAGGAGGCAAACAATGCCACACAGATAATGGTAAGGCACTATGGCGTTTGAGAAATGATGCTTTTTCAGTGGTTGCTGGAGTTACGGGGGTGCAGGTCTCTCTGCTGAGAAAGAGAGATACAAAATGAGATATTAGGGATGTAGAGAACAAGAGAGAGATGTGAGAGAGAGTGAGAAAGAGGGAGATGATTTGTCACTTAGATCATTTAAAGGCACAGTGCATTCTGACACTGATGGCTTGTGAAGCGACTCTCAGATGCCTGTGAATTAGGTTGTCATGACAAATAGGCGTTCTTTCTTGCACTTGTCTTTCACCAAGGCAAACATTGACTCGGAGTGGGTGAAATAGAGGAAATAATAAAAAAAATATGGCTGCATTCTTTTCACCTGTAGTGTGCAAAGTAAATTTAGTTATTGTTGTTGTTTACATTTTTCAGATTGTTGCTTCCCTATACAAAAAACTTGCCATATTGAACCATATTGAATTATAAATGTCATCTGGAGTCATAATAGGTCTATTTCTTGCTTTTCAGAGCCCTTGAAAAATTGGTCACAGGCAAACTATTTACCATAATATAATGAAGCACTTTCTGTTCAGATGTGTATGAATACAGCACATACAATAATGTAGAGAAGAGCAGGAAATTGTCATGATTTAATGTTTTAGTGTCCATGTGCTTATTGCTAAACCAGGGGTCTACTTAAAAATCCCCACTGCTCAACATATTGTGGGCAATTCAAATGTGGTACCCAACTGTGAAAAACCATAATGGTCCATGCTAGTACATTGTCCTCACTTTAGCGTAGTAATTCCAGCAGGGTATGAGTGAAGCGTGCCCAAGGACACCACAGCGTCTCGAACAGATAGTGGGAACACTGCATTTATGACAGCATAGAGAGCAGCGTGTTGATATACTACAATGCCATTTACTGGGATTCTCTCCCATCTGAATGTAAAGTAGCAGTGAATCGGCTAGGAGACACATTAAGAAGACGCCCTGATACCTCTCCCTCAAATTCTGTCAGCTGGGAAATGGAGGCTAAACATCATAGATCTCTTTCTGTTTTAATGAATTCATGAAGCTGTGTCTGAAGCAGGCATGTTTGAAATGCAGAGTGAAAAAACGGCAGGCAGGCAAACATTTTCAAATCCAATTAATGCTTTTTTATGCCTTTTTGTTTTGTCAGACGCTTCACCTTGGTCCTCATCTGGAAAATGTCTTGCATCAGCTTTTCACCCTTGTAAGACAGGCGTAGTTGATGAATATGAAGGCTCTACCTCAAAGCTGACAGACCTTGAGCATTTGTTACTCACAGAGCACTGTGTATAGTACAGACACGGAGCGGCCCTTCCAATCGGTCAGTGAGAAATTGGCAAGGTTTTTTATGTTTATCTTTAAAGAGCTTCAATACCCATCTTCATTTCAATTAGAGCTCGCTGTCCTGTTTGGTTTAACGCCGGGGCAAGTGAAGGTAACTCATTTAATTAACGAATGCCCAGTAACCAGGACAATCTTCCCGTTTTTCCCCTTATCCTCCATGTGCAGCCAGAATTCAATCTATTCGCTTTTGCCGTCTGCTTGGTTGTGTGTTTCTCTTAACACAACCTGCTATTAAGAGAGAATTAGACTTGGGCTTTCTCTACCTCACAGTGCTGAGTCTAGGGACCCACTGATTGTTATTTCTGCTTGTGTGTGTGTGTGCGTCGTGTGTGTGTGTGTGTGTGTGTGTGTGTGTGTGTGTGTGTTTATGTGATTGGGAATTGGTGTAGACTGAGTCTAGAAAATGTGCTGAAGGAGAAGATTTTTCCCTTACAACAATCAGCATGGCATCCATTGTATCATAAAATTCTGTGTACGGGAGAGGAATGCTTTGTATAATGGTTGTTTTGAGGTTAGACATTTTTGCAGGGTACTCAGTGTCTCTGGGCTCAGTTCATCTGTTTTACACATCTGTTATGAGACCGTATAAAATGGTTTTACCAAGTCTTCTTATTGTTGTCATAGCAGAGGTTTGGGATCTTCCGTTTAAGGGATAAACTTGATTCATTTAAAATGGTTCAGTGGCAATGGCAGTTTATCAAACATAAATCAGTGAATGGATTATAACATTGTGGATTATCTCAGCAGGCCTGAAAGAGCATCTGTTTCCTTCTGGCTCACTCCTGATGTCTGTCTACATTTGTTGTAGCTTTGTATTTGTTTAATGTCCTAATGTCTTTTTTAACAATTCCATTTTCTTTTCATGTTTAACAAAGTAACCCACAATTCAATTTAGAGAGATATTTCCTAAAACAATCGAGAAAATTTGGAAAATGAGTCATTCCCACAAATTCATATCTAGTGATGCCATAAAAATCGGGCGTGGTGTGTGGTTTTCATATTAAATGTGTGCATTTTATGCCAAGTAATACACCATTCCTTTGTGTGTTGGCAAATAGATCAAATGACTACATTAGAAAAGGGACATTTGTTTGTCATTACTGTTAAATATGCTGGTAACACTGAACATCTTCTCATCAGACTTACAGTAATGCACAACGTCTCTGCCAAGACAGACTGTATGCTAATTACCATCAGAAACTCACCTTAATCACAAAATCCCCATAGAGCCATTACAACCGAGCCATAAACACGTAATGTAAAATGTGACTCATTTTTTATGTCTTTGTGATGTGTCTTTCTTTAGCAAATTACTCAGAACCACCGGTGTTGAAAAGATGGTAGTCTTCTTAATGCTGTATGTTTCCAGTTCATAGGTTTTCGTATGTTCTTAATGATGTACAAAAGAGAATACAAATGTTCGGAATTTTGTTGGCACCTATACTTTTGAGGAAATCTGATTTTATTTTGTACTGGCACTAAAAAATCTCTTTTTACTACAAGTTTCTGACCTTTTCTTGTGTAAACCCAAAATGCTTGTCCAAAATTTGTTCTCCACTTCAGTAGAATTCATACTCCGGTTTCTTTGCTGTAAACACGAAATGATTCATCTGCCATAATGACCCGTAACAAAGCATAATGAAGTTATTATGAACTATTTGCCTTAAAAACACAAGGGAGACCGCGCACAGATCAAGGCAGTCAAGGAAGCCGTGACGTAAGATGCCACACACAGAAATCTCTTTCTATTTCCAGCCCGGTGGGTCTCTGCCAACATGGTTGCGTGCCAACCTTCAAGAAGCCTCAAAGCTACAACTTGCTGGAGCATTTATTGGGTAATTACGCTAATAAAAAAATAATAGGGGACCTCCCTTGTTTCTTTCATGTCGATCTGGCCTTGCTTCCCATCTCCCAGCTCACAAGATGCTTCCTCCTGCCATCATTGAAGAATGACATATCTGCATGGATTTTACTTAAAAGCAGTGGTTTAAAGCAATGCTTTCCATTACAGCCCCACGCCAGAGTTGTGATGCTTTGCAGATTTTGCCTCCTTTTAGTTAGAGGCGTTAAAGAACCCCGGGGAAGAGAGGGCGCTGTAATACGGGTGAACAGTCTGTTGTGATGCATACAGTAGCATTCGTAGTATTTAATGTGATATGATACATAAAAAATGTGGCACCAAAAGTAATTTGAGATATTTAGATAACAAGAAAGGCAAGTAATAAAAAGTGAAAATTAATTTGTGGGTCAATTTTAAGAAAACACCAGTAACAATACAAGTATAAAACAAGATAGATAGAGACCCCTGTTTTACATCTTCCTGCTACACACACTCACACGCATGCAGCCTGCTAGACTAAGTGTTGTGTAATGAATGTCATTAGCTTTCATCCTAGCTGCAGGCATGCAGAATTCATGAGAGGACGTTTATTTATGCCAGCATGGCAGACGTGTGGATCACTACAGAGGGTGTGAAAAAAGGTGAGAGCGTGAATTTGCTGAAGGCACGGCAAACATCCTGTTGCAGGCCTGGAGCTCTTGGATCACACACAACGGTTGGAACAACTTCAACCATCGAGCTAGCACAGAACTAACAGGGTTAACACTCTCACGTTTATTGTGACCTCTATGTTATTCCCTAATGGTTTGATCAGGCTAGAGCAGGTGTATGTCTGTCATGGTAGTAGTACTGTATACTGCGTGCTTGGGTCGATATGTGATGGCAGAAAGGCATGTGCTGCCAAGAGCTCTCCTATTCAAGAGAAGTTCCTTTCGGTGATTCCCGCTGCCAGGCGGAAAGAAAGGGTTGGAACGCTTTTGCGACCAGATGTGTGTGTGCATGGCTCAGGTGCGGTTGCGGATGTGCGTGTACAATTGGAGCGTGCTTGCTTTTGTCAGGTGGGATCAACATCTGTTGTCTCGGTGCCAGTGATTTTAAAGATCGTGCGAGGAAAGGCCTTTTCCCATGACTTGCGACAGTGCTTCTTATGTGCTACATTTGTGTCACTATGTGAAATGTGTTGCAGGTAGAGTCATGTAAGGACAACCATATGGAAAAATATATGTTTAAATGTAATGTTTGTTCTATATTATAGAAATATTCTCTAAATTAGGGCTGTCAAACGATTAATCTCGATTAATCGTATCCAGAATAAAAGTTTGTTTTTAAATAATATATGTCTGTATACTCAGGGCCGTCCCAAGCATGGGGCAGGGCCCAGTGCGCGTTAGAAGAACTCACTTTTTCTGGGGCTTTTTCTGTCTTAATATCATCAAATCTTGTATGTATTAAGTGCTACTACAGTGTTTTTATTGGTCAAATATGCAAAATCAATAGTAGTATACATTTAGCTACATTGCATTTGTGTGAGGGGAAATGATCTCATCTCTCCTAAATTAATTATGATCTTTCAGAATACAGTACAAGTACAAGTAAGCTACAACAAATAAAGTGTGCGAAAACATAACACAAATGAAAGTTATATAATACATCAGTAAAATCATCTTATTTACGAGGTTTTGCTCATGAATGTATTAAAAAGCATCATGTACACTTGTGATGGTTGTACACAGCTTTGGAAGCCATGCAAACGCATGTGCATGCGTAATGTCGCACCAGTTGCACTGCCCAAACGACGGCACTGTGTGCACTGTGCATATTAATTTTGTATTTATAAACCAAACATACAAAACATACACCAAAACATACAAATATATGTTTACAGTATATATATATTTAGGAAATATTTCTATGAATTTATTTATATTTACCAATAATTGAAATTATTGATAAATACATATTTATTAATTTTTATATTTTATACTTTTCTCAAATATATGCATGTCTGTGTATGTGTTTAAAATACAAAATTAACATGCACAGTACACAGACATATACAGTGTTATGTAAACACAAACTTTTATTCCGCGATTAATCGCTTGACTGCCATACTCTGAATTAGAGCCCTGCATTACAGCCCGGGCCCAACGAAGCCCCAACTTATTTACACCCCTCGGGCCGGGCTTCGGGCCAATTTTTACGTCATAGCTCACAAGCGGGCCGGGCTTCGGACTTGTTTTAGGCTTGTCCTCCTTTTTATATATTAGACATTCATTAATATTTCTAATATATATTAGAAATTCAGTAAATAAAGAAGCGATAAGAAGTTGATGATGGTAAATTTAAAACATCGAATACGATTACATATCACGCTGACACACATTACACATTCTGCTTGCGCGCAGTTGCGCCCGCGCGTTCACACAGGTTTCCCTCGTCCACTATTCACCTCACATGCAATGGAGAACATAAAGAGAAAAATCGCAAATGGCGAACTTAAGACACAGAAAAACAAAGAGGAAAGGCAACATTCTGGGCTGTTTTTCTACGTTCTATGTTCTTTAAGAGATTGTTCTTGTGGCTGTACCCGTGTTAGGAGGCTGTCTCATTTTCTGTTTGGGATTAGACTTTTTTCATTGGTAATTGTTGCGTAAGTGTAAGGTAAGACAGTCTGCATGTAGTTGTTATTATTATTATTTTAAATTGTTTCGATTTTACACGTTTTTGTTTGTTTTCAGCACGTTGATCGCCGTTGCGAGCACCTCAGTTTATAAAAAAGTGTCCTTTTACTGGTGTGGTGATAATAAACGTTTAAACTAACATTGTGATATGCTTAAATTGTTGAGTTTTTTCTTTATTTAAAAAAAATCTTTGGATTTTATTGCAGGCAAGCCAAGTGTTGATTTGATGGACTAAATTGATCAAACGTAGTCAACTCACCATCGGCCGCTAGCCGCTTGCTCGTCTATTTAAAAAACAGTTTAATTTACCAAACAAAAAACTTCTCCAAAATTTTTTCTAAATTAACTTAATAAAGGAAAAATACATATATAACTACTTTGCTATTAAAAAAACAAAACAGAACTATTTTAATGGCTGCAACAGTAGTATTGGCTGTGTAATGGGATTAAAAATAAATAAAAAATCGGGCTCTAGGCGGGCTCGGGCCGAGAATTCTGATAAGCTTGTCGGGCAGGGCCGGGCTAGGGCCTGGATTTAAGGCCCGTGCAGGGCTCTACTCTGAAAGGTGTTGTTTAGTACACGCAGTATCCTTGCCTTCTTTCATGTAGTGCATTGTGGATGGTTGATGCAAATCATGTAATAAAAACCTTAAAACTATCGCCAATAACGGATGTTTTTTAGTTTATAGTGTTAAAAATAGGGTTGGGTATCGATTCTGATGTTCCGAGTCGATTCCGATTCACAAGCTTTTGATTTGATTCTCGATTCGAGTCAATGATTAAATATTTCATACAAATCCTATAGATATTTTAAAAAAAGATCAGTAAACATCAGATTACAATGGTGAATTAAAAAATGAAATGAAGAGCCACAAACCTGTATATTAAACTTTCAACACACTTGGGTATATTGAAACAGAACAGTCGCATACCTTGACCAAACAGGATCAGGTTATTTTACATTTAAGATACAGTATAACAACAAAATGTCACAAAATTAGCTGTAAAGAGAGGCTGCAATCATGTGAACCGCTGCCTTTTATGTGAAGGCGATGTTAAATTCGATGACACACCCGCATCCGCCATGTTACTTAAGCAATAAATGAACGAAATGCTCCCTGTACATCCACTCATTGTAAAAAGAAAAGTGACATCTAGTGGAAAGTAGTAGCAATAAGATTCACGTTAATGGATGTTCAGTGCTTGCGGAAATATGAAAGAAAAAAATCGATTCGCGGCTTTTGAGAATCGATATCGAATCAACCGCATTAAAAAAAAAGATTCATAAAAAAATTTTGCCCAGCCCTAGTTAAAAATATACATCATGCAGGTCACAGTGGGAATGACTTGGATGATGGTTTACGATTGGACGACCGGGAACCGTCAACCATTTGTAAACCTGGAGATGCTGCCAGAAAAAGGAAGGACACGCAAGTCATAGATCATCCAACACATCTCTAATTAGCCCGTTCCGGGAATGGCGAAGTTTTCCTCTGTGTCCAATTTGCCCGCTGAAGAAAGGCAGCGATGACTCGGAAAATCCTCTTCTGCCGCCTGTCACTCTTTCCCCATCCTGTTTTTTCTCCCCGGTGTTTGCGAGTGATCCGTAGCCTTCATCTGGGGCAAAGAACCAGCCAACCAATTTGTCTCGACCTCTGCCATGTTTGCCCAGCCACAGTTTCTGCTGGCAGTGTGGTGGCAGGCCCGATCTGGCTGCAAGGAGCCTGTTGTCATTTAGATGTGTGCATTTGAGGCCATTGTGGTACATTGATGGAGCAAAAGTAATGTCTCATTTGTGTGGGTTCGTCCTTAGTAAAGCAAAATGGGCAGTTTGTTCTTACACTGGGCTTTGGAAACATTAGAGCAACTTGCTCTTTTGTGGGTGTGTAAAATATCAGTATAAACGTTCTTTATGCATTCATTTAAACTAATGGTAATGGCTAGTAATATAGTGCTGGGGGCCTGTATAGCATAACATATAAAGCACTGTTTAGACCGAGCTTAGCTCTCTCTAGAAGACACCTGCTGCAGTAAGCGATTCAGAAGTACGGATGATCAAGAATGATGACACAAAGCTGCAACAGGTATCTGTCAGGTGTTTCAATACATGGGCAGTTTGAGAATGCATGGACTTTATTAAGATTTCAAAAACAAGCGCCTGTGGTCAGAAAGGTGAACCATTGATTGGTTTTACATTGTCTATGATAAATAACACATATATTCTTTATGTAACATGCAAACTTAAATAGCAGAATTCTGTTCATTTGAGTACAAATGTTATGTTTAGGGAATAATGCCATTGGTGTTTAAATAATAATGGTGTCTAGAGTGAATGAAAAGGCTGTGTGTGTAGCTTGCTGTGATCTGGACATCATGTGTTTTGTATTGGATCAGTTGGTTTCTTTGAGCTGAGTTGTTAAATTATTTATTGCTTATTGTATTCGCCTTTAGAAGTTTATCCAGCACTGCATTTTTTGATACTTGTAAGACATTATCTTTGTTTCACATTTTTAAAATTTCTCTTTAAATAAAAACGTCTTAGATTTTGAATGTGCTCTTATAGTTTTGGA
This sequence comes from Triplophysa rosa, assembly GCF_024868665.1. Taxonomy (NCBI): domain Eukaryota; kingdom Metazoa; phylum Chordata; class Actinopteri; order Cypriniformes; family Nemacheilidae; genus Triplophysa; species Triplophysa rosa. The sequence goes on from NC_079913.1 coordinate 9,895,787, forward strand.
CCTCATAAAAAAAGAGACCGTATGTTAATAATACACACATGTCCCCTCAAGACCTCAAAGCCATATGTTTCCTCACTCTGTTTTAAGAGAATAATCTTCTGTCAAGTTATCAAAATGGGAAATGGTCATGGCTTTCAATGAGTTTCCAATGAATAACATTTTCTTTGACCATCAATCCAGCTACTGCTGCTTTACAGTGGTGTAAAAACTGTCCCGTGTCAGGACTCGGAAAAAGGAACGTCAGTAAAGCCCAAACCGCGTGGTGTGTTATTATCTTCTCCAGCACTTCCATTTATCTCCTGCCTATGTCATCTCCCTCCTCTGGATTTGTTTTATAAAACATCTGCAGCCCATTGCATTACAATGACTCCCTAAGGATGACCTGACTACGGGGCATAAGCCTGCAGATTCGCTTTGGTCTTGTCATCGTTCTGTGAGAGTAATGTATGATTTGCCGGTCCTGCACACTCTGATGCAAGACCTTGAGAGGCTCCGCAAATCTGTGATGCCGTTGCTCTGATGTCATATTCGTTCCAGTCAATTACATCACCTACCAACTGGCTCATTCCCCTCATTCGACTTGGTGTCCTTGGATCCTCAGGTTGCGTGGCACAGGTATGCTACTGCGCCTTTAAGACAGTCTTCATAAGAGTGAGTCTGTGATGGCCTGATGCTCTCATTCGCACCGAGCTCTCTAAAGAGCAGGCTCTCGTTGATTCGCCGAATGAACAGACACACAGACCTAGCTTCAAAGTTGAGCTCAGAACGCCTTTGATTCTGTCATGGGGAATGTAGGCCAACGGTATCAAGGTGCTCCCAAGAGAGATGCTCACAGAAGACCACAGATAACATGAAACAAAATGTCTAAAGCGTCCCAGCCGTATTGGGGTGTTGAGTTTCATAGGAGAGAGACTATATTTTCTGTAATGCTTCGAGCTTGACAGTCTGTTGGCAGGATTATATGAACGGATTTTAAAAGACAAAGCATTGATTGGATTAATTTCACTGTTCTTGTTCTGTGCTGAGAGTAAATGAATTTGAAGTGGTATTGAAAGAATAAATTGAAAGCCGTAATGTGTTTTACATTTTTCTTGTGTTATGTCTCATAAGCTTTCTAATGTCGTCTTTACACAGCAAAGGCGGCACAGATACCGAATCTGAAGCGGTTTAAAACCACGAAAATGAGTATTTACACAGAGCGTTAATGCAGCTCTAAAGTGGCATAAATGCATTTACACAGGAATTAAAATAACCTGCTGAACATAACCACAAAAGCACAGTTCTAACAATATGCTGATGAAATAATATCTTAAATTAAACAATATAAACTCAATATATATATATATATACTGACACTAATAGTAACAATGCATACTTTAGGATAAAAGCAATAATAGGCTATAAATGCAACATTTTAAATGATTTTCCTAGCTAACAAACACTCTCGGGCACCTCACCGCATATTGAAAGACGCCAAAAGTTGTTTTAAAGAGCCACAAAGTCACTGTCGACCAGGTAAATGAACAGTTCCGATGTTACAGCAAATGTTACCAGATCGTTTTCGTGTATGAAATACTGTCCTCAATGAGATGCGTCTGGAAATATAACGACAAAATCCTGCATTTCAATCCTAGCCCGACAAGACCCAAATAATTTACGCTCTTAGGGCCGAGCATGTGCACAAGCGCTACTGTCCTCACTTTATGATCTGGACCGAAGCACACTTACATTATTATGATGCGACTGTTTTGAGGTAAACGGTAAGAAAAGCACAAACTCTCTCATCACAACACAATGTTAAGTTTGTGATTTATTAAGTGTTCGACTTCATGCGTGTGTTGCGGAGACCCATCTGCTTAGGTAACACGAGAGCTTTTCAAATAACTCTGCGACACTGCATAATGTCCGACAAACCTAATATTTGAAGCAGTTTGAGACGGACAGTAAAACATGTCTGCATGTGATCGTGTCACACGTACCGGAAGTTTTTTTTCCACGAAGGAGAGGAGCTTAAGGAGGAATTTAAACAATGTCATGAGTTCAAATAAAAAAATCTGCATGCCGGGCCTGAGTCACAAACAATCATACTCCAAACATTTTTCTAAATTAACTTTAAAAAGAAACGAAACGAAACGAAATAAATGTAATTTGCCATTAAAAACTAATCTAAACTATTTTAATGGCTGAAAACGGTCTCAAAATTTACATCCTGCATTCAAACTGTGCCACAGCCTGCCTGAGTAAACAAAAATACTCCAAACATTTTTCCTCATTAAATCATTTTATGAAAAAATGAAACGAAAAATTTGTTTGAATTATTTAAAAAACCTGTGTTGTTATTATTAGCCTAAAACAAATGTGGCTGTGTGTTTTTGGCTTTATCTTCACTCATCTTCACTTCACCTTCATTTACACTAAACCTGAGCCGCATCAGAGTCGCTTTGATACTAGGGTCTGAGGAGGGTCAGAGGCGGCATATTTTAGATCGGCTTTCGTGCGGCATTGCGTCTTTACACAGAAATTTAATCCGCCACAGAGACGCCTTAACTCGCCTGTGTAAAGACGCCTTAAATGTTTGAACGTGTCACTTAAAGGGACAGTTCACCCAAAAATGAAAATTCTGTCATCATTTACTCACCCTTATGTAATTTCATACCTGTATAAATTACTTTGTTCCGATGAACACAGAGAAAGATATTTGGAAGAATGTTAGTAATTTTCAGTTCTGGGACATCATTGGCTACCATCGACCTACCATCGATTATCATTTAACAGTAGTCTTATTGTTTGCAATTAGCTGTTTTTTAATGTGGATGAAATCTAAAATCTTCTTTTCATTTAACATAAATAAAAAACTAAATTAGACAAAGTAGGCTACTTTTTGTAATGTCTTAAATTATTGTTTGTTTATGTGCCATAAGCTTTTTGAATGCTTGTCACTTAACACCAGTGATAATTTTTGGAGTTTTTTTTGTTTATCATAGTTTTTTTAAAGAAAATGTCATTTAAATTTTGAGGATATTTGAACTAAATAATAACGTCTGCAATACATCTCAATACTATATATACAATAACCATGATTATTGATTTAATTTTACACATGTGATTATGTCATAAATAATTTAGCACTTGTTTAAACTTGTGCCCTAGAAGCCACAATGGTTTCCAACTCTCTCTTTCCGCCTCATTCACTGGCCAAAAAGAAGACTAAACACAAAATAAACAAACAATACTATCGGTCAAATTCATCTTAAATTTTTGTTTATAAAAATCAATACATACCATGATAATATTGTTATCATGAATTCTGCTGGTCACAATAACCGTGTAGTAAAAATCTGAAATAGTGACAACCCTAATCTGTAAACTGCAGACTGTTCTTATCCATTTTTTTGTGTTAAGTTTGTCAATAATTTAAATTAAAGTGGTACATTTTTACCTTAAAATCATTGATTAATTATTGTAATTTCTTGTTTTCTTTATTGTTGTTGAAATCTAAAATCCAGTTCATTCAATATAGCTGCTGACACTTTCAGGCACATTAAAATCACGGTTAGGATGTTTACTTACGGAAAGGTGGTGAGGGCACCTTAAGCCGCACTGTGTAACGCTTCTTCCATTAGCAGCGTCCAGCGGCACTAAATACATCTTTAAGGGATTTTCACCAGCACACGCCAGTTAATCACTGCTGGTGTTCTTGCAGCCATTCGAAATCCATACGGTTCAGGGTTTCCTTATCCTCCTGCCTGCCGCTTCCCATCAGGCCTGGTTTTCCGACAGTTCGCTGTGCAGTCTATGATGCCTGAAGGACAGTAATATTTAAGTAATGCTTCACTCACGGCACCCAGTCGACAAAGCCCTATGTTGGCAATAAACTACATTCATGCACAGATCTTGTAACCGAAACATTGAATCCATATTTTCTGATTGGATACTTTTGCATAAATTGTGTTTTTATGACCCCTCCATCATGATGATTACAGTGTTTCTCATGCTTTTAAAGGACATCCAAAGTCATTTGTGTTTTCCATTTACTCCATGTGCTCGACATCTTAGCCATATAGACACCGTGTAATGTGTCTCCAGGCGAGGGGGTCTCTTCTGATGGGAGGCCTCATATAGCTTCACATCGTCTGTGGCTGTGGGGAGCAGACACAAGATCCTCTGATAAAACCTTGGCAATTTGTCCTACCCTACTCTCATTTTCCCTTTCTGTTTAGTCTGAGATGATTCTTAACTCCATTCTTTTATTCCAGGTCTCAAATTCAACTGCAAATGTGCTGCAGTTGGTTTTGTTGATACAATTATGAGAGCATTTTTGCAGTATTGGGTTGTTTACTCATGAGAGGTGTGAATGGTCCATTCTGTAATATGTCAAGTGTTTCGGTTTATTTGTTCATGTCTGGTATGTACCCCATCCTCCACGACACCAGACATGTCTCACCAATTGATGCCTCTGGTGACTTCTGGTTCCTATTTGTGGATCTGACATATTTTCTGTGTTCTAATGTTTATCTCCTTTGGGATTTGTCCTTAAAACGGCACATTTCTTTTTACCTTGTCTGAGGCTGTTTGAAAGTGGAAATAGGACAAACGTTTATAATTATCGAAGTGAGTCTAACAATGGCTCTTATATTTGTTCTCTTATTTTGTTCCTGCAGGCCATTATTTGACTTCAAGCCCTTTTTTCGCTATGCTCCGTGAAATTGGAGCTGTAGTTTATCTTGTGGTTTAGATTTTTGAAGGATATTGATGCATTGAAAAGGCCATGTTGCTCACGATTCATTAAAAGATTCAGTCAACCATACAGGCAAGATTTGAGCTGGGCTTTCAGGGATTGAAAGGCATATAGAGGATCCCAATTTTGCTGTAGCACAAATCATGTTATGTCTGGCTTTTAGCTCAAAACACACAAAAAAACAAGGGGCCTAAATTTACCAATTTACCCTTCGGTTCACCCATCAAATTTCAGACCTTCATATACGACAGATTCTCTAATGACAGAAAACCAAAAAGCCTCTATTACCTGCATCATTAAACCAATCAAAAAAGCTGTACCTTGCAGCTATTAACGTCAGAAAAAATGGGCAAGACCTTTTTGAGTAACTCCAAGATTCAGTGGCCTCAGACTAAATGCATTATGACAACTGTAGGCAAAGGTTACGGATGGAAAGGACGACACTTCACAATCAAATTCATTCTTGCACACTTTAATCACTTTAGTATTGGATGGAACAATTCCAACCACCCCTTCATTGGACCCAGAGGTCAAAATACCTGAAAAGCAACGTATGTCTTGCAATTAATCACAATAAGGGAGTCACATGCTGGGGGGATGGGGTAGAGTTGAGGTTCTAGGCTGATTGCCATGGCGACAACAAAGATGGCTCACTGATGTCTGCTGCGGATCTACTGTAGCCACTGATTTATGCAGTGACACAGTGGCATAGATGGATAGGCAAATTACTGCCAAGTGCAACACATAGACATGATTACTGGGGGGCGGGGTCTCGTGAGTGTCATATGTCACATCAGGTGTCTCCTGGTGGTGTGGGGGGATGGAAGAAGATGAGTTCAGTGGAGTTTCAAAGCTGCTGATAGAGGAATTCCCAGGTTGGTGATTCGAATAGATCGCTTGGATTTTGTCTTTGATTGAACAGGGAAGCATTAGGAGGTTGCCAGTAGCCGGACTGGGAGATTAGGTTCAGGAACATTATTTTTCCGGAGAATCAATGGCTTTCCCAGATTGCTCCCATATCATGTTGAAGGTGCCATATGCTGGCGCCTCCAAGGCCAGCAGTTGAGATGATTGTGTAGTGTGGTCGGTGTCCTCCAAAAAGCTGATGCTGTTACTCCTCCGAAGTAACGGATGTCCTCCAACTCGAGTAAGCATCTCTTGTGATTGTTTTTAAAGCTTTACATGGACTTGCTCCTTCTTATATATCAGAACTTATATATCTTTATTCATCTCAAATATCTCTCAGATCCTCAGACCAGCTATTGTTGAACATCCCTAAATCACGTTTGAAATCTATGGGTGACAGGTCTTTTTCAGTCTATGCTCCTAAACTCTGGAATACGCTACCAGTAATGATCAGAGCCTCTACTACATTAACTGGTTTTAAAACATCTATTAAGACATTCCTCTTTTCTCATGCTTATTTACAGTATAAGTAATTTTATTTTTTATTGGTACTAGGGGTTGTAGTTTGTGGTTTAGCATTTCTTTTTATGAAATATCATGCAATGTATGTTGTATTCCTGTTTTTTGTTTAACTACTCACTGGACATGACTTGTTCTTTTAAGTATGTTGTTACTATTGCTATGTGAAGCACTTTGGTCAACACTTATGTTGTTTTAAGGCGCTATACAAATAAACTTGACCTTGACCTTGACCTTGACCTTGTGAGGCTACTGACTGTCAGTACTGCGCTGTTAGTATTCTAGCTTATCATAAATATAACAGACGTTTCATTTCCTAGTCACGCTACACACCTTTATTTTTATAATATGCAGTTTGTTAGTGTACTGGTACTGCAGTCTTTCATATGGTTTTATATGTTGCTGGACAGATTCTGTTAGATGCATTAGATTCTCTAATGTGCACACTTGATGTTGTTGATGGATAGACAAGCTTTGATCATTTGTAAAACTACTTTTGTGTGCTTCTGTATACTACATACTACTACCAGACTACTGTAGATTGCAACCTCAAACACACATTTGTACACATTAGCAACTTTTATGTATAATACATTACAGACCTTTAGAGGGAAATCGAGTTGCACCACTTTTGCAATCATTTTCACTAACCATCTGCGATCCAGTTTAACCAGGTGTTAAATGTGCTGATAAAGCAGTAGCGTATTTTAAGCTCCAGCGCAAAGATCTTCATAAACTTTTGGTACAAATTGCATTTAGCCTGTTTGCATGTTACCTCATTTGCATAATTCATTTAGTAAACTGATTGCTTAGATAATGCATACGGTACTTGCAAATAAAGACTTATTTGCAGTTATCAGTAGGTGTGCTATGTTCAAGATTCTTCAGATCACCTGCAGAAACAAGCAAGAGTTAGGTAGGGTTTGGAAGGAAGAGAGGAAGGAGAGAGAGCATGACAACCAGAGAAAGATTAGGAGAAAGAGAAATGGAAAAGGCAGCGCAAAGTAATGTCATGTCCTATTTTAAGTTTCTACTCCATGAATCAATTGTCCGTTCGGGGATTTGGGGGAGATCAGCTCTTGGTCCTTAGAGTAAGGTCGATCTGCTTTGCAAACACAACAAAAATTGAATTCCTGTAAATAAACAGACTAAATAAGCCCTTGAATCTATATCGGTACTGTTGTAACGGTGATGGAACGTTTGTTCAGTTTTGCACATACAAGCAAAGCCAAAAATTCAGTAAGTTACTTATTCTTGAAAATACTACCCATTCAGACAACATAATTTAGAATTATGTCAGTTGTCTTTATTAAGCAACCACGGTTTGCGCTCTTTCAATGCTAAGCAGTCTTATTGTATTTCTTGGAGTCAGTGAAGCTCATTTTATGTTTATATGCCATCTGCACATCGGTCATGTGTTGCTTACTCACTAGCGCAGATCAATCCCTACTTCTGTCTTTGTTCTGGAATAGAGTAATGGTTTTAGTTTTTCGTTATTTATTGTATTTACACCAATAATTAGACAGTGATACATATTTAGGGTGAGTCATTAAAAGAATCACTCATTATCAAAGCTGTTGCCACGGAAAGCCGTCTCTTGGCACATGTTCTCTTTCTACCTTATATTTTCAGCCAAATGTAAATGCGTATTTCAAGATAATTAGGTCACTTCAATACCCTGACACAATGCATTCCGGCATTGCTTGCTTTATTAATCATTTTTCCCAATCTTTCTCCAAGCTGACTCAACTACGATCTATATCAGCATGTGCAAGCAGCTTTATCCGTTCGGCAATTTCAGCCTTCGCACCCATTGGTCATCCGGCAGTGGGATATTGACCGAGGCTCTAACAGAAATTCCATAATTGGTGGCCTCAGTGAGAATCAATCGCTGCCCGGACAGGCATTTCCGACTGTCTAGTGTACTAGATGTATAACCCCAACACATACATTCTGTTAGTGACTTATGATCTTACAAACATATACTACAAGGATTGTTAATTCAAATAGGTCATGGATCCGACCTTACACCCAGTTCTTAGTGTGCACTTCCCTTTTGCCCCAAGTCAAGCGGCAAAGAGTGTGAACATGCCTGCCATTGCTAAAATAGAGTGTTAATTGGATTTTCGCATCTTTACGTTTGGGAATTGTCATGGCAGGTGAGAGAAAGCTTTCACATGTCACATGACAACCCTGTTTGGCTCACCCTACCCCTGCATCTGAACATCCTTTAATAACATCCCCTTCAGGTGAATTGGCCAAAGTGTTTTCCATCAGATTGGTGGAGGCTTATTCCTAATCCTGTCCATAGAGGATGAAATGAAAGGTTAACCCTCTGTTGACACTCAACTGTTTTGGATCAATATAATGCTCACTAGGTGAGTCTCTTGCATTCCCCTTCCCCCACCATTTCTGCTGGGCCTATGTCTTTTTTTTGCTTCTTTAATAGGTGCTTTGAGTCCTATTTGACACATTAATGTCAGGCAGAGGGTCATGTCAGGTTTCCCTTTTCAGAGACGTTGTCCATTAACACATTTAATGGAACCCAGATGACCCAATTGCTGTTGTTTGCTACTCTAGGCAGAATGGAACCCGGGTCAAATATGAGTCTATTTGATGGCTTTAAGACTTTCTCTGTGATATTGAACCTTCACCGAAGCTTTGATTCATTTTTTTACGAACGATGTCACTATGGCGCCCTGAAGATACTGGATGGCTGCAAGAAGTTATCTTAAAGGAACATCGCAGTCCAGCAAGGATGATAAAATAGAGTCAGGGAGGAGTAAATCAAGGAACAGAGGAGTGGAGATGGGTTGGTTGAATGTTATTGATGGTACTGTCATCTATGTGCACATACTCTGTGGGTCCAGGTTTGATCCTGATCAGTTGGCTTAGTGAATTCATGCCCCAACTGTTCTGTGAATGAGACGTTTTTTTCGTGTATCTTTTCTATTTGACTTAAAGCAAGTACTGTCATTAAGAAGTAGGTTTAGTAGGAGAATATAAACATTTAAGACTCAATTCATAAATATTTTTGTTTTGCTCTTTGTTAAAATATACTTACTGTATGTTAAATTTTACAATGGTAGGTGTCGTTACTGATCATCAATAATGTTGCTCTTCGCATACGGCAGAGCTAAACTGTAAACCTTCACATCCATTATGTCTCTATAAGCAGGAAATTTATCACAGAGAGATAGAAAAAAGTATTTATTCAGTTTTTGCTGAGTGTCACGGATATGGCAGAAGAACCCAAATACAGACAGCCAAGGTGCAAACAAACAAAACTTTATTAAACAAAAACCCATGATGGGAGAAAAAACTAAATTAAACAAGAACTCAAAACAAATACTTCCTACGAGGGGGCAAACAAACGAAAGATAAAAATAAAAATCCAAAAAACACGACAAGGTAAGGCAAGACTGGACCAGTGTAATTGCAGGGACTGGGAACGAAACATTAACAATGACATTAGATGACCAACCGGCATGGGACAGAGAATACTAGGGACTTAAGAGGGGAACACTAATGAGGGAAAATTAGACTGGGGAGGTGAGGGGAATAAAACACTAAGGGGAAGATTACGGGAAGACTACACTGGGCAGGTGAGGGGAATGAAACACTAACGGGAAGATAACGGGGAAACAAGGGGGCGGGGCTAAGGCACACGACAGGAGAACACGATGCAAAGTCACAACAAAGGCAACGTGTTTCCACACAGAACACAACAAGCACAAAAGACATGGTACTGTCATGACCCTGTCCACAGAACTAGAAAACTCCAGACAAGGACAGGATCATGACAATGAGGCTTTATTGATGAACATGTTGTCTACAGCTTTCAGTCATAATGATGTATGATTCCTTTAACTTTACTCCGGTGATGTGAAAATATCATGATTGAATCGTAAAGCCTCACATTATATCGTTGCCAATTTACTGATCTGAAAGTACTTATAATTTAATATAATGAAATTAATCAGGTTAATTATGTCTTTACTCTCAGGGAAATATTGCTAACTGACAAGCATTACATAAAAAAGTCTTAAATATTTCACTTTAGTCCAGCTATTAATTAAATTATAGCCAGCACAGTGTGTTTTATGCCTTGATGCTCTTTATAGTTGACTCTTTGAGGTCTCGGTTACACTTAATCTCTTATGTGAACACCTTGAAGATTCACCACCCTCTCTCTTTCTGTCTTTCTTCCCAAACAAAGCAGCAGTCTGTCATTCAAGATCATTTTTAAAATCCCGAATAAATCATATCACATACTATTGCAGTTCATTGTTCAATATTACTAATTAATGGTTCATCTCAGCTCTATATGTTCAATTTGGTTGTTCTCAATTTGGTTGGGGACCTTACCTGTCACTATTACACAAGTGATGAAATGTAGAAGACAAACTAAACAAAGTTCATGTTTAGGGCTTGGTATTTGCTGTAATTCAAAAACTAAAAATTTAACATGTACATTTATAGCTTGAAAATTAAGTAAACTTAGTAGACAAATCAATTATAATAAAAATAGATCAAATAATTAGAATAATTGTTAAATATATTTTTTAATTATTATGGAAAACGTCTTGGTTACGGATGTAACCTCAGTTCCCTGATGGAGGGAACGAGACGCTGTGTCGAGCCGACAGATGAGGTTCGCTCTTGAGAACCTATCAACTTCTGACTAGTTTAGAAAAGGCCAATGAAATTGGCGAATTAAATTTGCATGCCGGGCTCCGCCCCCGGATATCCGGGTATAAAAGGGAGACGGCGTGCTGCATTCATTCACCTTTTGGTCTGAGGAGCCTGAGAGCGTCCCTCGACCACTGCGGCGGGCGGCCAGAGTTGTGGCAAGAAGGACACACCGTCTCGTTCCCTCCATCAGGGAACTGAGGTTACATCCGTAACCAAGACGTTCCCTTTCTGTCAGTCTCTCGACGTTGTGTCGAGCCGACAGATGGGGTTCTTATGGAAAACACCACAGTGCTGTGCCGTGTCACAATCTCTAGCGGAGCGACGCTGACTGGCCTGGGCGAGTCAGACGTGAGCGCAAGCGTGAAATTGTAACCGTCCAGTGGAGAGGTAGGGGGTCCCAGAGCTTGTGGGGGTCCTAGAGGTGGTGGTCCACCTAGGGAGGTCATGGGTTACCAAAGTGGGAACCATTCATGAGGATACATCAGACGGAACCGCCCAATGGGGGGGGGTTACCATGCCTGGAGCACTAGGTCCGGTTAGAGCTATGTGGTAGATAACTCCGCTGTTACCCGGCCTAAGGGGGCAGGGCTGCTCTGCCCAGCCTGCCCCCAGGAAGGTGCTTAGTGATGGATGGAATGCCTGTTCTTCACCCAGTGGGGAAAGAAGGGAGGCGGAAATAGCCCACTGACCCACCTAGAGGGAAGGGGGGAAGGGCTTTCGCAGGCGTATGCCCTACCGGCTGCCGGTCCTACATGTTGCCATGCAGGACGCGGGCTGACACCGGTTCTACGCGGAGGTTGTAGAACCACGCGAAGGTGTTGGGCGTAGCCCAACCCGCAGCTCTGTAAATGTCTGCCAGAGAGGCGCCTTGAGCCAGTGCCCACGAGGAGGCTACATTCCAGGTGGGGTGTGCCCTCACTCCTAACGGGCAGGGGCGATCTTGAGATCGGTCCACCGTGGCGACGGCGTCCACGATCCATTGCGCCAATCTCTGTTTGGAGACAGCCCTCCTCTTCTGCTGACCTCCAAAACAGACAAAAAGCTGCTCAGAGCTTCTGAAGCTCTGCGTGCGGTCCAAGTAGAGGTGCAACGCGCGTACTGGACACAACACGGACGGGGTTGGGTCTTCCTCCCTGGTGGGGAGCGCCTGCAGGTTCACCGCCTGGTCTCCAGGGGTCCGTGGTGGGAACTTTGGGCACGTAGCCAGGCCGGGGTCTCAGCATAACGTGAGAACCATCGGGCCCGATTCTAGGCAATCTGTGGACACGGAGGATGCTTGTAGGTCCCCTACCCTCTTGGAGGTGAGCGCCATCAGGAGAGCCATTTTGATCCTGAGGTGAGGAAAAGCGGCATCTCCGAGGGGCTCGAAAGGGTCCACTTGAGGCCCGCCAGGACCACCCCAGGTCACAAGAGGGTACGGAGCGCGGACGAGGCGGTAGCCTTCTTGCGCCCCTTAGGAACCTAATGACCAGGTCGTGCTGTCCCAGAGACTTTCCAGCAACTGGGTCGTGATGAGCGGCAATGGCAGCTACATACACTTTCAGTGTGGAAGGGGAGAGGCCACTCAGGGTCTCCTCGTCCCGTCCAGACATGGAAGTTCTAGAGGTCTGGCCTGCCATAACGTGCCCTTCCCCTGGGAAAGCAGATCCTTCATCAGGGGGATCGGCCAGGGGGGAGTTGTTGTCAAGAGCATTAGCTCCGAGAACCAAGTCCGGTTGGGCCAGTACGGCGCAACTAGTAAAACTTGATGCTCCTCTTCCCTGACCTTGCACAGGGTCTGTGCAATGAGGCTCACTTGGGGGAAGGCGCTTGTCGGATAATGGGTGGTGTCCAGGGGGCGAACAGGTTACCTGAGCCTGCCCGAACTGCACCCAAATGAGCTGGACAGCGCGGGGGGGAGTCGCCACTCTCCGCGAGGCGTCAACTGACGAGAAAGCGCGTCGGCTGTCTGGTTCAGGTCGCCTGGGATATGTGTGGCTCGCAGGGAGCGGATTGCCTGCTGACTCCACAGGAGGAGGCGTCGGGCGAGTCGTGTTAACTGCCGTGTGCGAATGCCACCCTGTGGTTGATATACGCTATGGTAGTTGTGCTGTCCGACCGGCCCAGCACTTGCTTGTCCTGCACGAGAGGTTGTAGCCTCTTCAGTGCAAGTAGCACAGCCAACGACTCTAGGCAGTTGATATGCCAGCGCAGGCGGGGGCCCGTCCATCGCCCCGACACCGCGTGCCCATGCACACCGCACCCCAACCCTGCAGGGAGGCGTCTGTCGTAACCACGACGCACCTCGTAACCTGCCCGAGAGGGACCCCTGTCCGTAACAAGGTCATTGAAGACCAAGGGGTTAGGGTGCGTCGGCAGAGAGGCGTAACCATGCGCCTGCTGCCGGTGTGCCACGCTCTCCAGGGAACTCGACTCTGTAGCCAGTGTTGGAGCGGTCTCATGTGCATCAACCCGAGGGGTATCACCCCCGCCGAGGATGCCATGTGTCCCAGGAGCCTCTGAAATTGTTTCAGGGGGACCGCTGATCAGGCAGTTCAACACTGACTGAGCGCATTCTGTAGTCAGTCGCGTTGTCATGGAGACATGGCATGTCATGGCACAGGGGAGAGCTTGCTCTTCTCTTGGTTGACCTGTGGTCCAAACCGATCTAGGTGCCGTAGCACTAGGTCCCTGTTTGTACACAACAGATCTCGTGAGTGTGCCAAGATGAGCCAGTCGTCGAGATAGTTTAGTACCCGCACACCTCTCTCTCCGAGGGGAGTGAGGGCTGCTTCCACGATCTTCGTGAAGACTCGTGGGGACAGGGACAGACCGAAAGGGAGGACTCTGTACTGATATGCCCGCCCTCGAAAGCGAGACATGAAAGTAAGCGTCCTTCAGGTTGATTGCCATGAACCAATCTTGACATCTGATAGACGCCGGGATGCGCCTCTGCGTGAGCAGAAATACCTACTGGAAGCAGACATCGCGTCCGTCCCCCTCCTCGATGAGTGTGTTGCACCCATGAGAACAGCGGGACATGCCACGCTGGAGAAATTTGCTCTTTTAGAGAAAAAACTCAAACACTTCTGGCACTGCCGAGACGCCCAGGGGAAGTTGCCGCAGGAAGGGACAGTCCGTTGCACCACGTCGTAAGATTCCAGCAGTAATTTGGCGTAGAGTTTGAAGTCTCGCAGTCGATCATGTGTGAAGGCTCCGAAGAACAAAAGGTGAATCAATGCAGCACGCCATCTCCCTTTTACACCCGGATATCCGGGGGTGGAGCCCGGCATGCAAATTTCATTCGCCAATTCCATTGGCCTTTTCTAAACTAGTCAGAAGTTGATAGGTTCTCAAGAGCGAACCCCATCTGTCGGCTCGACACAACGTCGAGAGACCGACAGAAAGGGAACTAGTAAACTCACCTGCTTTCTATTCCGCCTTAATTTGATGAACTCCATTTTGTATATTGTAGATAAACACATTGGCAATTTTTTAAATGCAAACACCCATGCCAATAAAGCTTTCTAAACTCTAACAAAATAAAACTAAGCTACAAATTCAACTAATTTAATAGCCGCGAAACCAACAGTGGAAAGATTGAACCCGTGACTGCAGGTCTCAGTCCTAATTAGTCGGAAGAAATTTTCATCGACTGTTGGCATCAGTGTGTTTAGCTTTCTGTGAAGCTCAGATGGTGTGTAAAACAAGTCAAATGAAGCATACAAGCTAGAAAACCCTGGTTGTTTCTAGGCAAGCAAAAAAAGTTTCCAGCAAATCAGTCCAAAGTTGGTAAGGGCAGCTGGCTGGCGAGACTCTCGTCCTCGTTGTGCCCCAACCATTCTTCATGCGTGTCATTTTGTCAGGGGATGTTTATTTCTGTGTGTTTTCTCTTCCTGTTGTGGATGTTGTTCAAATGTGCCCTGTCTCTACACGCTAAAGTCATTCATCACTTACTTACTGCGTATATATGGGTCTTGTTTGCTTTTGTCTAGTTTGTATATGGGTCACAGTGTTTTCGTGCTCTCTGTGTTTGAGGTTGGTGCTGTTTTGTACTAAACAGGGATCAGACACCTTGAGTCCGTTTGTAGAAGGGATTTTCTTTTGCCAAAATCAGTTGGGATCTACTTAATATGGTCGTTTATGGTGTACTGTACATTACGGTACATAAAATTATTAACATTTTAGCCTAATTAACTAAGATTTTCAAGCTGGTCTACGCTAGTGGGTTTTTATCTGTTGTAGAAAACCTAAAATAAAGAAATCTCATTGCTGCATTCATAGCTCTTAATAGCCATCCTTATCTTTGCAGAAATAGCCATAATGAATGTTACTTATGTCCTCGAACGGTCCTCATTTGAAAATGTCTAGAAGACCAAAACTTGCAGATCTCTAAGCAGACTGTCAGTGATGGATTTTTAGTAGCACTATGGGGAAAACATGTTGACGGACCTTACCTTTTGTATTGATCGTCCTCATACTAACAAGATGGGATGACTTCGTAATTGTCAAACTTTGTCTGCCCTGATGTGGAAGCCTTTTGAAGAGTTGCAAGAGGATTTAAATGGTCAAACGCACAAAATATCAGACCGGGAGGCAACATTCAATGTCAGTGAAACTATACATTAGGAAGAATGAGAAAATCAGTCTGTCAGTACAGGTACCGATGCACAAGCATTTCTCCAATTGTAGTGATGGTTAAGGGTGGATTATAACTTTCTTATCTGTTTCCTCTGCATCACTTTTCTTTGTGTTCAATCTAGAAGTTGGTCTTTCATAGCTCAGGGTTTTAATCATTTCATTATCAGCTTTAACTAGGATGTTTATTCTGAAATTTGTCCTTAGACGTTTGTCTGAGATTGTGTGTCTGCAGGAGAAATAAAAAAACAAATCAGTCACTTAACATACACTAAGAGTAGATTTACTGCAAGCAAAGCTCACTGAATTTGTTTTGAGAACAATTTAGCGAGAATGAAAGATGTTTGAGCTCGTGTTAAAATATTTGTCTTAATTTTTGCATATCTGAGCTAGAA
The DNA here is from genome assembly GCF_024868665.1 of Triplophysa rosa. Taxonomy (NCBI): domain Eukaryota; kingdom Metazoa; phylum Chordata; class Actinopteri; order Cypriniformes; family Nemacheilidae; genus Triplophysa; species Triplophysa rosa. The sequence continues at coordinate 9,911,657 of NC_079913.1, forward strand.
GAGAAACAGCATAAAATTATTAATTATTTAATACAAAGATTTAATTTGATATATTTTGTTCTTTCATATAGGATGTTGTGATGGTCAGCCTGTTGTTTTTTCATTGCAATGTCACTACATCTGTAGTCGATGACAGTTTCCTTTCATCTTATAATATGTATTGTTGTGGTGTGCATGTTTTTCAACACAGACATGCCAGACACCAGGCTGTCACTTGTTGCTGTCTTTCAGGGCATTGAGGTGATGGATATTATTTCCTTGTCCACCAGAAGCAAATTACAATGAAGTACCTGCGTTGATTGGCTGCTCGTAATGATTTATTTGCCATGTTTTTTGGATCCGCCCAGATGTTGTGCTGTAGGCAGCATAAGGATTGTCTGTTGTGCAGGCAGGAGAGAAATATGTTTCTTTGTTCTTTTGCATTTGTGTACCATTTTTGTGGAAACATCAAAAATACATGAGTGTTGGACAGGTAGGAAGAGAGCCAGAGGAAATGGGGGTTTTTGAATACAAATGACCGACTGCAGCGGACATCATTGACCATATGCAGTTCTAGTGGCAAGCCTCCAGCTACCCTTCTCATAAAGCAAATTAAAATCACAATGAAACATTTCCAGTTGTCTCTGCTCTTCTCAGGTGCCAGGATGGTGGACCATTACCACAGCTTATCATTAAAGGTGCATGAGATGTGAGAGGTCACGTTTGATCCCTTTCCTGCTGATCTGTGTGTAACCCAGTGGTGGCTCGTTTCATGCACTGCATTAACACTTCACTCGATTTTCCGGGATCTGCGAGCAACAGATAGTGGAGAAAGAACAGAAAATAATGAGAAAAAGAAATGGATCTGGGAACATCATACAACATATTTAAAACCCGTGTCTCCCAGGTGTGCACAAGGTGCTGAATTTAAAATATTTAAAATATTGCAGAATTGAAACAGAACGGAATAAAATCAATGTAAAAATCTAATTTCCCCATATCCCATATCACAAATTGAAAACCCATTCTGAAACTATTAATTTTCCCCAAATTTATATTAGCACCATAGCTCAATGTGCTACTAGGTCACATGTTAAGTGTAATCAATCTTTATTGAAAACTAAAATAAAAAAATTTAAATTAAACCAACACCTCTCATGATAATGTTGAAATCCTTGGCTGTAAACATTCTCCACAAATTACAGATGAGATCGCTTTCTCACCCTACCCAAAACACTGTGTTAATCACAGCTAGATGTGATTTCTGCCTGATACCAGTCACTATAATTGTCTTAGTTTAGCAAGCACCATGTACAACACTGTGTGCAAACAAAGCATTATCTCAGCATCACATCACTGCCCTGAGATTGCAGCCTGTAGCGTGTATCAAGTTGGTTGACTGGAGCCGAGACATTCCCCGGTGTCTATTGCTCTGATAAGCGACAACGCTGCTGATGTAATTGGTACCAGAGGTTCAAAGGGCAAAAGCAAGTTTAGATGTCAGGAGGCGGCCCTGAATTCATTGCTGGTGTCATAGATTGTCTGGTCCTACAGGAAGCACAACACCTCATGCATCAAAGGTTGCACCTTCTAGAGAGAGCTGGTGCCGTGACCCGAATCCAAAGCCGAGCCGCTGTCATTCTTTCATGCTTTCTCTGTATTTGTCCGTAAATGCTCGATCTTACGTCGAACCGAACAATGAACCATTCCACCAGATGAAAATTATGCCTGGCCTTCACCAGTGTCTTCATATTAATATCAATTGAGATAAATGACATGTTGTGTGAAAGCACAAGACATATTTATTCATGAAGCTTTTATACTGCATTCAATCCCAGTAAATTAGACTTCAGACAAATACAGTTAATGAACTCATTCCACTGCCAAAAAGCAGCACTGAATAATGGCAGCACTTGATTGCCATACCGAGTCCAATTCTTTAGAGTTTGAAAGTGGTCTACTGCAGTACGCTATACTAAAACCAACAGAACGTTGTGACCTTTACATAAAACAGTCCATCAATTGAGACTCATCGTGTTAATGTTATTCATTGTACTGATAGATTGCTTCACTTTTTACCTCAATATGTTGTTGCATGTGCATACGATTCATCATTCCGCCCCATTTGTGTGCTCTTTTGGAAATAAAGAAGCTGAAGATTCCGAGAGTTCGATTTTTTCATTTTTTATCATGAGGACTGAGCAGTGCTTGTCATCTTCCAGCTCTGTGGTCATGATAAGTGTCTGTACGGCCGATGCAAGCGCCCAGATGCAGCCCAAGATTGGAGATTGGGGTTTTGGCTTTGTGCAGTGCTGCCAGTTGAAAATGTCACATTGCATCCCATGAGGAATCGTTCCATTTTGTGAAGAGGAGGCAGAAACCCATGAAGGGCAGGGATTTTGCTTGTTAATGTATTTTAGGGGTTAAGATGATAAAGAAACTAAAACAAGCGAAAGAGCTGTTGTTGGATTGAAACGTGTAATTGCAATTATTCTTAAAACTGTTTTGTAGTAAATGTGACAATAAATCTAGTTTATTTTTTAAGCAATGAATACTACCTTTTATCTCTTAATATTGGGCTTTGCAATTTGTTTGAGTGACATGTGTACATTGTAAAGCTTTACATTATTTAAAAGTCACATGCATGAACATGTTAACCTCTTAAACTCAAGGGTTCATGGTGGGGTCCAATATTGCATAATCAAATCTAGTTGTGGAGCATGAAATATACTCAATTAAAGCTCTCTTTGAAGAAAATTACTGTATTTTACAGATCTACCACTTTAAAGTAGCATTACAGAATAATTGTCAAATTGTTAAAATTGAGAGGGTTTTCTTTAAAATGAGACCTTTTCTTAATCAATTTACTACCATGTATGTGGGTGGGGCACTCTTTTGAATTCAGGCAAAAAGGCAAAATATGCACCAGAGCTGGAGAGGTTAAATTCCCTAACTGTTGTATTTGACATTTTTTCAAAAAAATTTCTTGCCATCATTTTGCTGATGGTGCACTGCCCTTCAGTAGAGCCAAATGTATTTAGGGTGGGGCCATTTTGACTAAACGGATATCCGTTTTTCTCTCATTCACTCTCTGGCATTGCCACAACCTCACTGGTGCTTTTGTGCTCATGCCCTTCACCATGCTCACCAACCTGTGCCTTAATGTACCACTCTCTTCCTGTTACCCTGGGCAACAAGCGCTGCCCATCCCTGCTTGAGTCGAGCCCGCACGTCAAAACCAGCCTTCTCTCATCTAGTGTGTATGCGAGCATGTGTGTGTGGGTCTGCATCCCGTTCCCCCTGCTTCATAGAGCGTGAACGCTCGATCAAGGCCGTGCATGCACACACGTATATACACACAAGACAATGGGCTGTAATCATACCGGCAATGAGTCAATGAAATCATGCTGCAGTTCCCTAAAGTCATAGCCACCACACTGGCCTTCCGCCTCTCTGTCAAACTCCCAGCAGTGTTTTAGCATAGTGAATCCGCAGTCCTTTCTCAAGATGGAGGTGATTGTGGCTGATTAATGGAGCACCCTTGTAATCAAATCTCACCACAGTGGCATTCCAATTATAGAGGTCATCTCGCAGCCTTGTCTCAAGCTGCTGAAAACCTGGACGATTCCATGGCTACGTCTCTTTGCACGCCGCTTATTCAGGTTTGGATTGTGTGGGTGTGGCCTATCCTACAATCTCCAGGACCGCATCCCATTTCCTTGAGCATGGACGACTCGACTGTCTGGATGACGGGGATAAAACTGTCTCATTAACGCTGGCTTTCATGTTGGCTCTTCTCCAAGCCTGGGTTTGCCCCTGACACACAGTGAAGAGATTCATCTTGCTGTCTGGTTTCACTTCATAGTACATCTCTCTAACCTTAAACAACCCTTCTGTCATACAATTTTTAATTTATGTAATATAAAGTAGCTAATTCAACACAGTTGTTAAACGTTTTGTCACAGTGTAATTCCATTGTCTGTGATCCATTTGAATTTAAAAAGCATGAAGCATGCTTGCGTTACATGTGAATGGATTGATTAATCCTCTAAAAAATGTCACATCTCCATAAATGGCAAGACTGATTTTGATCTTTCAAATGATTTGAATGATTTTTATAATTTCAATCAGGAATTGGCTGTTTTTAAAAATGTTGCTCATGAGGAAAAGACAGTATAAATGTTGATAATGTTTTGGTGTTAAAGCACTTTCGGGGTATAAAAAGAGTAAAAACACCCTGGCCCAGATGATATTAGGGGTCGCATTCTTAAAAATTGTGCAGAACAATTTGCAGACATCTTTTGTTTTATTTTTAGAATGTCTCAATGCCTTCATAAGGTCCCTCATCTTTGGAAGGAATCTATTATGGTACCTGTGCCAAAAAACAAGGCACCGAAATCCTTGAATGAGTATAGGCCAATAGCACTAACCTCTCTGACTATGAAGGTATTTGAGAGGATAGTGAAGGATGCTTAATCAACTAAGGTGCAAAATAAGTTAGATCCATTCCTGTTTGCTTATAGGCCTGGCAGGGGTGTTGAGGATGCAATAAACATGCAATACTAAATATGGTTTTAACACATCTTGAGGGGGAAAAGACCTTTGCACGATTAGTTTTTATCGACTTTTCTTCAGCTTTTAATTGCATTCAGCCGCATATTCTAGCAGAGAGACTTAAAATGTTCATAATATTGACTCTGGGGCTGATTTGATGGCTGATCGATTTTTTAACTGATAGGCCCCAACGTGTGAAGGTAAATGGGGTTCTATCCGATGTTCTTTTCTCTTCTACTGGGTCACCGCAAGGATGTGTTCTTTCACCTCTTATTTTTATGCTTTAATCAAATGAGTGTCAAACGCAATTACAGAGGTGTCACATTATTAAGTTTGCTGATGATTCTATGATAATTTCCCTCCTAAATAATGAGGATCCTGACCATGGTTCTGTTTTGGTTGACTTTATGGATTTGTGCAATTCGTCATTTTTGGACATAAATGTATCGAAAACCAAAGAGATGATCATAGATTTTAGGAAAAATACTACAACCGTCTCTCCTGTGGTCATGAATGGTCAGGCTGTGGAAGTTGCAAATCCGTATAAATACCTTGGTATTGAATTAGATGATAAGCTGACCTTCGAGGCCCATGAGATGATGTGTGTAAAACTCATCAGAGGATGTATTTTTAAGGAAATTGCGTAGTTTTAATGTGGATAGTGCTTTTATGAAAATGTTTTATTCTTGCTTTGTCGAATCTGCTATTACTTATTCATTAGTGTTCTGGTACGGGTCATTGAACCTTAATTAGTAGACTACGGGAAACTGTTAAAGTGTGTGGTAAAATCGTTGGCACCACCTTAAATGATCTGGATGATTTGTACAAATACAGGACTTTGAGAAAGTTGATCTAATTATTAGTGACCCTAGCCACCCCCTTCAAAATGTGTTTAGGTTGCTACTGGTCAATAGGGGGCACTGGGGTGCCACCCCATCAAATTTTCCAGAGAATAAGACTGTTAAACATAAGTTCAACATTGTGACGAGGGAGGCGTGACGAGAGCCGTGGGAGGAGTCCTCGTATCTCCCATGGAGGAGATCGGAAGCATAAAAGGCCGAGCGGCAGGAGCATATGGCGAGAGAGGACCGGGCCCGGACAGTTAAGTTTTGTTTACGTTCGTGTGGCCGGCAGTCGTCCGTGAGGGGCTGCCGGCATGTTTTACTGCTGGTTTATTGTTTGTTTACTTTTGGATTAAAATGTTTGAATGTTCGCCGGTTCCCGCCTCCTTCCTTCCGTTTTATTGAGCTTTTCTACATTGGTGCCGAAACCCGGGTGGAAGGAGGGACATGCTGTCAAAGAGTCCTCGCCTCTGAGGGAGATCGTGGTGCCGAAGAGTTCGGGCAGCGCGGACGAGGAATGTCCGCGAGCGGCTGCCCGAGGCGGTGGTGCTGGAGCGTGTGCCCGGGTGGGGCGAAGACCTCGCGCCGTGTCCTGGGTCGAGGTGGGGTGGCTGCCGTCCGCGAGGGGACCTGCTGCCGGCTGCCCTCGGTCGGAGGAGCTGCCAGGACACGAGGACCTCGCTGCCGTGCCCCTGGGTCTGAGGTGGGGTGGCTGCCTTCCGGGAGGGAGCGGAGGAGTCAGGTGTCAGACTTTCAGACTAAAATCCTTTTGTGGAAAAAAGTCGACTTTATAGTATAGCTGTTGGATTTTGGGCGGCCCCTGGGTAGTGGGGGCCCCTAGAATTGCCACCATATTTTACCCAACTAGTGATGGCCCTGTATACAGTATATATCCAGGTGGGCTAAATTGATTAAATATTTATTTATTTTCAAAAAACATATTGTGTTTTGGAAGAACCTCCGTTTGGAAGAAATTATAAAGACCGGAACTCTTGGAACTTTAATTGAATACAACTGTGCTATTAGATTTTAAAATGGTCTTAAGTGTTTATAAAAGTCATTGTGTCTTTGTTGTTTTTTTGTTGTCTTTTGTTGATGTCTTTTTACTGCGGGCTGTGAAACAAATTGCCCCTCGGGGAATAATTAACTTGACCTTGATGGATTGAGTTTACATCCAGTGATATTTTATGTTTTTGAGCATGTTGAGAAAAGACTGATAAACTATCTAGTTTAAGGGTTCTCGTTGTTAAGAGTACACCTTGTTTTTAGGTTGAGGACTAGTCTCAAGTAGCCAGACCTTGAAATTGATGGCAAAAGGTCTAGACTCCATAGCTGTTTTTATTGGCCAAGTCGCCGTCTGAGTAACATGTATAGCAACCAATCACATTTAGTTTTTTTATGTGTACTGTTAAAAAAGACGCCACAGACGTTTCTTGGAAAGCCTGTAGAATTCAACCAATCAAATGTCGACTGGAAACTGTACCATTCATAGTTTAGCCAGAATCATTTTTTTGACTTTTTGACATTTTTTGGGAGACAGTTTCCAGTCCTTTCTAATGCCTGTTGTCATTTTGAAACCAAATTGGCCTCACACCACAGTAACTTTGCATTCGCTGTGTCACACACTAAATTACATTTCTGCTGATGGAAGCACTCTAAAAAAACAAACAAGGCGTTTACATCATGCATTTCCCATCATGCATTTAAGGCGGCACAATCTACCCATCTCTGCAATCTCCAGAGCCCAGCCTGCTTTTTAATCTTAGAATTGCTAGACTAAAAAACAAAGCCCCCCTGTTACTGCACCAAATTAAGATGCTGGCACCCAGATCAGCCATTTTGTTTGAGAGAGTTAAACATCCACTGAACTGCTCGCATATGCAACCGACTCTAATTCATTTATTGGACCGTATACATTAGGTCACACTGGAGAATGGCTTGCAAAATTGAAATGGAATGAAACAATTTAATATACGTAGTCTGTTTCTGTAGCTGACCAATTGAAAAGTGATTTGAGGTTTATGATGCCTAGCCTAATGTGGTATTATTAAGCGACTCAACTTTACTCAAAAGTACAGCATGACTTGGCTTTTACTACATTCTTTCCAAAACTGATGATCAAGTTAGAGTTGCTCCAGTATTATATTTCCCATTGAAAGCATTGATTTTGAATGCTAGGATTGTTAATGCTTTGTGCACTGTGCCGATGGGACTGTATGGGTCTCTAAAATCTTCCAAGGTTTATTTTCGGAGTTACTGGAATTAATCACGACGCACGCATTTACACCCACAGCCACAAAAAACTAAAGGGTAATGAAAAGTAATTGTTTGAAGGACGTTTGAATTACATCCCTGTCTGTCTTGTCAATAAAGCTGTAACTCTGTAGGCTTTGTGTCTCTATATGGGAGAATGACAGAGATGTGTAGTGGTAGTGGAAACCAAGGTCACTGGAGGGAGAGATGGCCTGGGGTAATGTTGACACTGTATTTTCCAGCACTCCTTTCGTCTTCGTTAAAGTCATGGAGGACAACTCATTTTGGTTTAGAACTGGTGCTTTCTACAGTTGTCTTTATCTTTAGTTGTTTATTTTAGCCATTCTAGATTTTAATAGGGTTGTCATGATGACAACATCCTATAGCCAATACATCATTCTCTCCATCAGTCTCACAAATCAAAGCAATGGAAAACAAAATGATCCATATGTAAAATAAATCTACTCGAGTTACCAAGTGTTACTACCAAAAGACCTTTGACGTCCATGCAGTGACGTTAGTGGCGCAGATTGTTTTGTATGTCAGAGGAAATGGTCTGTTTGACTATTGGTTTCAGAAGCATAAACATGTTTGACAGGTCCTGTATTTAACACCAGAGCTGCAGTTGTTTGCCATATTTCGATTCACTACACCAGCTGCTTTCTATCAGCAACTAGGCTACCATCGATTTCTTCTGCGATGCCGAGTTCAAAGGTTGAACATTTGCAGTCGATATTTCCACCCACAGTTTGGTGTAATCGATGGTTATCATACATTTTTTGTTGTGTTTGGAGACAAATTCTTATTGAGAATTCATAGAGGTACAGTACAGTAGTTTTAAAATCAATACAATAGAGGCTTAAGGCATAAGAGGGCTTTCATGAAAAATATCACTGTGAGACAATGAACAGATTGAGAGAAAGGGAAGGCTTTGAACATCATCATGTTTACCCTCAATCACAGTACATTACCCAGGAGAGAGAAGAGCAGATGTCTCTCTCTCTTTCTCATTGTCGTTCGTTCTCTCTCACTGTCTCTCTTGGTTTCTCTATAAATCCATCTCTTCATCTGATTTCACTTCTCATATCCGTCTCGCTCTGAGACAGATGCACATTAGCCACACATGCAACCATAGATTAAGAAGTCAATGTTATGTTTTCCTCTCTCTCACCTGCCTTTGCATTCACACATTCTCCCTCTCTTTCTCTGTTTGAGCTTCTAATGACCGTTCCTCCCCAGCACGACCTTAAATTGAATACTAGTGCAGTTAAGCGGCTTTAAATGACTTCAGTCCCACAAAGGTTTAAGAAAGTCGTGTCAGGAATTACTTTCTTTACCCTGCAAAATTTTATTCACTCATTTTCAACTGTATTTTACCTGGATTGGGCTTCGCTTTTATTGTTCAGTATGATTCTCTTCTAGGTGTTGGGGGTATTTCGTCTTTCTTTTCATACAGTACGCACTAGAGTCAAGAGTCAAACCATGTGGTATGTTTTCAAGGCTGTTTGGTCTTTTCATTGATGTTCTGCACTGGTGATAATTTGGTACAAAAAGCGTAATACATTGACAACACAATTTAAGTAATGCAATTATGATTTTCACTTTTTAAGTGGTGTAATAAAAACAAATAATCTTTTGTTGTTTCAAACTGTTTTGCATCTTGTTTGTCCTATTACACAGCCGTTAAATTTCATTTACATTCATATGCAAAATGGCGTGTTTATGTTTAGACATTTTAAATATGTTAAATAATAATATTCTTTTTTTAAATAAAATATTTTGGATGAACCATTTTTAGGCAACAAAAATGCAAGATAACTAACTAGAGAATATGGTTCCCATCTAACAAAACATAAACGCTGAGTTTTGTCAGACCAGAAAGCTGATAGAGTAGATAGTTGTGTAACAAAATACAGAGTATAATAAGTATAGACACCCTTTATGTGCAATAACATTCTTGTAAATGTGTTGCCCCCGACAAGTTGAAATAAGATTCCCTGGGGAAACATGCAAACAAGTGTGTGACTGGTTTTGTCACGAATCACAGTGGAAGAACCCAATTGCAGGCAGGCGGGGTTGAGGGGGTTAACAAGCAAGACTTTAATGTAAACGCAAAGGGACAGAAACAAAACACCCACGAGGGGGTAAACGACAAGGTAACAAAATAATAATACAAACAACAGGACCAAGGCTAACTAAACACTAAACTAGACAATACTTTGACAAAGACTAAACTAAACACTTACTAAGACAGGGGAAACAGGGACAGGGACAGGGACAGGGACAGGGACAGGGACAGGGACAGGGACAGGGAACACATGGACCATAAAGCAGACATCAACCACAGGTAAGCTCGACAAACGTAATCCAAGAGCACAAGACAAAGAAACATGAGGGCATTAAATAGGGAAGACAAACGAAGGATAACGACACAGGGCAGGTGAGGGTAATCAAACACGGCCGGGAAACAATACAGGAAACGAGAGGGGCGGGGACAATGAGGAGACACTGGAGAGAATGCATATTATTGTCAAAAGGACAACAATATGTTTCTCTCCACACATAACCAAAGGCTTTGTCATGGCTCTGCCACAGGACCAAGAAAAACATGACTAATAGAGGCAGAGCCATGACAGGTTTAGATTATTGTCACGCCGCAAGCAGGTATAAAAGCTCTAATATGGACTCTAATTTGAATTCATGTTATGGAGAATGCAATAATTTGCACTGGGAGCGTCAGTCCAGTACATGCAACACATCAGATGACCTTTCGAGAGTCTCCATCAACATTATGTTTATACTTGTATTTAAAACGTGATATTATACTTGACAGTTCAGACAGACATCTCACTCATAATTAAATGTATGATCTGGGTACTGTTCACACAGTTTTTATTATTAAATTACGCATATCTGTGTCTCAACTGGTCTGGATAGTAATTTAACCTCAAGATGTTGAGTTGAATCTCCAAATGGAATACAACCTGATAAATGAAGTAACCCATAGCTAAACTACCACTTTTCTATTCTATTCATTTGATGAATTCACTCATGGATCCTGACAAGTTTCTTTCTAGCCTTCTAACTCATTTAACTCACTCTGAATCGACCAGCTGTCTGTCACATAGTAAAATGAGGTCTCTAACAAATTAGATTGGACAGGACCATAACACACCAAATGATTTCTTATTATAGTATGATGAAGGCCTTCTGATGCGTACCCCCACACAGGACAATCATTTTGTTTATTGTTTACATGTAAACACACATTTGTTGATTTATAAGAGTATACATGTTTGTCGAGTTTTCTACATTTTTTTCTGTTATACAGCATGTAAAATGAACAATTTCACCACAGGCACATTGGATCAGGGTGATTTCCCTGTACTGCTTACTGTATATACAACACCAGTTTTGTATAGCAAAAAATAAATGGTATTTTAATTGTTATTGTAATTAGATCTAATCTGGATAATGTTGTAAACACATTGGTACCTGATACTGTTTTCTCAAGCTGTAATAACTCTTACATGAATTGAGAAATGTCTCAGTTCTCTTTTAGTTTCATGGGATTTTTACATATGGCTAGATGTGGAAATTGAGTCATCAGTATGCATGTGAGGTGGAATTACCTCGCCGCTGCGCAAATTTGCAGCAACAGATGCATTATTTCTAGTGCGGTCAAATGATCATAAATGATTTTGTTTATATCTCTCTTTCGCCGGCCCACCGTCCACCTGAGGAATTGATTGTGCTATCTGGATTCTGGGCAATGCCTCTATTTATCTAACTGTCTTTTATGGATGTGTAGACTCAAGCTTACAAATTTCTTTAAAAACATGGATATTGATTTATGGATATTCTATTGTTAACAATAATTGTGATATGTGAGAAATTATCATTAACAACTGAATATCCACAAGGCCTTTGTGTCATGTTCTTTAACAGATTAAAGTAAGGCTCTTTGTGTCCGACTAAAGATGATTACAATTTTGGCAAACCTCTTTATAATACTGTTCATTTAAAGCCATTTAATAGTAACACGATGTGCCAGAAAGCAAGCAGTGAGTTTCTCTTGATCTACTCTTGCTCGCCTGTCCATTCAATTAAACCAAAGCCACACTGCAGGGAAAACATTGATTTTTGTCTCTGTGTGCATAAAAGGACAATTCAAATAGAAAGTGGACTGACATCAATGATGTTCATACTGGCATTTCGGTGTTTATATTCGTCTTCAGACATTATTCACTGTTTGAACTGTTATATTACAGAGTAGCGCAAGAAAACCACAGGGCATCAAAGTAAACTTTTTTAAAATACTAATAAAGTCTTGCTTTTTTTACGAGAGCAGTGCGTTTCAAAAACGGAGATCAAATGGAGACCTTTTCTCAAACACTGAGAAATAAATACCCTAGTAAATCCATAAAGTTACGGGACACCCTCACAAATGCCATTCCATTTTCTTTGTAGTTATACGGTAAAGTATGTCCACAATTGATTCATTTGTGTCTGTTATCCTTATTACTGCTGATACTCATAACATAGAATTACATTAGATCTCATTGTGCTAAAAAAAAGTGCAAGCTCTTATACGTACATTTGCACAATGGTTTGCAAATCATGGCTGCATGAATACATGCAAAACCCAGTGAAGCCTTGTGTCCTCACCAGCTTAGATTTGAGGCGTATTCAGGCATGTTAAAATTCAAACACAACCACATGGGAGCCAATCAGCAGGTCTGAGATGCTGGTGTCATGCAAATTTTATGATAGATGCAGGGTGTGAGTGATTGGCTGGTTCCAAACAAGCACAAATACACTGGTTTGGGGACATTTGCGTTTACGATTTACATGTATCCATTCGGCAGATATGCATTTATCCCAAGCGTGTTACAGTGTTCAAGATATATGCATTTTATCATGTGGGAATCAAATCCATAAGCTTGGCTGGTGCCATGGCATACCAGTTGAACTACGGGGATTTTAGGAGATGGCATTGTCAAACATTACAATGGCAAACATTACAGAGGGCACAGTGTACACAGCTTTAGGCACTAGACTGTCACACTGATTTTTAAGATTAATGTCGGGGCTTTGCTGGTTCTGGTCTTTCAGTGGGAAGAGAGTAAGCGAATGATATGGAGAAAAGATGGAAGGAAAGCTAAGTCAGCAGAACGTTAATATTCCATCTCCTTAATGGCCGTGTTTGAAATGGATCGTGAAATAAAGCATCTTCACACATTGTTGTAGTATTACACCTACCGGGCTGTCAGAAGAAAAGTGTGATTTAGATCCACGTATCTTCTCTGGGGTGGCTTATTATTGGTTAAGCACCCTTCTGTTTTACACCTCCGGTTTCATCACTTATTGTAAGACCTGCATGGAATTTGCACCCTTAAGATCTGTTCACACAGAACGATAACTATAACGTTTTCAAAATTGTTTTAAATTTAAGAGAATAGCTTAGTTTAACTATGGTGATAAAGAGAATTATTTTATTGGGATCACTTTCTAAATGATTTTCCAGCTGAGAGACGATAAAACATTTACAACCATTTGAAACCTATTTTAATTTAGGAGGCACACGGTTCAAAAGGTTCAGCAGATTTGACCAACATTTATATCCCATCATTTACACAATTCTTACATCCCCAACACTTCTTGTGTGTTTGTTCATTGATCTTTATTTATCACACTGTAAATGAAAGGTCAGTTTGGGCGCATTGCATTGTGGGATTCATTACTCCATTCTGCATGCTCTATTTTATTTCATACTACAGTATTCATGTTTTCTGTTCAAACAGTAACAGTGCATTCTGTACACTGTAACTGTACTCTACCGAAAAACCATGCGTAGCCTCCTGTGCTGTTCTGCATAGAATAGTGAGAAAAAGCACGAGATATCGCTATGTGGTGCAACACAGCTTTGATTTCACTGTTTTGAATTACACAGTAGTGCCTTTAATGGGATAGTTTAATTTCTGATACAAAGGTCAGCGCTGTAATTTAGCCCACGTTAATAGATGCTGGGGCAATGTAATTGGATCATTACAGCATGAGATAATGATTGCTCTCCAGCCCATGTGACACCTTATATAGCCACAACTGACATCAAATAAGCTAACTAATCAAAACAGGCACTGCCTAGCAATCCAAGTGCTGGAATTTACAGCAAGCATTTGGTACATAATTACAATAATTACAAATTATTAGTTCCAGCATTGCTTGGTTTGGGGTGGTTTTCTCATCATTTAGGAGCAAGGCTATATCCAGACTTAAAACTGTGTGCGAAAATACCGCAAACTGCACTGATTCCCCCTCTATACTAGATGCTGGCGGCATGTAAAAAAGCTGCAAACCAAACTGTTAATATTGTAATCAATCAAATGCTGGAAGTGAGTTGCGTTAAGTTGATCGACGGCCCTTTTTATTGTTAATGTGCTCCAGAGCCAGTCCGAATACTATTTGTCTGATTTGTTTGAAACTAAATTATTTACTTACATGTTTTATTTTTTTATTATACATTTACATTACTTGTAAGTGTTTAATCAAAGCCAGTGTGATTTAATTCAGATTTGAAAAACTTAGAAAAATCTACCACATATATACAGTATACTGTATATATATATATATACACGTGTATATGCATGTGTGTGTGTGTATGTATATTATGCATATATACTGTATGTATACAGCAAACAACATAAATATTGTGTTCTTAATAAGACTTACTGTATTTATATTATTTTATCAGACTTATATTTTTATTCCTCCTAATTGTATATACACTGACCAAAATTATAAACGCAACACTTTTGTTTTTGCCCCCCATTTTTCATGAGCTGAACTCAAAGATCTAAGACTTTTTCTTCGTACACAAAAGGCCTATTTCTCTCAAATATTGTTCACACAGGTGTGCCGTAGGCTGGCCACAATAAAAGGCCACTCTAAAATGTGCAGTTTTATCACACAGCACAATGCCACAGATGTCGCAAGTTTTGAGGGAGCATGCAATTGGCATGCTGACTGCAGGAATGTCCACCAGAGCTGTTGCCCGTGAATAGAATGTTCATTTCTCTACCATAAGCCGTCTCCGAAGGCGTCTCAGAGAATTTGGCAGTACATCCAACCGGCCTCACAACCGCAGACCACGTGTAACCACACCAGCCCAGGACCTCCACATCCAGCATCTTCACCTCCAAGATCGTCTGAGACCAGCCACCCGGACAGCTGCTGCAACAATCGGTTTGCATGACCAAAGAATTTCTGCACAAACTGTCAGAATCTCAGGGACTGCAGTTCGTCATCGTAACTGACTTGAGTGGGCAAATGCTCACATTCGATGGCGTCTGGCACTTTGGAGAGGTGTTCTCTTCACGGATGAATCCCGGTTTTCACTGTACAGGGCAGATGGCAGACAGCGTGTATGGCGTCGTGTGGGTGAGCGGTTTGCTGATGTCAACGTTGTGGATCGAGTGGCCCATGGTGGCGGTGGGGTTATGGTATGGGCAGGCGTATGTTATGGACAACAAACACAGGTGCATTTTATAGATGGCATTTTGAATGCACAGAGATACCGTGATGAGATTCTGAGGCCCATTGTTGTGCCATTCATCCACGACCATGTTGCAAGGATCTGTACACAATTCCTGGAAGCTGAAAACATCCAAGTTCTTGTATGGCCAGCATACTCACTGGACATCTCACCCATTGAGCTTGTTTGGGATGCTCGGCGTATACGACAGTGTGTTCCAGTTCCTGCCAATATCCAGCAACTTCGCACAGCCATTGAAGAGGAGTGGCTAACAACCTGATCAACTCTATGCGAAGGAGATGTGTTGCTCTGTGTGAGGCAAATGGTGATCACAGCAGATACTGACTGGTTTTCGGATCCCCCGGACCCCCCAATACAGTAAAACTGCACATTTTAGAGTGGCCTTTTATTGTGGCCAGCTTAAGGCACACCTGTGCAATAATCATGCTGTCTAATCAGCATCTTGATATGCCACACCTGTGAGGTGGATGGATTATCTAGACAGATTTGTGAACAATATTTGAGAGAAATAGGCCTTTTGTGTACGAAGAAAAAGTCTTAGATCTTTGAGTTCAGCTCATGAAAAATGGGGGCAAAAACAAAAGTGTTGCGTTTATAATTTTTGGTCAGTGTATATACACCACACCATATATACACGCACACACGCACACACGCACACACACACACACACACACACACACACACACACACACACACACACACACACACACACACACACACACACACACACACACACACACACACACACACACACACACACACACACACACACATGTATACTGTATACTGTATGGTAGTGTACAAATGGTAATAAAAATGGTTATTACTGTACACTTTTACTATTTATATTATTGCTTTTTTATATTTACTAATAATATTTACATAGTAATTACTGTTCACTTTTACTATTTTACATATCTATTACTATTTTCTATTAATATTTACATGGCAATTACTGTACACTTTTACTATTTTATATTCACTGTTACTATTTAATATTTACTATTATCATTTACTGTAAACTTTTACTATTTTATATTTACTGTTGTTATTTAATATTTAATATTAGCCATGGTTATTTGTTATAGGTGTTTATTATAAAGTTAACATTTATACCAAAAGATTTTTATTTGAAATTAAACTGGACACATATTTATTTACCTGTTGTTGCTAAACTCAAATATCAGGCTTACAGCTAATCGGCCTGTTATTAATATTGGAAGCATATTGCAGCTTTAATGCTTTCAGTGTAGACAGTGTAGTCTCAGTTTTCTAAATGTCACGATGCAGTGATAAGTCCTTTCCAAACACATTCAGCGAAAACACTAATGCTAATTTATATGGCATAATTTTGTGTGAACTGTGTACTACAACGCAAGCATGCATTATTGAAATGGGTTTTAATCAAGGCTCCGTGCTGCCCACTGTCTTTCGCTTTGTGTGCTCGTCTGTGTTTACATGCGTGAGCTTCTACCTCTCGTGCCCGGAGGAGGGAGAGATCGTCTTTATTGGGGTCATCAGAGAGCATCTGCACTACTCCACATCTCCTGCGGGACACTGCCGATGATGTTTGTCTTCTATTTTTGGAGATGAGCTCATACTGTGTGTATGGTTCCATCGCCCTCCCAGTCCCCCCCCCCAAGACGTCAGCAGATCTATGGGTTAAAAGTACAGATGTATTCTATAAATGTAGGTGTTTAACACAAGTCACTTCATTTAGATGTGTCAGTCTGCTCCAGAGGGCATAATCTTATGTTTTAAAAAAAGCACATCACACAGGTTAAACTTCCCCTTCTGTGTAGTGACACGCTGCAGGTGGCCTCTTCAAGTGGAAAATCCTCATACAGTGTTATGTTTTGCTTCATAAAAAGGTGTTACAACCAAGAATAAGTGACGAAACATGAGGTAATGTATAGTGATTTTTCCCACCTGTGGAAACTAAACCAAATGAATGGCTGGTGGTCTTGCATGGGCGTATAGTATGTGCTTTTGCTTTTTTGGCTATAGGATGTTGTAAAAAAGATTTACGTTACTTCATATAAACCAGTCTGACCACTTCTAGGCACACAAATGTATTGACCATGGCCTCAACAGTACAGAAACATTTCTACCGGTTGACATAATTTTACTGCCAGATGGTAAAGCATCATACCTTTCAGCCCTTGTATAGGATGAATAGATATGGCTGTAGCTTTGCATTTTTTCCTGGTTAATGCATACAAAATCTGACCAATCAGCTGCAGCGTCTCTCATTCACTTAATCAGGTCATTATGCTAAAGCCTGGATTTCCTGGCCAAGTCTAGACATGACTAAATATCATAACAGTCACACTCGTGGAAAAATGAAAGCATGTCTTACCATAGATGTAGTCAACTGGACTTTAAAGGACTCTGTTTGGCCCACTGCAGTTCAAAAGCTGCAAATTTATTCACTTTTTATATGATTTATTTTGTATATATTTGTACTATGTATTTGTTCAGTCTCTATGTTGAATATCAAAGTGTGAAGTATATATATATATGAAGAATATTGCGACAGTACACATGAATAAAAAAATAATAATTTAGCAAGTCAGACATCAACATCTTTGTTAGTCCTGGAACATTTATAGCAAATCAAATCCCGAATGCGTAACCTAATCCACAACCCACTTTATTAATCATGTATTAATACGAGAAAGGAAGGAATCATGGATTGATAAAACTTGCATAGATAAAACATTCAGAGTTTCATAGGTAAAAAACAATGTTAAAAAATTGGGACAACAAATAGGGCGAGTACTGTAAATTATAGAATTTCTCCCTTTACACTATGTTTTACTTTAGATTATATGACTAGGTAAGTAGGAAATAGTTTAAGAACCTTTGACTAAATGTTTTTTGGGGGAACCAAAAATGGTGCGTTTGTGGTATTGCATCGCTGTGAAGCACTCTTATTTTTAATGTTGTAACTTCAACCCTATAATCTGATTGGTTGGTCTGCTTGCTTATGGCTTGAATACACTACAAGACTTTTAAAATCTGAACAGATTTTTTTTAAACTAGACATCATACACTTGCAGACTTTTTAAAAGTTTCAGATAGAAACACACTTACTGATTAAATCTCCAGACTGAAAATCTGGGCAAAATCTGAGCAAAAATCTTGTAGTGTATTTTAGCCTTTAGTTTGTCTGCAAATTACGCTGAAAGTAATGTAACATCAAAAAACGAACACTTTGGCTTTAACGTGTTCTCCTGTAAGCAAATTTCAGAATTGAAATA
Organism: Triplophysa rosa; assembly: GCF_024868665.1. NCBI lineage: Eukaryota > Metazoa > Chordata > Actinopteri > Cypriniformes > Nemacheilidae > Triplophysa > Triplophysa rosa. The sequence continues at coordinate 9,930,103 of NC_079913.1, forward strand.
TTTGTATGCGGCCCCTTGTACTGAAACTCAAATGTGCCCCAGTAGTGAATTTACTTTTAAAATGGAACATTTTGTGCCACTGGAAAGCTTTTACATTATTCAAAAAATAATTTATTGGTTTTTAAATGCATTCATTGAACAGCCATTTTAAAAGAGGGCTCTATTTTACTGCTCAAAATACATTTTAAAACACCTACTGTATATAGTGGAACAAAATGTCCAAAGTAGTTTTCTATTCTGTTCAAAATTAATTTAATTCACTTCTTGCTTTAGGGCTTCAATTGCCAACTTATTACTTTAATTTTCTTGCTATTAAAAGGAAACAAAAAGCTTTTCTTCAGCTCAGTAGCGTCAAACTCATCTCTGAGCATACTTACTACTGTACTTCATGCAGGAAGGATGACATCATTAGCAGCCAATGTTGTTCTCATACAGTACGCATCATCAATATTAATGCATGTCAGCGAATATAAAAGAGTTGGATTAATATTATGACAGCACAGACGATAATGTGCACCTACCCTTGGAAACTAAAAAGCATCTCCCGTTGTCGTTTCACAACCTGTCAAATGCCTCCCTGTAGAAACCCAGCAGTCGCTGCATAAATAGCCCAACAGTGCGATCTGATCTCAAAACAGCCTTTCTTCACACGACCGCACTCTTAAAAGATAAAGGAGCCAGCTGTCAGCTGATTCCAGATCAGCCTTGTCAGGAAAGCATACCACCCACACAACGGCACTTTCTGTTCAGTGTGGACGAGCGTGTGAATGCGATTTGTCATGAACGGAATTCTGAATGTGCCATTCTTTTTTTGTTGTTTTAACAGCTTTCACACAGGCTGCTGCTCATTAGCAAACGCTCGACGCCACCTGCACACTCGCAGCCCAGCCCAAAACTATTTTTTTAAGGTCTTTATCTTAGACATCATATGAAAACACTGTATGAATAAAATCTCTGCTGTTTAAATGGTTTATATTCTTATGCCTTTCGTATAATTAAGTAAAAACATAACGGAAACTCATAGTGTTATTCACATTTATATTCACTGCAGTCTTGTACCTCTTTCTCTTTTCATGTAAAGTCATATTTCTTCTGCTTAATTCAGGCTTTAATGGGTGTGTATGTGTGCCTGTCTGACCCCCATCTTCCAGCGTTCTTTCAAGCTTAAACATTGTAACCAACCATCATACATTCAGGGCTCTAATATTTGGGGCAGTGCATGTCATTGGTACCAATCCTTGAAGACATCAGTTTTCTAAAGAACCTAATGGACGTGTTGAATGGAAACAGCAAAACACTAAATAAATAAATAAAAGAATGCTGTTAATGGTCAAACATACTGTTGAATTGTAAACAGTTTTTATAGCAGGAGGCATGAAAATCGAAGCCAAGGAAGATATCAAGAACATGATTTTTTTCTAATACATTAATTTTTTCGACTATGTGATTAAGGGGTGTGACGAGGTCTCGTGGCCGATTGGTCTCGCGAGAACACAACATCTTCAGTTGGCATGATGGAGTGCTGGGCTCGAAATTGCGACCGTTTTAGTCGCATATGCTCCCTAAATTTAACCTGTGCGACCTCAAAATATATTTGGAAGCGTTTGTGTGAATGTACATTTTGTTGGGGTGTGACCTGTTTTCATTACTGTACAGAACACGCTAATAACTGCACAAAGTAAGTGTGTGCTGTAAGCAACAGTGACCGGCCCGGCCATTCATATAGACAACGTGATTTTCACGTTGATTTACCAAACACGCGCTAGACGGATGCGCCTCACGCATTGTGTTTGCGGCGGTACACGCTGCCAGCAGCACTTTGGGAGTGCTATTACGTTATTCTAAATACAATTACAGGCAAACCTCTTCAAAAACGGATCATCTGTCTCTTACATATGTGCAATGTTAGCATGAAACATGATGTGTTTATGTAGTTTTAACTGTTTCTCTGAAGGCTATGAGGGTTCAGTCAGTGGAGGAAGGAGGATTGACATTGTGATTTGATCACCACCCCTGCTTACTCGAGCACTATGCAAAAGTATATATAAAGAAAACAACCACAGCTCTTTACTAAAAGCTGCACCTGTTAAGAAAACAAAGCATCATTTTTGTGCAATTAGTTTGTGACAAAACATTATGCAGTGTTTACATATTGTTTATTACTGCATAATATAATTTAATAGAAGTTACATTTGTTTCATAAAGTACAAGATGATTTTATAATACTTACATTTTTGCATTTTGTGTTTTTAAGGTGAATAAAATACTATGCCCCATATATTTCATCATTGCGGATTTCTTTAAAAAAGTGTCTCGTTCTCATGAACTCAGTCTCGTGTCTCATCTTGTCTCATGGGATAAGCGTCTCGTCACACCCCTAATGTGATGTTATATGTGGAACATGTGTGCAGTTTGCGCCAATTTCTTTTTTATGCTCCTGTCAAGTATTTTAAGAAATGTGACCATGCATAACAATTTAATTAACCTGCGTTTGTGACTGAATTCACCCATTATTGGAAGATGATTTGCATTTTTTCCCTCAAGGCAGATGTTCATTTTGCCTTTTAAGTAAGTATACAGTTTAGCGAATCGTGCGGTAAGAATTTGTTTCCTGAGCTGTGTGTCTTAAATTTTAAAATCATAATAGTCACTCCCACTTCCTTTCAGAACTCAACAATCAAAAAGCAGTTTTTGTTTTAAAGAAGCAGACATAAATACGTATAAAAGAGTACTTCGGTACCATGTTTTATTTATTTTATGTATTTTCACATGATAATCTTTTGTTTTGTTTTTAGGCAAGTACTTTGTTAGTACCATGATCTTTTTTTAAATGCTCTCACACATTGTAAATAAAATCCCATTATATGCAATATATATTTTTTTACCATAGTATACTTCAAAGTACTATGGTATCACCTTCTAATACCATTAGTGTATTGTGGTTCTGCCACAGCACATTCTTGCAAGGGCTGGTTGCTTTAATTGTCCTGTTATTGGTGTGAGGTTTTATTTATGTACATCTCACATTAATTTGTGTATCTGATTCTAATAGCTGCTCTTGTTTATCAATCTGGTATCAATTTGGTGTTTTGGTCACACTTAATTAATTAAATTGCCCTCGTTACTTTCATGCGCAGCTACATATAGTGCCGCAATCCACAGGGAACTGACCAATCGGATTCCCAGTTTCGCTATAATTGATCTCTCCAGATTGCCTAGGTGGTGCCATATGGAATGTATCAAAATGTGTCATTTCATGCGACAGCCACATGTATCCTCTCACGTTTTCGCCCTGTAATTATACTCCTGTTGCTTGTCGTCTGTGGATTAACTACACCCAGGAGACCCCTCTGTCTTTCCGCTCCACCCCTCCTTCTCAAATCTAATCTCCCCCCAACCGCCCATCGAGGACGGTGCATTACTGCCCTGTATGGACGCTATTTATCATTGACATATGAAAAGTCTGTTTGACCTTGTGGAACAGGCTCGTTCAGCCTCATTCACACAATAATAAACTCATTTTTTTTGTGTTATGTTGAAATCATGTCTGTATAAATGATCAACCTGAACTCACAGGAAAATGATTTTGCGAGTTAGGGGTTTTGTATAAATACCTATGATTTGAATTGTGAAAAAAGCAAGAATGAAACCCCACCCTAAAATACTGGTCATAATAAAATGTTCAAATAAGATCATAAGAATTATTCTCCTTGGAAATGGTTACGAATAGCCACGAGATTGTGTTGAAATAAAACGTCTTTCATGCAACCATCTTTCATAATACATATGTTTTAAATCACAGGATAAATTTGTTCTTTGTATATCATTTTTGTGTTAGTTGTGTTATTGGATTCTAAGATCATTAGCATTAGTCAAGGGAATGTAATAAATCTGTGACTTTTCATTTGGGATCGAATGGGTTGATGGAATCTTCTTAAGCTTCTTTTGCGCTGACGGTAATTGGAATTAGCACATCATGCGAAAGGTATAATTGTGTTTATTAAGCAAATGAGCAAAACGAGCTTTGTTTGTGAATGAAGCTAGTGCTTCTCCTCCGCAAGGTATTTCAGCAGCTTCCCCAATTATTCATAGTGATTAAATTTGTTTGATGTGACATCAATTAGTTCATTATATTTAGCATTATTTAATGTTTTACAAGGAACCAGATTTACACAGCATTATCTTTAGTAATTTCAATTTATGTTATGCAAATTCTGTATTACACTATCATATAGCTAATTAACTCAAAAAGCAAAACAGTTCCTCACGTTCTGAACTGATCTTCACAATTCAGCCCAGCTCTTAATTGACTCATACAGGAAATTGCCTGTTTCTGGTGGAGCCATGCCGCAATGCATCTACTGGAAACTGGTAAATGGATCTAACACTCTGTCGTTAGCAGCTAGGCGTGAAAGTCTCCACACTGCACAGCCGCATTTCTATTTTCCCTTCCATTAACTAAAAGAGACACATCATTTGGATCCTGATTTCCAGCTTTTTCCAGTGCTGGATTCAGTAAAGATAGAGTAATCTCAGCACGTGTCACCGGAATGGCCCCCACAACACCCGGCTCAGCATCATTCTGTGTCACTCACAGTGGGAGACCAATTCTCCTCCAACAGCTCATGCATTTATTCATCAAGAGAGTCCCCGAATTCCCATGAGGAATGATGATCACGCAAGGGGCGGAACGTTGAGAGCCATCATGGCTGGTGTCTCATCTAGAAAGTCACGAGTGTTGAAAGTTCTTGTCCTTTGCATGTCTCTCATGCATATTTGATACTCAGTATAACATTACGGCTTTAATTACCACTTCTCCAGCTTCGTACGGCCAATGATGGAGAAATAACTTCTCCACTGGCCTTGCTATTCCCTGTCCATCTAATTTCGCAAAGAGCCCTCGCGTATGGCTGAACATTCACTTAACCGAGGCGCGAGAGCGTAAATGCGCATTAAGAAAATCTGCTAACCCTGCCAGTACCCAAGCGAAGGGGTCAGAAGATGCCAGCATGTCATTTCTTCAGAATTTAATCCCTCTTACTGTATATGCGATGACGATTCAATAACGGCTGCACAAGTTGTGCTCAGCTAGAAACTGAAAGTCAAGGTTGTTGCTAAGTGTTGAAAATAAGTACAACAACAAAAAAGCCAGATGGGGTCTACTGTAGATACCAAATGCAGACGTATACTCTACAAAAGTATTGTTAGATCTTGCTATAATAAAACAAAACGTAGTTTGATAAAACATGCCCAAACTTGGTCTTACCGAAAATCCTAAATTAGCAGATCAAGGAGAATTGCTTGATTTCATTGACTCAGTCTGATTTATTGTAGAAAAAACAACACAATCTCACGAGAATTCGTTACTATTTCACAAGGTGGCTAATTCCTATAAATTTGCACAATCTCATTCATACATTTTAGTACAATTTACTTTCACACCAGTATTGGCAACACCAGGGTTGCGTGTTGTTTTGTTCTTCTAGGCGTACGTTTTGTAGACATCGTACAATTTTTTTTTGTCATATTGTAAAATAGTTACGAATTCTTGTGGGATCAGTCTGCAATAAACATAAATTGAAACACTAAATATTTTTAACCCAGTGTTGGGTCAAAAAGGGACGAACCTAACTGTTGGGTTGTAATTTACCCTTTGCTGGGTTATTTCAACTGAAAATGCTGAGTTGGTTTAACCCATTGATAGGTCAAATATGAACATTTTCTGGGATCATTTAACTCAACGGCTTAAAATAACCCCGCATTTTGTGCATACTGTAAATAAGGTTGACTTCAATTTGTCTCAAAAATAAGTATACTTTTCTGTTGTGGGCGAGCATACACTAGACATGCTGGACGTTTTCAACACATGGTTAGCTAAAATAAAGACAACACCAATTGTTGGGTTATAAATAATCCTAGCTAGGCTGATTCAACCCCAATTGCTATATTGTTTCAACCCATGATTAAATAACAACAAGCCAGCATAGGTTCATTTGTGACCCAACGACTGGTTTTGAGCATGTTTCACCCAACCATGAGTTGAAAACAACCCAGTATTTTCAGAGTATACCCTGTGTGCCATTTCTCAGACAGAAGGACAAACTTATGTGTGATTATAGCTCCCAAAGGGAGATGGCTAATGATGGCTAATTAATATCAGTGGGTGTTACGGAGGATTCTGGCACCCAGAACCTCTTTTTCCAACTACGTATGTGCAGTATGATAATCAAAGGCATAGTCAGTTGGTGTGGCACTAGGCCTGTAAAAAGACATTAAAAGGCTTCTATAGTTGCCCAACTAAGCAGTAGTGTTCTGTCATCTTTGCACAACAGATGCAACATGTTCTCCCATCTTTGTGTCCAACAACATACATGGCCTATCCTCACTGTGAGTACCCCATTGTGCATGCTTAGGTACATTTTTTGACTTTGTCAGTAATGATTTGTTGGGTCAGTTATTAATTATCTAATGCCTATTCCATTCTGTGATACTCGCTAAACACAAAGTCTTAATATTTTGAAAATGGTTAAAACGACAGTGCCGATGCAACCAAAATCCAGATTTCCAAGGAAACTGCTTTGTTGCTTCCATTGTTTCCTGCTTTAGAGCACTGGCGTGTGAATGCACGCTGTGGCACGGCTATTTGTTCTGCCACATGCTAGCTCCCTTATAAAGCACTTGCTAATTTCACACCTTCACTCTCTCTTTTTTCTGAAACATCATATCAGTATTAAGCAGCTAATAGGAAATTGCTCAAATCAATCCCTCTGCTGTAGCCGTTTGAAATCCTAATGGAAATTGCTACGAAATAATACCAAGTGCTGAAGTTTGCCTAGCAACAGACACTGCATGAGGTCATGAAGTAAATTGTATAGAGTTATGACAGTGTGCAATTCACATCCGTGAAGGATATATGTGTTAGCATGTGACCAACACAGTGCCGCATATTGTTTTTTGACGTCAGCTCTGCTTGGTATTCATTTACCTACAAGGACATGCAGAGATCTCATAAATAAATAGTATACATTTTGCATTTGTTTTTGTGACATTTAGACCTTGTTGATAATAATTCATTTCATAGGCAGTCTCTCAGTTTATTCTCATGTTCCTCTAGGCTATTTAGGTCATCTAACACCCTAGCATTTCAGGAATTCTTTTCAGGAAAGATATTTTTCGCCAAGATTATAGAAGGAAGGTCTCACACAATGGAGTTCTGTAATTGAATATGATTAACAATACGTGTGATGAATGAAACGCTTTATTAGTACTTCTTAAATCCTCTACTCAAATCCTCTGATGTTACTGTTTTTTGCTTGTTTGTTTTTAATTGAATATTTATTGACGTTTTAAATATTGATAAGAGCTAGTCTGAATGAGAACTTGATGAAAGGATGAAAAGGATTTAGGAAATGAATTACCCGAACAGTAAACAATGCACCACACCATTCTTAAAATATGTTAATAGAATTTATTTATTTCTCCTCATGTGTAATTTTATTATTGATAATATAATAATAGAGGGGGAAGGGTGGTTTTAAAGGATATTGCATAGGCCATGACATATGACCATATATGAAGGTTCAGAGATTGGTGGGAGTTTCAAAAAAGTATTTTCTTTTGTACTGTATTAGGGCACAACAGCACTACAATATTGTCACTAAACGGCTACCGTGTGAACAAATGAATTCACAATAAAGATATTATCACAATATTTTATAACAATGCTCAGTCAAATATATCTGTAATTTTGTTTTGTTTTGTGTTTTCTCTTCCTTTTTTGGCCAATGAATCACACTCAGTATACTAGAGTACGTATAGTAGAGTATACTGTACTATCTGACTAATTACAGTTCTATAATTTAATAACTAGTCAATTCACAAAATGAGGAGAAGTTTGTTTTCAACGCAACAGTGAGTCTCTAGCAGTTCAGCAAAGACGAATGCATTAGTTGGCAAGCTGACATTATTTGGAGAAAGTCCAAAAGAGTGCATCCAAATGGTAGGATTTTGTATGATTATTTGTAATCAACATAAACAACTGAAGACTCATTGACGAATAATGTTATGGATCAACGTTTTCAGATCATGTGCTAGAGATCACATCAATTGTACAGAAGGTCAATATAATGTTTGTATTTTGCCATTCCGCCATTGTTCTGTATAGATGTGCTGCTCCATAACCTAAATGCTTGCGTGTCCTCAGCGCTTTAAGTGCAGCTGTTAAACCGTGTTGCCACATCCCCTCAAGGGCTGCTGGGTATTCTGTCTGCTGGAGTGGAGTCCTGCTGTTGTGGATTCAGTCAGTGATAGTCATCCATATGCCCTCCTGAGACCCACCTGTCAGAGCGGAAGAGATGGGCACAAGGCAGCAAGAGGCTGTTTGTCTAAACTCGTATATTTGAATTAAGATCCTTGTCTGTACTCTGCAGGGGTGGAAAAAGGACTTGTCGCGCTGCTCGGGTAATTGATTTTTGGGGTTGAAATTGCCTATATGCTTCGCAGCACTCCTGAATATCCTGGTAGAAATGTTGGTGATATAAGGAAATGCAGGAGACTTAAGAAAAGCCTGCTGACTGATTGCTTCTGGCCGCATAAGTTCAAGTTTAAGTTAGGATTTCTTTGATTTAATTTAGCCTTGATTTGAATCACCTTCACTGAAGGGTGAAACGTCTTGAAATGACAAATCAGCCTCGTTGGGACTTTGAGCTAACGTCAGTTCGGAAATAAATGCTTGTTTTTTTGGTCGTAAATCTTTCTTTTATTCAATGAGATCAGCCTATTGTTGATAGTTTGTAATAGTATCAGCATTCTGAAATTGTACAAGGTGCTCGCAGAAATTTCATTGGGTCATTAATCAAATCATTTCGCAGCTCAATTTTTAGAAATGGTTGTTTGTGTTGTTCTGTCCTTTTTTAAGGTTGCTGTAAAACTTTCCTTTAATATAAGATTGACAGAAAAAGTGAGTTTCAGCACATTTAAAGCTGCTGTAAGCAATTTATTTATTTTTGGAATACCACACCTAAAATGTTGCTACCTGACAGATATCACTGAAATAGGCAACTCATCTGGATGACAGCCTCAGGCCCCGTCAACAGCAAAAAAATTATTTGTTTACATTTTAGCCAATCATAAAACCTGGATGTGTCTCCTGTACCTGTCAGTCATTTTAAGCATTTAGGTTTGCTGACATCAGACTTGCTAACATGTCTCATAGGACTGGCTTTAAAGAGAGATAAAGGGATGGGACGGAGGACGGGGTATCTCTCAATCTTGTTAGTAAACTGCCCAAGAAATTGCTTATTTTTCATATCGTCGCTGTCGGGCGGAATCCTCGCATCTCCAAAACCATTATTTTTCAGGAAATTGTATTTGAGTTATTAAACATTTTATCGTTAAAGTTGGTATTATACATTATATTGCTATCATATACTGTTGTGTACCAACATTAACACAACATTTCCCCAAAACCGTTTAATCGGAGATACCAGGTTTATGACTTGGGAGCAGGGAGATACGAGATTACGCTGTCATTGATAAGAATGGTACGGACACAGACGTCGCTGCTGCCAGCAGTGTTCATCAAAATCTGCGGTCGCGTTGAGCCTTTTGACAAGAGACGAGGCTTTAAGAGCTAATGAAAGCTAATGATTGTGGTTACATACTGTACATCTTCCTAAACTCTATTTTAAACGTTAGAGCTATGAGTGATGCAATACCAAAATAAAATGTTAATCAGGCTGTCTAATATAGGCGGAAATTAATCTGCACGCAAATAAAGTCGGCGGTCACGTTGAGCCTCTTGACAAGAGAAAAGGCTTCAATCGTTAACCAAAGCTAACGACTGTGGTTACATACATCTTCCTAAACTCTATTTTAAAGGTTTAAGAACTATAAGTGATGTAATACAAAAAACGATGAGCTGACTAGGCTGACTAATAGGCGGAAATTAGCCGAATCTGCTCGCAAATTTACCTTCGTGACTCACGGGCTTCCTTCTGCACCGAAGCATTACAGCTATCGATTTTTAACAAAACAGGCCTACTCAAATGTATCTAACCTAACTATTTTCACTCGTTATTGTCTAAAAAACTTTCAATCAGGAGACGTAATGCCGAGAAGCACCCGCGGAGTGAAGAAGAGGTGGAGTTACGAGACTTCTCAGACAGTTGAAGTGTCCAATGGAGTTAAGAGATTTGATCTCAAGCTATTTTCAACACTTTAGATTGATTAATAATTTGTAAAAATAACAGACCCACATGGGGACTGACCAATAGCATCGATTTGTGAAAAAATATGAAATTGACCAAATTTGGACATAGGAGGTTTCCGCCCGACAGAGACGATATGCTTAGACATAGAATTCACCATAAAAGGTCAGTAATGGCTTTTTATACAGCAGTTAGAGCTGTGCAATAATGGTAATTGGTTTTCAATTACAATTTTAGCTTCCAACAATTAAAAAACTAAAATAAAATAATTGAGGTAAAACTATTGAGCCCGATTCACATTTCGCGTTTTTTGTGCACGCAAGTCCGTTATTTTAAATGTAGACACGCGGCAGGCACCCAAATAGGGAGCGGCGCGGTCGCATGCGGTGCGACGCTCCAGTTTTTCTAGGTGCCGCATCGAGATGAAAATAGTTCAACTTTTCAGAATGCCGCACTTGCATATAAATATACATATAAAAATATCATACAAATATAAAAATATATAAATGTTTGTTTAGAAGTTTTCATTAGGTTGTGAAAGTACACAACATATCCCATGTAATTGATTTTATTTGAGAGAAATACATTTAATTTATAGAGATCATTAGAGGTAGACAAATACTACTTTACTTCCATAACAAGCCTTTTATTTGCGAGAGCAGCACATAAAGCTCTTGGAAGCCTTTATAAATGAGCTGAAAAGAGAGACTAAAGTTCACGTCTGCTGCGACGAGTAGCTTTCATATCTATTTGTGCCTAAGCAGGAGAAAATCATTTCCTCCTAATGTATGTACATAGTAAATAACCCACAGCAGTTTATTTTGATTCATGAGTCAATCAACGTTGCTGAGATCGGCTGTGGCTGCAGATGGTTGACGAGGTTCCGCGTTGTCTCCCGCGGTTCGACGTTTCTTTATTTATTTATGCCATAATGAGCGGGAGAGCAGATAAACAGAGTGAAAGACAGAGAGACAAGCGATATAGAACATATTTTCTTATTGAAGCTGGATCCACTTTGACATGGTTGAGAGTGTCAATGTTGAGCTTCCTCTCTTTGTTCCATGCGGCATGGAGAGCATTCTATCGAGGGTGTATCTATGTTTGACGCTGTTCTCCCAATGCTGTTGATTTGGGGGGGGCATTCTGTCATGAGGAATGTTTGATGTCCTGAGTTGCGAGCTTGTGTGCACGCATGTTTTAAGGCATCGTGAGTCTTTATGAACGTCCACCTGCCCTTCCGTCGGATGCGTGTAATCGGCATACAATGGCCGTGTGCTAACATAGCTGGATGCATGTAGGTGTGTGTAGTAGATGTACCTCTGGGGATCTGCCTGTTCATTATTCTTCCTAAAAGAAGCATTAAAATTTCATCACTGCAACGCAATCTCTGCTTCACCACAGAGATTGAAACCTCGCTGGGATGGGGAAGGGGGATGGGAAGGGGGAGGTTGAGCATCTTTCTCTCTCTCTCTCTCACTTCTGGATTGGTTGGGAACATACAGCGCCACACACACCCTCCGAATGTGATGGAAGTGATCGAGTGGCCCTTTTCAGTGCGAGCTGTACGTTCTCATAGTCTGCTGCACGGGGGCGGGGGGATCTAAAAGAGGGGTCGTGTGGACCAAACAGATTTTCTGCTATATTATGGCACTTGTTGTAGCCTTACCTGGCTCTCCATGTGGGCCTTGCCCACCGGCTGCAGGGAGGGGCGCTGTAGACACGCTGGGGGATGGGAAGGTAAGACAGGCGTCTGATGTTTCTCTATGAAACTCTACCTGTTGGTCTGAATATAATTTAATAAAGTCAGGGCAAGTTAAGGTCAGGGCTTGGTTATACATAAGATATTTTTAGCAAATACATGATAAAACAACCTTTCAAACAGTTTCATTAAATTGCATCGAAAGGCTCTGTGTGGTCGCTACTGTGTGTTGTGATGAATGTAGTGCATGTAAATAAAAATGGCCAATTTAAGCCATAGTCAAATCCTGGAAAATGGGTGTGTGTTTTTAATGTATATACATATTTTTAGCTATATCTCCCAGTCCTAGTCACAGCTGATTTATGTTGTAGTCCTTGTTGTTTCTTTCTGTACCTAATGTTGATAAATGAGTATATACCCCAGAGAAGTGGAGTTTGTCTTCTGCTCTTATGAAAACATGTTCAGCACAACATAAGGTGTGCATTTTCTATTGTACCGTACATGTCATGGCACTTTGTTTCCTTAGAGGACCTTCTGAGAAAGACACATGCCACAGCTGCCTCACATCTGCCACTCCCTGCGTGCATACAGTATGTTGCTTTGTTTCTAAAAACTTACTGTATATCTACAGATATCTCTTTCATCTCTCTTCGCGTCCCTTATTTTCAGTGATGGCAGTAGGAAGCATTGATGAATATCTCTCAGGTCAGTAATGGTTTGTGGTAGTGTTGGAGTGTGAGACTGAGTGGGCCATGATCTCTGGCTAATTCGCCAGCCTGGGACTCTGGATCAGCGCCGTTTTATGATGGATCACCACTGAGGACGGGGGATAGATAGAACGGGAATGGAGGGAGGAAAGGAGGGGTCCTGCTGGTGGCAGTATATCACAGTTGGGATAATAGAATTCTGCCGAGTTGACAGATTCGTGCTCACCTAATATCCTACCTGCAGCCCCCACAGCTCAAGATCTCAGCCCAGATCGCGTGAGCGCCGAGTGCTGCTAATCCGCACGTCGAGAGCCCTTTTCCTCTTATGGGTCAATGGCTCTGGTGTGGATTGGTTTGGCAGGATCTGAGGTTGCGGGTGATTAATAGGACAGTGGCAGGCCTGATGAATACAAACTCGGCCCCTCAATAACTGCTGTTGCTTTAGCGGCTAGCTTTGTGTTTATTTAATATACTTACGACTTCCATTTTGATAATGACAACTGATATGTCTAATCTTTTCAGCATGTCCAATTACCCAAATTGCCTGCTTGTTTAAATTATATTACAGTCTGTGTATTAATAGACAGCAAATATTAAACAAAGGTTTACATAGAGCAAAAGTTTGGAACTATAAAATAGATATAAATTACTTGGCATAGATAATTTGGTCTGAGAGTAATATGTTGAGAGTTTATTGAGAAAGTCACTTCTGATAGCGAATTGGTGTTTATGCAGATCTGACAATAGACACTGTTGAAATGACTTCTTAAAGGGATAGTTCACCAAAAAGGAAAATTATGTCATCATTAACTTAGCCTCTTGTCATTTCAAACTTGCATGACTTTCTTCTGTAGAACACGAAAAGATATTTTGTAGAATGTCGGTGACAGCGATGGTACCCATTGACTTGCATTGGTTTTGTGTCCGTACAATAAAAGGCAATGGGCACCGCTGTTGTTTGGTTTCTTCCAAATGTCTTCTTTTGTGTTTTGCAGAAGAAAGAAAGTCACACCGGTCTGAAATGACAAGAGGGTGAGTAAAAAATGACAGAATTTTCATTTTTGGGTGAACATTCCCTTTAAATCCTAGACAGCTAAAAGAAGCATCTTATAAGCAGATGCAAAAGTATCAATTTGCTCTATTTTTTAGGAAATTTTAGTAATTTATCCTTAATTGAGCTACCTAAAAAAAAAAATAATAAATGGGCTTTTTCACAAATTTTGAGCATAGAAACATCTGCAAAATTGCAAAGCTCAAGGTCCACTCAAAGGGGCATATTCTCTCTGACACGTTTCAAGAACTACAATGAACAGTTTGATTGACATCAAAAACAACACAATTCTTCCGTAAAATCAAACGTCACAATATCATTCAAACAATTCTTGCCCAAAGCACACACCAACACACAAAAACCTGTGTTTACACTTGACACCTGAGAAGCTAAAGCTCACGGTAATGATAAGATGTGGGGCACAAAAGCGTTTTTTAAACAACAAAGCATCGGAACCTATTCTGCCACGCAAAAAAAATCAGGACTTTCCTGATTTTCCTTTCTTATGGATGTCGCTGAACCATCATTGTACCTTATTTAAGAATTTCATCACTGCAGCCTAACCAAACACAAAGCATTGGCTAAAATTTGTTTGCTCTGCCATTGACGGACTTTTCAAATGCATTGCAGGTTCTCAGCGTAGTCCACTCGTGATATTTTCAGGTAATCACCACCGCAGGGCTATGAAATTGCTGGGCGCTCTCATCCAGCTTTGATTGCGTTACGTGGTGCAATTTTCCCTCCCATTGCCTTTCTCAGGTGGTGGCAGTTTAGCAAGCAGCGCTTGCACGTCTGAAGAGTAAAATAAGAAGATGGTTTCCATAATCTGCACCCATAACATGTCTGCGGTTTGTCTGTCATTCTGATGCATTTCTGTGATTCGGTAATGCTCACACTGTTCAACAAATAACTATGAACAAGAATGAATGGCTATGCGTGAACGGATGAGAGGAGTGGGGGAGTTGCTGGGAATGTGTGTGTTTGTGCTCTGGTCACAGGGTGTTGCGCATTGTATACCCCTGGGGTGACGAATATGTGTAGAAATGAGATTTGGGCCCCATTATTGGGCAGAAGAAGTTGTTTTATTAAGGAGACCACAGTAACGCAGAGCATCTAAAATGCACCAAAATTGAGCCGAGCGCACCAGGAGGCTGTATATCACTCTGGCAATTACACTCTCGCACCATGCAGTAAATGCGATTTTATGCAAAAGAGGGCATGAATATGAAATGCACATGTTGAGGAGAATAAAAGGATGGAGATGACTGCTGTGTTGTCTAACCTTTGACCTCACCGTCTGGACGGCTCCTCACCCCGCTGGATAAAAAAAAAGAGAGGATGTTAGAATGCCATCCATGGGGTTTTCCCTTCATCGGATCTCTGCATGTGAACACTTCACGCTTACAACTGAGATTTCACGCTATGATTTGATTGCCATTTCCGCAGTTCTACTGTACCAGCCCGCCCGTAATCGGATTTAGCCATAATCTCAGTAGATTATCCTGGTCTTCAGATTACCAGCTCAGGAACTCAATAGAGAAGGCATTTCTGTGGTTCGGCATTAGTGTAATCTTAGTATAATTGGCTTCTAATTCGAAATCCATTGAAGTGAACGAGTGAATGAAGGTGTTTTATATCTTGCTGAGCTTGCATTGCCTTGAATAATGAGCTGAGGCTGTTGCTCAGACAGTGAATATCTTAAACACGCTTGTGTTCTCCGAATGAAAAGGGAGTGCCACAGAATGATGGTGGAGAGAACAAAGAAAGATATACCGGTTTCATGTTTTCACACCAGAGAATGCATAAGAAAGGAAAGAATCTCTATTGTTCCGAATTTTTTGATGAAAAGTGTTTGACAAACCTTGTAATGACATTTTCAGCCAAGATTTGTCACCAAAACCTTGTAACAATGTTTTATGAACCGTTTTGTTACTAAATAACAGACCTCAAGTGGGAAAAGGACATCGGTTCCTATATTGGATCATAAAGTCATGACAATACATATAAATGTTCATTAATTTGCCCTACCACTTTATTAAAAAATCCACTGTGGTGTTAAATTGTTGTTGAATGTGGTACTAAACCTAAAAAAATCATACCATTTTTTAAATACATAAACTGTACCTGTAACTACAAAACACTGAAATGAGTTGCATTTGGGTAACTTCTTGTTTATATTTCAGAAGCTTTTTGAAATATTCGTATTTAATAAGAGCGTCCAAGTGCTTGCAAAAAAAGGCACTGCTCGGGTACCTGCATCACTTCCTAACTCTCCCATTGTTACCGTGACAACAGGATAGACAGGGCAACGCACCAGTCAGCCTCATCAGTTTTGGCTTGATTCAGGGGAGGGATGTGTTTCACACTATGAATGATTTGAACTGAGCAGTGTTGCTATGTAACAATATTAGCTGTTGTGCCTCCGAACAGATTGTTTCCCAGAGCGGAAACGTCCTGATAAATGGGCGTATGTTTCTTTTATAATCCATTTTTTATTGGGTTTTAAGTATTGACCTGCTCTCAAATCTTGCCATTTTGTACACCCTTGCATTTGTTTCTAAACAAGGCACAGAGCTCAGTAAACAGAATTGTAAATTCAGCTGGTACTCGAGGCTGCTGGGAAACTTTGTAGTAAATCCGCACAGTTGGACCTCCGGCAGGGTGTTTTGACAGTGTTGTCTAATTAAATGGCCTCGGAAATAAAGAGCATACAATTGTGGTGGTGACATCCACATTTAGCTTCTTATTAGTTCATGGTCTGCGTCTTTACCTGTCTGGTTGCTGTAATGTTACACTACTGTAAATAAAAATCAACATTTTAGCATTCAGAGAGGTGTAATTTAAGGGAATAGTTCATCCAGAAATTTATATTCTGTCATTTTTTACTCGCTCGGGGCATTTGCCGTCAGTAAGGTCGAAGATAGCATGAGGCATATTGGATGTAATATTTTCAGCATATGCCAAGTTTTAATATAGACAATGAGATTTGAAAGCTACGAATTAGATTTTCAGTGGACATTAGCTTTGGTCTGTTTCTCATATATTGTACGAATTGTCTGTTTGTGACACAACTTCTCCCATTAAGTTTCATGAAAAAAGAAAGTCATTCAGGTTTGGAGCAACATGAGATAAATGATGACAGAACTCATATTTTAGTTTAAAAATATTCCTAAAAATCTCAAGCAAGTCATGACACTAGACTTTAGACGCTATTCTTTCCACGCAGAGCATTATTTCATACCTCATCAATATTTTCATAATGTAATTTTTTTTAAAGCACCAGCCTCATTTCTAACACACTACTGAATACTCAAGTCATATAAAAACACTAAACAAACGAGTACATTCAAGGTCGTTGCATTTGTTTGCAATAATGCTGAGGTAAGCAGTTGGCAGAGACACAAGCCAGTGTCTCGCACATTTATGTCAAATAGGGCTTTCAATACTGTCTGGTTTTATTTAAAGCATGTAGCTTGGCATGCATTTAGAGTGATGTTACAGCTCTTCTCGTTTATCTCCGGAACGTGCCTCGCTCACGGCCGCCCTCTCTGCAGATTCTCCTCTATAAACCCGCAACAGGGAATAAATCACTCTGGGGAAAGCAGTGAAATCAATTTATTGGTTTGGAAATAAAACGTATCTTTTGTCTTTGCGAGTACAGGGAGGACAGGTTCGAAAGCTCGGCTGGTAATTACACGTTTATTACATGATAATCGCATGTCTGTCTGGGGTTTCTCTGCTATCGTATGATCCCTGGTGGACGCGTGCCGGGTTGGGAGAAATATTTCGGTGCATTTCTGTGTGTGTTTTTATGTAAATGTGTTTGCGCATGTGTACATCTTATCATATTCGCTGCTGCAGGTGCCATGTGTTCAATTACTAGTAGATTTCAAAACAAAGCCGAGGCACATTTGCATATGTAGTGCTTTATTTTCATTATTATATTATTAATAGTTTTTGGGTTACCTGTTGAACCATACCAAATAATATAGAGCTTTTTAATGTTCAATATCCAATGCATTATGGGATGCCCTCATGGGACCCTTATGATCCGGTGGGTGTTTTTAATGCAGCTGACCTCTGATCTGTTATGAGACAGCACAGGCGACATTTCTGTGCTTAGATCATTTCTCCCTGAGGAAATCAGAGGAAGGCCACCATAGATATTTACATCTTCGCAAATTAAATTGGCGGTACAGAGGCCAAGCCAGTGAATCATATTTTATTGGATATACTATAGCTCATCGACTATCTCAATGAATGCTCGATGAATGCTAAATGTCAGGAAAAGGGCAGAGGAAGAGTAGGAGACTTTAAGATTCACTTGCAATGGAACTGACTTCACAATAAAAACGTAACATCGTGCTCTTTGGTTCAAGTGTATGAAACAAATTTCTGTTGCCGACCATATTATTTTATCTAACCATCTACATATGTTTATGTTTGGTAGTCTAAATTCATCATAAAGGTCCAGTGTATAAAACACACCAATGTTCAATTAAATAATTATAAGCAGAATATTTTTTGTTTTGCCGTGATTTTGGAATTGTGAGCGTATGTTGCCAAGCAACAATTGGAAGCATTAATATAGAATGTGCTGTCAATCGTGATCCAATCTGCAATGCTTTAGAGAATATGTTCTTTCCTTTGACATTTATGGAAAGAATGTATTCTCACCTACCTGTGCTGGCACTTATTATATACATTATTTGTGTATTATTTTTAAGTTGCTATGGTAAGACAGCATCTGCTGTGTATGTTAATGTAATGTTGTTTTAGGTCCCTAGAACGGTCTTATATGATCAGATAACAAGATGGAACTGAATCAAACGTGAACCTGTCTGACCTGTTTGAATTAGCACATTATTATTCAGAAAGCAAATATGATTTTTCTCTGTGTTGGTTTAATGGTACGCTTCTATCTGGAAGACCAGCGAATGTATATTGGACCAGGAGATGATGCACAAACCCGCTTCATTTGTTTTACATTTGCGCCACTTTCTTTAATTGCAGGGAGCTGTGTAGACACAATGTTCTGCTCTACAAAATTCTCTATAATTACACTGCTTTGCTTCCCATTTAATGCTTCTGGCCAACTAATCCATTACAGGGACACCTACATTTTTGATGTGTATATATAGATCACACTGACAGGTTTCAATGCGTGTGTGATTTTTTCAGAATTTGTCAGTCATCTGTGGAACACGCTCTTGAAATAATAACAGCAATTGTTTTCTGACAGGTAGAGTGGGGTCCTTGTGCGTTGTACAATGGTATTTCAATCACCATCATTGCTTTTATCTATTCATTTTGACAGCTTGGGTGTGTTTTTGTCTCTAATATCACGGGAGTAATGTAAAGATGACATGCTAATCCTGCTAGCTGAGGTGCTCATTATTATACAGGGAAAAACAATAAAAATGTATTGATTTTGCTAGATCAAGTAGAAAACAGATCCTACAAAGTCAAAGCAGGAGAAAAACATTTAGCAGTAATGAATAATGCAAGAAATGCTGCACTCGTGATGTTCTTCTGAGGAGATTTGGGACGATGCAGTGTATTTAGTGTAAGGCAGATGCATTTGTTGTGTGCATTTGTTGATTCAATAAATCTTTTGTTTGCAAGTCGTGTGAAGCGTTAGACCTATTATTATAACAATTGTTGATTGAATTGTTGAAATAATTCTCTTAAGTAGCTTCTTGCTTCTTAATAATCTTTTTGTATTACAGTTTTGAATCTGTGCAGAAACCTCATGCATGTTATTTTATTGATTTAAGGAAAGATGACTGCAACCAAATAACATGAATTTGTTTGTTTGGACAGTTTGTTTCAAGGGGACTACCTAAAAACTTGATTGTCACAATAATTGCTGAAAATCCACACAGTGTTTTTTCTTTTGAAGCTCAATTTGAAGAAATGCCATTATTATACAAATGGGTAGTTGACAGACTAATATGCAAATTTGTCCTATGGTGTGACGGCAAAAAAACTGAAAAACTAACAATGACGATAAATTCTCTTATTCTATTTTAGATGATAAATATAAATCAAATTGTCAATCGTCAACTACCCGAAAACGAATGAATTGTACAATATACTGGACAGTGCTCTTTAGATTTAGATTGAAGAAAAAAATAGCAAACATGTGGAAGGACTTTTTCCTTTGGAAGGCAATAGAAGGACAGCTAAATGCAAGCTTTTCTCCAACTAGTCAATAAATACAGAGGTTTAAGAACTATTATTAACAAAATCCAAAATCTGAAAGTTTAGCTCAACTCAAATGGATAATTTCCAATCAGAACACATCTCTGTCATCTTACTTTGTAGTGGTGTCCATGAACCTCTAACATCTTGCAAGTCAAACGCCATTTGACAAGCCAATGTTTTGAAGTGTACCAAAAGGCCAGACAAGGCCAGCCATCGATCCTGTGGTAATTGCTCAGAGCTTGGCCTCTTCCCAGAATGCCTTTTATAACCTAAGCATGACTCAATCCTGCCTTTCTTCAGTGGTTTGTAAAAAAAGGATGAAAATAGTCACGTGCCAAAGAACAAACAGCATATTGTTTCATATATGAAGAGGAACACTAGTAACAAAACTCACTTTGATATGCAGATTCACAAAACACCACAGGGGAAACTGATGTTGAGCGTTAGCTATTTTGGTGAAACAACTTGATATTTGGGATTCTGTGATGCAAATGATTCTGCATGCCTTTTTTATTTCTTTTCTGAGTTTTATTCGTCTGTTTTACAGATTTGAGGACCAAGGACACTGCCTTGAGGTGGACTACAACAACGTACCCTCTGGGATCTACTTGCTGGAAATTACAAACTCCTGAATGGATGTTTTTGTGTGCAGAGAGGATGCTGGTCAATTCCTCCTGTTGACGTGGTTCGTGTCTCGATAATCTCCATTCCTCTTCGTTTTCTGTCTCCTTGTTCTTCCTGAAAGGCCCACCTGAGCCTGTGAGAAGATGTGACCCAGGGAAAGGAATATTCTGGCTGCCTGTAGCCGCCTCCATTTCTCCCACACGCTTTGCACATATCTCTTTCTCTCTAGCCCTGTCTCTCTTGGAGATATTACCGCACTCACCCGGGATGGATGTACCGCCTGAAACCAGCAAGCACGTAAAGAAGTCCACAAGTCAAAAGCTGGAGGACCAGAAAAAGGTAAGATGATGAATGGCTCATCCAGAAGCACATCTGCGTTTTCTGCTGTAGAAAACTAGCTGAAAGGCTGTTAGCAATGTAAAATGGATGAGACACTTGGCACCAGATGTCTTGCTGTGTTCAACGCTGCTTCTATTGGATTCTGTACATTCTGGTGGTTATTTATTGATAGAGAATCAGGTAGGCAGTTCAGATTTTTTTCGAGGGGACCTTTTTCATAGAATATAGTTAACTAGAAAGGGTTCGGTTCACCTAACATAAACCTTCAGATTTTGGTTCCAGCAGTCAATGCGTTTTGCTTTGCTTTTATTGATTTCTTTAATAGCCCGTTAAGCAACAAAACTCAATTCTGTACATTGTTTTGAATTGGGCAATTTGGAATAAATATGTATGGAATTAACTAATATTAGTAATGGTTATCATAAACAAGGAACTTCGTACTTGGAGAAGCTTTCGGAAGTTGGTCAGTCTCTCAGGTTTGCTCTACATTCTACATCTAGGACACTGGCCTTATGTCGGTCACGCTGCAGGTGAGCGTGGAGCTCTTACTCTAAAGTGTGATTAGTTTTTAAAAGTTGGCCTTTGGCTATGAGCGGAAAGTGTGCTCTGTTTGATCTGGATGGAGTCCTGCTGACCTGATTCTGGATAATGAGGTACCTGTGATAAGCTATCTTCCTCCCAAGAGCACCTAACCTGCAAAAGACACCCAGTAATCCATCAGGCCTGACACCTGCAGCATCATTAAGAGCTGATAAAGCATGGGGTCCCATGTTATTGTTCTTCCTGTTTTAGACCCACCATCTACTAGGAGGTCCTATATTAGATCTATTACGATAGAAGTGGCAGAATAAGCGTACAGAAAGATGAATGTCTTTATCGGCTGCAGGTGCAAACTTGCTTTCGGATGAGTATAGGGGTAATCGGTATACTAATATTATAATATAGTATACCTGTGATGTCATAATGCAACCACCGAACAACCATTTTTTAAAGGTTTGGATTCTATTTCTGTGGCATTGTTATACATAGCTCCATGTATTGTCAACTATAATTGGTCTACAATTTCACTGTTGTACATTAGACAAATGTCTTGTTGCTTGAAACTTTGTATTGTGTTTGCTTAGAGAATGATGTGCAATGCAACAGGACAACAATTTATTGTAATTTCATTAATTAAGTTTTAACTAAATCACATGAAAAGCCAAAGCCAGGAAAGACATCTTAAGATTGGAAATCTTTTGAAATTTGGTTGAAAACTAGAACAATGTTGTGAGTAATAATGTTGGTGGAGTAGACGTTTGTATAACCAGAGATTAAGCTCTAACCGAACCCAGACCAATGGAAGACTGGTGGGTCGACTTTGTTCCTTCCATTTGCTCAATGCAGTGAATAAAAGTGTTGTGCAGACAGACAGCTTTGATCATTTGTAGTGGCTTCCCTTTTTTCTTCAGCATGCACCATTAATCATAATCATACACTCTACGCTAATGGAAAGAAGCAGGTATACAATCTAAACACTGAGAGCTTGCTTGAATTAGACGAGTGAAGTATTGATGAAGAGGTGCTCTCCAAAGATTTCGACTCGGTTCATTTGAGTTTGAGACTGAAAGTGGCCAGAGGTATTCACTCTCGATGCTGGGGACCCCTGCATGCTAATGAACATTGAATATTCGTAAGGGAGGCTGACCCCCAAATGTGTCGCTTGTGGCTTACCAACATTTTCATAAGATGTCCGCATGAGGACTTTTTCCTGGAAGAAGAAACGGGCATTCTTGTTATTGAAAGAGCTCAGGGTCATACAAGAGATGTTTGGCAGCCCACGCTTGTATTCTTCTGATATAATTATTAAGTACATTAGAACATGGTTTTAGTGTTAGAATGCTTGGATTTGCAGATAATGTAGATGAAGGTTTTTTTCTGCACGCATACAGTACTTTATTTGATGTGCTATTGTGGTTTGCTAGTTAAATAGTAGATTTTATTCCCATCAGTCATACAATTCTGACAATTTTATGGAGCTAAAGAAGTAGGGCAGTACTGCTTTTTTATCTGTAAGTATATTTTGGGTGACTATAGATAATAAAAAATAACTGTTTACAAGTAGTATAGCTGACAACAAGCTGTTGAGAACTTGCTGAATAATGTGTCATGGTGGTGGTGCTTATTTCATTCTGCAGTTTCGGGGTGTTTACTTGGAAATGTATTCGTTGGTCAAAGCACCTCATTATCGCAATATTTGCATAGGATGTTGTTGGGGTTTTTATATAGAAATGCACCCACTGGTATCTATTTTCATCGACTTCTGTCATCTTGTCTTGAAATATACATATACAACTGGAAAAGAGCTGCACATATGTTTATATGAAATCTGTGCAAACTGTTCTATTTAAAATATCTCTAGAGGAAAAAGATTTGGTATTTAGTGTATAAAACTGTGCACAAAAGAGAAAGAGGGGAAGGCCACGAGCCCACGAGAGAGTGCATTAGTTTAGTAAAAAGTAGTTGCAAAAAGACTCTGCAGGTTCTTCAATGTGTGCTTAGACTACCAGTATTAAACTGACAGCACCTCTTGTGGTTTCTTCGTCTGGTCCCAAAAGTCTAAGCTTATTGAATTCCAAGTAGCCGCATTGTTAAAGCTGAATGTTTAGGCACAACTGTATGTAATTACTTTGTAGTTACATTGTTTTTACATCACAATTATTACACTAACATTGCTTAACAGTAATCTTTTTAATTCACTTATTAATTATTATTAAAAATAGGACTTTTATGGTATCATTGCTTAAGGGTTTAAAAGCTCCAAGAAGTAAATTGACTCCACTTACTTGTCTCTTGTACCAGGGGGGAATGCACAAGCAGCTATACTAATGTATGACATATGTATCATGAATAATTTAGATTGCACATTTTTACACTAATGTCAGCATCAGAGAGAGCATTCCCATTGGCTATGAATATCTGCTTTCCAGCACCATTTAGTCCAAATGCAGCAATGCTTCCCAGATGAAACTCGATCTCTAGTGACCCAAGGATCTGCTTATTACAGCTTATAACTGGTTTTGGCTATATCATCACATTCTGTTTGTCATGATCGTCCTTCATGGTTATGAAGACTATAGAGTGAGTTTACTAAACAGCTACTGGCATGTTATTGTAGCATGCGTGCATCATGCACCAACCACAATAATCTAGTTGTTATCTGTGCTAACATGCATTTTTATGCAAATCACGTTTTCATCAAACCCATTACCGCTAAGAATCAGGCGGTAAATGGGATTTCATAGAAAATAGATGTTTGTGTACATATTCTATTGATCATGGCAGCTGTAATTTGTCAAATTATGATCCAGTGATGAAGAAGAGCGTTATAACCAGCTATACATCCAGATGCGCAGTGTAGATACATTGCACATTGTAAAAAGCTGATTCAGGTCCCTGTATCGCATTGGTGGAGTAAAGATGTACAGATCGCTTTAGTCTGCTTCATCTTCCCCAACCCACTCCTCCGAACCGGCCCACAAAATGGGAAATTGTGCCATACAAATTGCATTCAGCAGATTTCGCAAGTGCATTTTGTGCCATCACCCATTTTGCATAATTCCTTTAGTGTAACTGGTGCTGCAATATTGCAGACTATGTTTGCAATTAAACTGCACTACCAATGTGTGCATGGTCCCCATGTGAATTCTATATGCATGCATGTGTGTGTGGGCTTGCTCGACTATGAACAATGGCCTGTCATATGTGTTATTAGAGCATCTTTCCTTCTCACACCCCCATGCTAAGCATGCACTGCCCTCTAACCACTATTACCAGATATGCATTCCCCTTCTAAATTAGACTAAAGGAAAACCAGGTTTCTCATTTTCCTTCTGCTTCTAGTACCCTCTCGCTCATGGGTCTTAATACAGCCAGGCTGAACAGAGAGAAGCGCAGCGTTTGGCAGCTCTACAGGGCTGTGTTCCAAATAGACTATACTATACCACTATACCATATGCAGAGTGTTTTATTATAAATGGGCATATTCAGACAAATCACTTAAATACAGTATTTTCCACCGCATACAGGCTCTCACGGAGGTTTTTGTCTGTTGTACTGATATTTAAATGGTGTTCACTGTCTCATCAGCCTTTTCAGAGTGCGAATTTTCATGGTCCCTGTTGGGACGTGCAAGGCACAATGAGCGATTTATGTTATCTATAGAGTCTGAGGGAGTGTACTGTAAGTGTATGATATGGTTAATTGCTTCCATTTATCTTGTCTGGAGAAAGAAGGATTCTCTACTGTAGCCCACCTCCTTACTGCCCATTCTTATGCATGCTGGGAGAATCTGGTGGATGTTTGTGCATTTTGGAGTTTTAGAGGCAATAGTCTAGTCAGTAGTCTCCACTCAAACATGTTTTCCATTAGTTCAATTTTGCAGGGAGTTATACACCGTTACCAAGGTCTCCCTCAGGTCTCTGGCCAATCATGAGGAGCTGTGGATTTGGTAGCACTTGTCTGACAAGCACCCATTTTGTGCTGCCTTTACATACCATCGTCTTAGGCTATGTCTAAGATAGTATGATGTCATATTTAGAATAATAAAATGTTTTTTTTTTTTTTGAGCAAAATAATTGTTATTCTTATTTTACCCATTTTTGTGCAACCCTAATCATGGCTATATTGTCTATTGGACCTTTCAACCTGATCTCACAGGATAACATGATTATTTTACGAGATGGTGATTATTTATGAATTTGCACAATGTGAATCATACAAAAACATATCATTTTTAAAAAACATATTATTATAAAATTTTTAGCACACATGAAGGTCCACCCCTATCCGCACCACTCACCGGTCACTGTGGCGAAAGCAGACCGTACAAAGACTAAACGAAAAGTATGGTAAAATGCAAAACAGTTACGAATTGCAATGAGATTGTGTTGGACCCGATGCTGGCATACCCTTGTTGTGATGATGTGATGCTGGCTGACCCTTGTTGTTTTGTGCAAACGTAAGTGCTTAATATACTGTTTTTATATTCAGTGTCGGATGAATAATTAAGAAGCCTTGTTTAAGTGTTTCATAATCATAAAAATATAGTTCATCATAAAATTGCTGTAACCACACATGAAACTGGATGTTGTTTACTCTTTGTAACAGCGCAAAAACTATTGCATCAGTTTTGCATTACACAGCTTGTTGGCTTTCATTTGCTTCTACTGATTTTAACAAGCCCGCATGCTTCTTGGTGCATGTTCTTTTCATAAAGGTTAGCACAAAACACACGAAAAGGCAATATTCTATGTTGTTAACCTGCTTCATGGTTCAGTGCATTACACACATATTTTATCTGGGGTTAAATGGTGATTTGGTGCGGTATTACATGAAGTTGCGGTGTGAAGCAGGTGTGAGCATGTTTTGGTTCTCTAATCTTCTTATCGTGAGCTGGCACATGCTCTAAAGGGCGCCGTTGAAGCAGTGAACCCACTTGACCTCAGGGCCGACTGCTGCTGGCAAAGCTAGCATGCTAATTTAAGAGAAGCCCCCCCTTTGCTGTGCTCCCCTCTGTGTTCGTAGTCTGTAGCTGAATCGCTGGGGGATTAGCCAATGTTACGGTGGCACCAGGCCGATAAACTGGACTGTCTGGATGAAACAATATGCCTGAGTCACCATAGAGATGGAACTTTACCCGCAGCTTGCAAATCTGCGTAATTGTGAGAAAAAAACAACAACATTGGCCTATTCCCAACAGGAGGAAATCTGTCACTGTATCTGCATTCAAACGAAACGGCACCATTGCACGCCCACTGCCATGAATCGGTTTACTGTAATCATTGTGTTAGTCTCTCTCCTTTGTTTGGTGAGTATTGGGAAGGCAAATGAGATCAGATTAGGCGTCTTAGGTTTTGAGGATGTCTGATGGCACATCTGGTTTTTGCTTGAAGTTATTCTATAAAATGTCACGGTTTTTGACACTTTGAAGCCTTTTTTCATTGTGCTTTTTGGGGTAAAATAATATGCATTGTTTTTTTTTTAATTTTTACAAAATTGACTTGAATATTAAAGTAATAATAATAAAAATATATTTGGTGTACCACGATGTTTTCTTTACTTACTCTAAAGGGTGCGAGATTTTAACAAGCTTGTAACCTGAAGTATTAAATGTCTCTGCTGTCCTTCTGAAACCTTGTATCTCCATATTTCGTGATTTTTATTTTTTGCCATTAATCATTATTATTAGTCGCCCTTTATGTTTGTCACTGTGTTGTGAAAACATTCAACCAATAAAACGTATTAAAGAGTGCTTTTCAACTTTGACCACATAGTATTTAATCATTTAAAAAGTACACAGTTTTTCCATTTCCTGGGAAACAGCGAATTCGGACATCCAAGGTTTTGGAAGGACAGCGACAATATTGAATTTATTGCATAACTTGTCCCACAATGTTTTCATTTCTAATATACAGTACTTTAAATATGTGATATTCCGTCATATTTAAAACTAACACTTATTATGTCATATGTTGGCCACAAACCCTTGAGCATTTTATTTCAACTGACATTTTCTTTCAGCATTAAAGCAGAAACAAATCACTATCAGACATGAATCTGATCATATTGGCTTTGACACTGTCCATATTCTAACAAATCATATTGTAAAACAGATCAAATCAGCATCTAGATTCTGCCTGAATGGCTCATTGAGCCAGATCTGCTGAAATATCATGGGAAATATATCCCCTACATCCCTATATAACCAATAAACTCAAATAGCTTTGCTTCAGAAACCCTGTCCCTTCCTCCTTACCCATAATGCTTTTCTCTTTGGCTGAGACGATAAGATTGCTTTCTCCTCCAGCTCGAATATCCCTCATTGATTGTGTCCATGCTGAGATACAGCAACACTACACCTATTAGATGATGGCCCTAAATCATAGCAAAACACGTGTGCTTACAATGGGATTGGGAATTCAAATAGATTTCCAAAGTGGTATGGAATATATATGTCCACCATAAACTTTCATAGGAGCCTTTCTCCAGCAGTATCGACGGCACCAGCGCTGATTTCCTGAATTACGGGCATGTCAGAGAGAAAACGCGACCTAAAGAGACAAATGTGTTGTTGAAATAGAATCCCATTATTTGACTAGCGAGGCGAAAGTGTAACTGAGTTGCGTTGTGGGTCGAGGAAGGAAAAAAGAACAATCTGTATGTAATACTGCAAGCAATATAAATGGTAATCATTTTTGGGGTTCAGACACGCGCTCTCGCGCAGTAATCAAAGTGGAAGCGCAGGAGTAAATTATCACGACAATCAGAAATCAGAACTGACAGCATAGCAGTAATCATAAGTCAGGCGCTAATTTAACAAAGCTTATCACATTTCTGTTCCTACCTAATGGAAAAACGCGGGGTTCAGTGACCCTTAAAATGAGCATAAACTGCAAACCCTGTGGCTCAATATGCTGGTTTTGTTAGTCAGTTTGACTTAAATGTGAAAATAAAATCCAACATAACTTAATTGCTCTGTGTTCTTCAAAGCACAAGTACATTGCTATCAGAGCAATATTTTCCAGTTGATGAACAACAAAACAAAATAACAACAAAATATTGACAACCAACAATTAAAATTTAAACACTGGACTACAGCGCGAAAGCTTCGTTGTGGACGCTAATATAGTCATCTTTATAGTAATTGTTTTTTGTGTAAATAGGTTTTAGAATGTGCTCTATAGACAGTGTCAGCGGCAACAACACAAACAATATGGCCCAAACTTTACGTCCGGTAGACGCAAAGAATCTATAACTGTTGAGTAGTTTTAATTTAATTTAATTTAATACAATTCATATAATAAAAAACCATAAAATATATGAATACAATTTTATATTGATCAAAATAAAATAAATTGTTATATTACTTGCTGATAAGTCTGGTAACCAATAGGGTTGTCAAACGATTTATCGCATCCAGAATAAAAGTTTGTGTTTAAATAATATATGTCTGTGTGCTGCGCATATTAATTTTGTATTTATAAACACAAAAACATACATGCATATGTTTAAGAACAATATAAAATATAAAATTAATAAACATTTGTATATAATTTAAATGATTGGAAAATATAAATAAATACATGTAAATATTTCCTAAATATGTATACATGTACAGTATTTGTATATGTTTATAAATACAAAATTAATATGCACAGTACACAGACAAATATTATGTCCACACAAACCTTTATTCTGGATGCGATTAATCGTGATTAATTCTTTGACAGCCCTAAAAACCAAACACAGACCAGAAGTTAACTTCGGGCCAGGCGCGTCCGATGAAACCGTCTATAGCATAAAGATGTGCAATTATACGGGCTGTGAAACCTTTACTGTTAAGAACTCAAGCTCGAATACATTTTTATTTTGATGTACGAACCA
This sequence comes from Triplophysa rosa, assembly GCF_024868665.1. Lineage (NCBI taxonomy): Eukaryota > Metazoa > Chordata > Actinopteri > Cypriniformes > Nemacheilidae > Triplophysa > Triplophysa rosa. The sequence continues at coordinate 9,959,362 of NC_079913.1, forward strand.
TGTGTATGAAATTTGCTTTCATGTTTACTTAAAGGGATACCCCCAAAATTGTTTTTGACATCATTTACTCACCCTCAGATTGTTCCAAACCTGTATAAATGTCTTTGTTCTGCTGAACACACAGGAATATATCTGGAAGACTGTCAAATCTCACCCCCCTTTGACCCCCTACTGGCAGTAAATGGTGAGTGATATCGGACATTCTTCCAAATTTCTTCCTGTGTGTTCAGCAAAACAGAGAAATATATACAGGTTTGTAACAATCTAAGAGTGAGTAAATGATGACAGAATTTTCATTTTTGGGTGAAGTATCCCTTTAAATATGGGTGTATGTCATTAGAATAGAGCTTTATATGATTTGGCCTTGTTTGTTCAGAATACATCCAGATGGCGCTTTGCCACCTTTTTGCACTGACATCTGCTCTACCTGCATAAAAACTGTCAGTTTTTAAAAAAACAAGCAGTACTTTTATCTCCGCTGCAGGCGCACATGCACCTCTGTTTTATGCCCATCAAAAGCGTGAGTCATTAAAGCCCATCTTACCCTTCTAACCACAGTGTTTGTTTTTGTTACACGTTGTCGTCGGGAAACATGACAGATTGACTGACATGTTATCTCCTTTACATTCCTCAACAGCAGCACATCATTTTCCAGAACCTCAGGCCTTCAATTTCCCATGAGCTCTTCAATACACTACCTGTCCTGTAGGCTGTGTCACAATCTCACCAAACAACATGCTTGTTGACCGATTCTTTATATGTTCCTATGGCTCAGTTGGAAGACCACTGTGATAGCAGAGTAAATAACATGCGTTCAGTATCACATGCACTGACAAAATGGCTTGAATGCCGAGTATGTTGGGAGTTATTAACGCAGATCGACCTTTCTATCCCCTTTGCCTCCATTGCTTACTCAGCGCATGCCTCTGCTGTGGCTTTCAAATCCTCTGCTCTAGCTGTCTCTTAGTTTAATGCTTCTCTGTGCCTAGAATCTAGAAACACAATTTGAAATTTTCCCATCTGTTGCCGGCAGAATAGCTGGTCATGGGGGACCGTGGTGCGAGGATTGGCTTATGTGTGTGTGTCCACTTATGTGCAGACACCGTAGCCACAATTAGATCTGTCAGAGATGACTCATGATTTGTGGGGGCTCTTTGCACCATAGGACGCAGAGCAAGATGAGGTGAAGTGTGTGTGTGTGTGTGTGTGTGTGTGTGTGTGTGTCCATGGCACTAACTGGTGAAACAGGAGTAATTCTGACACCTTTGTGCCCAGTCCAGACTTCACATGAGATCTAACTCATTGTGGCTTGCTTGATTGGTGACTCACTACTGTTTTGATCAGTTTAACACACCATGACTGATGTACTTTGCTGTTTAAAGCACTGGGACATATGACATGAAGAGTAAAACAAGGCATTTGGAACGATAGTATGCTAAAGGTGTGCAGGGTAAAAAAAGAATAATTCACAAGTAACCTAGTTTGATAGTTAATCTGTTATCTTTTTTTACAGAATAATGCTTTCAGATTTTGTCTTTTAAACCCATTGAAACACGTTTTTGCATAACTTCTATTGGTGCACTACTGTAACGCTGCTGTTAAATAAATTTGATGTTTGCTTCTGGAGTAATCGACGTTATGTCACAAATCCTATCGATAGGGCTTAACTTGCATGAACCTGGACCGCTTCTTTATATCGCAGGTGTCAAACTCCGGTCCTGGAGGACCACCTTATTGCACCGCTTAGCTTCACTTTAATGGAACACAACTGAACCAGCCAATAAAGGTCTTTAGGATTACGGAAAATTTCCGGCAGGTATTTGGAGCAAGGTTAGACCTTAACTCTGCAAGACGGTGGTCCTCCAGAACTGCAGTTTGTCACCTTTGGTTTATTCTAAAGCTAGTTGGTTGGTATGAATTCCCTTATCAGTTTTTATTTTAAATTTTGTTAAATGCAAATTATTATCTTTATTATTACAAATTTATACAAATTCGTCACCTCATAAAATAGTAACAAATTGCTGTGAGATTGTGTTGGTTTGTGCCCCCAACACAAAGTTGCTCCAAGTTCTGCTGTTGATTTCTTTCTCACATTTTTCTATTGGTGTCAGAGGAAACATGCATGTACATGCACCAGACATGTTGTGCGGTGGTCTTCCAATCATGCGTTTTGACAGATTCATAGGTGAGAAATCAGGGATGCTCGTTTTTTTTGCTTCGATGCAACTTTTCCTAAATTCTTTACATAGGGTTTGTGATCAAACATAATTTTTTTGAAGTTCCACTCGGTAATGCTTTGTTCTATTATTTATACAAAGCTGTAGTTTAATTTCAGAAGACAGCCTGCTTTTACGATTGTTTTAGTCTCTTGTGTTCTACTAAATAGATCATGACAATTTTAAAGCTGCAGTCTGTATCTTTTGGGGGGTTAAAAATGAACAAAAATAGAGATGTTGAGTCAGATTTTTTAGAAAACATCATTTGACTTTAACACACTTCGATGTTATGCTTCAAACCGAGATGGTGACAGAGAGCCAAAAGTTTTAAATTTCAGCTTTAATTTGTAGTTGAAGTAATCTGGAAGTGTATGTTGGGGGAAAGTATAATCTTTATGTCTTGTTTAAAGAGTATAAATCTAACTGTTTTCTTAAATCATAGGTTTTGTTTTGTTTTCTGTATGTCCGTTTACAGTAGAAGATTGGTATGAACGAATGCTGTGGTATTGATCCCTTGTGGGATGATATTGTGTGTGGGCTGCTTGTGTGTGTGAGCTGTTCTGGCTTTCTGTAGAGATATCAGTCGCCATATACATCTTAATTTACAGGATATGGAGGTGGGAGATAATTGTTTCTGAACTCAGCCATAAATATGTCTTGTGTTATGGAAGCTGAACAGTTTCATAACTTATACGATATACTGTAGTAGTTTTCCTTAGTCAGCTTTCATAACAAAGAAAAAAAGAGGTCGTCATGACATTGGATGCACGAGAAAAAAAACAGGGAAATTGAGAAAAAGAAATCATAAAGACATCTTAATAAGGCAGCAAGGGGTTTGGAAGACGAGCTGAGTTGTGGAAGGAAAAGGCCCTGCCAAAGAGGCAGTGTTTGGACTTTCTGTTAGCTTGTGGTCTCTACACACTTTGGGTTTGTGGGAAGCTCCCTCAAGGTCAATGCTAACAACCTCTGGCCAGAGCCGCATGGTATCTGTTTCCTATACAATGGATGCAAATGGTTTTTAGGGCTCTGAAGGAAACCAGTCTCATTTTAGAGTTCCTGGCATCGAAACGAAGCTGTTGACAATTAAGTTGTCAGGAGAGTTGAAATTATGGCTGGGTTGAATGAGAAAGCCTGCAGGAAGTATCTCCTGTGTACCGAAAGGTTAGAATCTATTATTAATGTAAATATGCTAACGTAAATATAAATATTTTTTTACAATATTTATTTAAATGGTAACCTGTGAAGTAAGTTATACTTTGTTTTATCAAGCAGCAACTCTCTTATCCGTCAAATGCACGCACACAAAGAAACACACACGCACGCACGCACGCACGCACGCACAGCACGCACGCATGCACGCACACACTTGCAAGTGATTCTGATGTGGTTTGTTGTTAGCATGTTGCTAAGCTAACAGCACAATACTTTACGATGGAGAGCACATACATGCAAAATAGCTGGTTAAAATAGTCCAAATGATATTTGATGGCCTTTGCAATGTTTTATTACATTGATTACCAGTTGTATTACCATATTTTAACTACAAAACTTTACTAATATAGTCATTCTCGTGAGACCATAGTAAATTTGTGGTTACTATGGTTTTACTACAAAATCAAACTGAAAAACTGTGGATACTATATGTAACAATGTTCAAAGTAAGGAAGGAAGGAGGCGGGAACCGGCGAACATTAAATGAACTTTTAATCAAATAAACCAACCACAAAACGAAAGTAAAGGGCCGACAGCTACCTCACGGTCAACTGCCGGCCACACAAACATAATTAAAACTTAACACAATGTCCAGGCCTGGTCCTCTCTCGTCATTTACTCCTATCGCTCGTCCTTTTATGCTTCCGCTCCTCCGTGAGAGATGCGAGACCGGTGCAACGCGCAGCTGACACTCATTATCACTCGCGTCACCGGCCTCGCACCATTCCCTCACGGCTCTCATCCCGCCTTCCTCGTTACACTATACACTGTAAAAAACTGTAATTTTATGTAAATGTATTGTTTTATTTTAAAGACTTTTCACATATTTTTGAAATACAGTAAAAATGTCAAATTACAGAAATAGACTGGAAACTTACAAGATGGGTGAAAAATAACATGAAAAACATGTGATTTTACTTTACAAAAACTGTTATTTTACAGTATTTTCCTGGTGACCCAGTAGCCAGAATACTAGTTACCTTTTTTACGGAATTTAAAAAAATGAAAATGAATTACTTTATTTTCTTAAAGGGGGACTGTTTTATAGTCACTGTTCATTATTAAACGTAATTACAATTTTCACTTGTAAAATAGGATTGAAGATGATGAAGGATGACACCGTGTTTACTTCAGACGTGGAAAAAAACAACACATTACTATTATAGAATCCATTGTAGCTTGTTGCATATCTGTCGGGACAGGTGTACCAAAAGCTGGAAACATGGAAAAAATACCCTTTCAAATTTTTCACAACACAACGACGCTGTGTGATTGACATAAAAAGTGGGAATGATTTAAGGGCCCACAGGTCCAAAGGTCCTCAGAATACCCAGCCAAAGGCCTTTGTAATTCACTAGGTTTTGTAGCAGATCTTATATCACAGAGAATGTGATGCTGCAAACAACATGCCTGAACAAGAAACTCATTCAGAAGTATAGATTTCTGTGTATATCAGCACAGATAAGCCAGCCAAGGGTCTCTCAATCCCTTTGTTTGTGCTTCGAGATGTGATCACTTCTTTTGTTGGTTTATTTACAGACGGCTGTCAGGTAAGATACTTGCTAACAAGAGGCATCTCTTACTCTTGCTATCATCATGGCTGAGAGATTTGACAAAGACTGTTTACAGAGCAGAGAAGAAGAGAGCTTGGTGCCACATATCTTGTCTAGAGGCTCTTTGTGTTTGATTTAGCTGTGCACTGCTCACACCGGGTGCAAGTTCTTTCAGTCAACCAAATTTAAAATGTTATGCACCGCATACATGCATGACACTGCGGTAAGCTGCGGCAGATAATTAATAAGACTGGTTTTGAAAGGTGCCTTTCTCAGGTTATTAGAGATGAGAGGTTTAATATAACTATCAATCTTTAAATAACAGGTTTATTTGCTGTGTCGCTGCTGATAGTAATTAATTTTGTGATCAACAGAGTGGCCTTTATTACAGCATCACCTCATTCCAGACTTAATCTCTTTTTGACATTCACATGCACCGCATGCAAAAGGTCGAATGGTTTGTTTAGATTTATTTATAAGCCGCCTTTGTTTAGCATCACAGCACAGTGGAAAGCATAATCTGAAGTGTTTAATGATGATGATGAAAAGCGTAATGCTCAGAGGTTACGCTTTCGGAATCCAGAAAGCTTATCGCAGATCTCAGATATATCGTCACTGTCCTTCTGAAACCTTGGATGTCCAAATTTGCTGTCAGTTTACTTTCAGCCTGTATTGCAGACAGATATCTTGGCAGACCTGAACCAGAATCAGAAATGTTGGTCCGCCTCCCCTAACACATAAACCCTGGCCCCACATTTCTTCACCATTCTCACACTCCTTTACTGTCCGAAATGGCCATTTAACAGCGTTTTGCTCCTATCAATCCACACAAATACCTTAGGCACGTCAGGGTCTAGGTGAACTGCAGTAATTGGCTGTTATCTCACTTAGTTTTGCTCACTGATGGAGGCTGAGCTTGTGTCACGGCTGTTGGCAGAGGTAAGAAAAGAATTGTCATAAATCCAGAGATTGACCATAGTACTGTCTTAGATAGAACCAAACAGTTCAAATAGTGGACACGTTTGTGTGCATTTATTATGGATTATATTATATAACTAATTAAATTAAAAGACGTTCAATTGGCAAATATGTTTGATCCATCTTTCAAATGGAAAGGACATCTTATATGGGGTTTTAACTCACTGGAAAACATCTGTGTGCACAAAATCTTCCGGTCTTTCTCTGGAGGCAGGTGCCATAGCATACTTGGGATTTTTCCATGGATGCAAAGCGCAATGCCTGTAAAGCAAAATATATCTCTTAAATTTAATAGCTATCCATATAGAAAGAGAACATTTGGATGAGTGGCACGGATCCTAGAAAATCTTCCAGAGGATTTGCTGCAGGCGAGACATCAGATCAACTCAGGCTTCGGGTTAGAAGCTGGGTTAATGGCAATGCATCTTGTCAAAATGCTGTTTACTCTGTATCATACAAGAATAAAGTGCAACCCCTCTGTTATCTGCTCTTTTACCTCAGAAGGAAATTCATTGATCTGTTTTGAATAAGGGAAAATTGGCCGGATTGTTAGTTCCGTCTTGCTGTCTGTCATGTGGACACCGACTCAAAGTGAGGGGGAATATCAAACTCCCGTTTAGACTGTAACTCAAATAAATGGTTTGTGTATTGAACTCTTTATTTCATTGTAGCAACTCATAATGGGTGAGTCATTCAATTCACGTATCGATAGAAAACGGTGATGAAGGAAAGATTCATCTGTAGATAAAAGCTTTTACTTAAATGCGTTGTAGCGTTGCCATTATCGACTTCTTAATGTCCTCACATAGTTTTACCATTAACTGTCAAAGGATAAAGTTGCTCTTGTAAAGCAGATGACATTTTCTAACTACTGTAGATTTATTTGATGTTTTTCATGAAATAGCTGGTTAGGAAATGCAGTTGTCTGTTGTCAATGGCACCATGGATGGTACTATGGCAATATTACATAAAAAAATACACCAAGGTACCAAAACACCAGGCAGTTTGACAGTAAATAAAGTGAAACAATAAAAATATATGTATAATGTATATTGTATTTGATAATAAAATACAAACTAGTGCTGTCAAATTAGATTAATCGCAATTAATCAATTTAAAAATAAATGTCTGTGTTTGTGTGTGTGCATATGTGGCATGTATATTTATATGTATATATAGAGTAAATACACAAACAAATACACAAACATATACAGTATGTATAGCATATCTTTAATTAATGAGTCATACTGTGTATATTTATACACATGTAAATTTAAATTAACAAAAAAAAATATATATATATATATGTATTGTGTAAATATTTGTTATATGTACTTATGTATGTGTGTGCATTTATATATTTATTTATAAATATATGGCAAAAACATACACAAATATATATTATATAAACGCAAACATTTATTTTGGATTTGATTATACACAATTAATCGATTTGGCAGCACTAGTAAAAACTTTAAAAACTAAAACAAAAAAATGTTTAAAAACTCACCTACTTTTTGAAATAGCTCAGCTAGTTTTGAACCTCCATTCGCTTACTTATTTCTCATCGCCCACCTCCACGCACACACACACACACACACACACACACGCACACACACACACACACACACACACACACACACACACACACACACACACACACGCACACACAAATGCTTGGCTGCATCTCCAGCTGTCATCGCCCTCATTAGTTTTGTCTTTACAGATGTGCCCCACGTTAGCATCTTGAAGAACACACACACACACACACACACACACACACGCACGCACACGCACACACAAATGCTTGGCTGCATCTCCAGCTGTCATCGCCCTCATTAGTTTTGTCTTTACAGATGTGCCCCACGTTAGCATCTTGAAGACAGACAAGCCTAGTGAACTGAGAGGGAGAGAGAGATAATGAAAGCAGGCCCAGTTTCGTTTTAGCACACCTGCATCGTTCCTCATCGCATACAGCTGCGGCGGACTAATCCCCTTCTTTAATCCTACACAATTAGCAGACACTTAACACACCGACTTGCAGTGGCTGCCCTCATCTAGCTCTCAACTCTTATTTAAACACACACTCATGCACACGCACCATCACGATCCACCTTAATCAAACCTCTTGTCTTGAGGTATTGAATAAATAAAGCCACAATCTTCACACTCTTTCCTTGACATTAGCAATTGGTCTCTGGAGATGCCACATTTGTGATATTGGTTGTAGAGGCTCCCTCTGGGTATAATATGACACACTATTACTGTAAAGTGTCAATGAGACCCATCTGCAGGGCATTTAATAGCGTATAAGGAGAAACTGTTGAGGAGGAAAGTGAAGTGATATGGGACTGTAATGGTTTGACAAACTTGAAACGTCTGTCAAAATCAACATTTTAGCAATGTTGTGATTGGGCTTATTTTCAAACAAGTTGGTAAATCTTCTAGAGCATTTATTGGGTTGGTTTATGCGTTTTAGCTCTATTCCTGAGTTATATTACATACTATTCTCTATGAAAAGGTCAGGGAGTCTAGTCAGAAAATTACGTTTTAGAGATAAACACATGCTGTATTCAGGGTTATGAAAGAGAAGCAAGAGCAGGTGTTGCTCCATCGATAAACTAGGAGACCGAAAAGATACTAGTAAAGCAGCCTCCTAGCAACTCATAACTCTAAAATGACACCATGGTAACCACAAATTACAGTACATCCTGGCATTGTACTCTTGCACTTACATTTTCTCATTTCTCTTGATTTTCTACATTTTCTCCAGATATCTGCTTATTTTTACCAGGGGTTTCTTTACGAGGAGTTGAGAATGTTTTCCTTTTTTCTGTTTACACGGCGCTCTCTTCTGTGGGGCCTGTGAACCCAAATAAGTTCTCTTGCTTTCAATCTGACTTAAGCAGATACTGAAGGTAAAGAAGCATGACAGGCCCGAAGCATGTCTGAGGCTTGTTCAAAAACGTTTCACCATGCGCCTCTTCCCTGCTCGAGCATGAAAAAAGTTCATTTTGCTGAAAGTTCCATTTTAGATCTGTCGATATGCGCCGTGCATCCATCCCTGACTTGCCTGTTGCTGTGGAAACCTCTGCCCTGTTTTGAGAGATGCAGGAGAGAAGGAATCATGATCTATAGACGGTAGAGGATAAAGCAGAGATGTTGATGAGCAGACAGTAAACTACAGATGCTCAGGTGATGATGAGAGCGTTCATCTCTGAGGAATGAAGCCAGTGGGAAGTGTATGATCAGTTTAAAATATCTTACAGTGTTTTTCGTTATAAATCAGTGTGCAGAAAATGTCTACTGTATCTCCACATTATAGTCATGAATTCCATCTGGGACTAGTATAATAAGATTTAAATCAATGTCAGGTGGTTCTCTTCAAGAGCAGGGAAGCTGAAATTGATGTCAAAATATGTACCAAGATCTGTTTTTATTGTTATTTTTAGTCTGTGTTGTTGATTCTAAACCGTGAAATTACTTCACAAAAAAAAACACTGTTTTTACATGTACAAATGGAAAGAAACGTAAAGGATTGGGAGAAACAAATGCTTTACAAAAATGCTTTGTCTAGATCAGTGGTTCTCAACCTTTTTCACTTCAAACCAAACCAATAAATATCTTAGCTTATTTTAAAGCTTAATTTATTTCATTTTTATTTTAAATGATTTTAAATGATCTTGATCTTGAAAATATGCAGAGGCCCCCTGGTTAAGAAACACTGGTCTAGATCCATTAAAGGGATAGTTCACCTGCAAAATGAAAATTCATCATTTACTCACATTTTAAACCTGTTTGATTTTCTTTCTTCTGCAGAACACAAAATAAGATATTTTGAAAAATGCTGGTATCCAAAAACCGTTGGTCCCTATTGACTTCCATTGTATGGACACAAACCAACATTTTCAAAATACCTTCTTTTGTGTTCTGCAGAAGAAAGTCATACAGTTTTGACAAGATGATGTGTAAATAATGACAGAATTTTCCTTTTGACGGTGAACTATTCCTTTAATAGAAATTGTTTTCCATGTTTCCATGGCTGTTTGCAAGGAGGAAACTTTTTGCTTTTTTACCTTCCTATTCCAAGGAACTACTTAAGCAACCGTTCACTCAAACTCTTCCAATATCCCACATTGTCTCACTATACCATGGCAGGACCTATTACATAATGCAAAGAAGCAGCTTGGGAAACTGAGTTGTTCTTGGAATCAAAACCTGGGCAATTTTCCATTTTGTGAATAATACATGTGATCCTTTTTTCCAGGCTTAGGTTTTTTCAAATGATTTCTGTTTCCCTTTGCTGGGCTTTAAATGTCACTTCTGATGCAGGTTAAGAAGTTTGTCTGCCAACAGAATTATGCTGATTTTGGTACGAAAGCTGTTGGGAAATGACTCACATCGTGTCCCAAACAGCCATGAAATGAACAAGTGACATTACATTTTATGGAGTCGCAAACATACGCTTGTCAGCTGTGCGAGTGCAAGAGGGCATAACAAAGAGTCTCCGCCCATACATTGTTCTGATTGGCTGGTTGTCGCTTTCAGTGCAGGTAAAATATTGTTTGCCACTAAAATCTAGAAAACTTCATCAGAAGTCTGATCTGTGATGGCACATACTGAAACCTACAAACTAATTCTACAGCTTGTAATAGCTCTTTAACGTTCCACCATTTCAAATGGCAATCGTCATTTTCGTAAAAACCTTGTAATTATATCATGATCAAACCACTTGTGATTTCAGAACGTTGTCTTCCAATCTCGCCCTCATCTCTCCTCCAAAGGGGTATATATTAGTCCTCCGACAAAGGCACAAAAGGAATTTATGATGATTCTCTTTCCTTTCTTGGAGGAACATGATAATGATGTCAATTTTCTAAGCTCATCCCCAACTCTTTCTGTTCCATTCCCTCAGCAATCAATTTGAAGCGCGACTAATTGTGGATTAAATTTGCGAACGTTTGTTCTCTCCCTTCTGCTGGAGGGATGAAGAGACTGGAGTGAGAGAATAATCATCTCGCTCATCTCTTGTCACCTCGAACAGTCTCGCCACGGCATATTCAATGCCTGGGAGGTTTGAGAGGGGAGTCTTCACGGTGGTAAAAACACTGTCAAACTCGAAAGCTTAGCTCGCGTAAACACAAGGACGCCACGCGCATCCAGCTCTGCTGCGTCAACGGTGGCATTGTGCGTGCTGCAGAAGTGCCATGGGTGACCGTTGAGTTCTAGTTGGACAGGTTTCAGGACTTCCTGCTTTTTTAGTGTAGAAGCCAGTGTAGATGAGGATGCATGAGACATTTGGAAAATTCATCACCTCTGTTGTGTCACTGGAGTGATGGAAGCATCATCTGTGCAGGACTTCATAAATAAAGCAAGGGGTATTTTTAAAAACTTACCTGGCAGGTAGTACTCTCCTCCGAAGGTCATGAATAGAGTCATGGACTCAGACTGAGGACTTGTGTTGGCTGTGTTTTTCCATCCAGTGGAAGTTTCTGCTTATCTTTCCCCAGGAAAGAAAATGGTTGCTTAGTTAGTGTTTAAATTTAAAGTGCAATCAAAGCTCTGGTTTGTAATTTCCCGAGGCGTCGTAGATTCCCCTGTCCATCTGTTGAAAATTTAATTAATTCATACATGAGAGCTCAAGGCATGACAACGCTATAATATCCTCAGGTGCTTTTCTGAACACCGGTCTGTGCCAGCTTAATGCACAAAATAAAACAAGCTCTTTAGATGTGCTCTTCAGTGTGCTCTTTAGATAGTAGACAACGTTCTCATGACATTGAAAAGCTTTAGCTAAAGACACATAAAGACTAGGAAAACAAGGTAATGGTTGTTAATATGCCTTCAGTAACCAGTTAATATGCAAATTGGCAAATCCTAAAACACACAACATCAACAGTTAGTCAATTTAACAGTACATTTAACATTTACATACTTAAAAAAAAATCTTTAAAAATTTTCAGATTTTGAATCTATTGATTCGTGTTCACCTCACCCTAAAATCACAGGCGCAAAGGCTAATTTTGCTAATATGAACACATTTTATGAGGTGGCAAAGCAACAATAAAGGCCACCCTAACCTGTCCCTAAACCTATGTCACAGGGGCAAATTCAAATGATAAAATGTACAAATGAGATCGTAGTAAAATTCACGCAAATTAGTCACCTTGTAAAATAGTTATGAATTCCCATCAGATTGCGTTGATATATAATTATACGTTATATGTCATATAATGTAAAAATATATATTATTAAACAGTGACACAAAAAAGTTGTGCCGAGTGACCTGAAAATAAGGGGAAATTCATGTCAATGAACACGAATCAATAGATTAGATTCTGTGACTATGTCACGAATTCCTGTGAGACTGTTTTACAATGTTGGGTCAAATATTGTATAAACAGTGTATGGGTTATTATAACTCAATGGCTGGGTTTGTCCCTTTCTGACCCCCTTTTTTACAGTGAAGAGAAGATATTCTTGTCTCACGTTACTAGTACTATTACTGCTTATCCTTTGCAGAGACAATTTCAAGCCCCTCTGAGATAACATGTAATGACTGTAATATGAGCTATTAGACATAATAAACCATTCAGAATAATGAGCAAGCGTTGTCTTACCCTGTAGTACAATCACACGGCATTGAATACCTCCTCAACCTCCTAACCATTTTTTAACTATACCCTATGTAAGTACTAGAGCCGAGACAGCTAATCTATCGACCGACCTTCTTTTTGCGGCAACCTTTAATGTGCTTTCAGCTTCATTATAGAACAAGCAGACTTGCAGGTTTTTGCTGTCACATAGGCCTACAGCCAATAGCTTGTGAGGAAGACAAAACCTATTTACCACGCATCCCTCCTGCCATGCGCAGAAATAAGTTTTAACTCATATTCACTCAATATGAACTTCACTTCCAGTAGAGACGATAAATGAGACGCCATTTCCCTGTTCTGAAAGACACACATGTTCATTGTACCATCCAATTAACATCCGCCGGTCTAGACCTCTACTCAGCGGAGACGCAGGGACCTGTTATCTCTCTGTCACTTCCTGTAGCAGCTTCGCTGCGGTTAGCCGTGCCACCAGCCTCCGCGGCGTCTTTTAATTCATCCATATGCCGTAAGCGGATCGTCATGAGAATGCGGCCCCAAGGCATTGCATTGTTTCACCTTGGCAACAGAGGAAATTTCAAGCCCACCTGCTAGAGCTACAAGGTCTGATGCCAGCTCAGGCAAATTTAATTAAAGAGACTTTAGTGCTGGACGAGCACTGAAATACGGTTTCAAACTATGGCGCCCAGACAGAGAGAAGGATGCTGTTTTACTAATGCTATTATAGAAACAGGATGCAGGTTATATTTATACAGGATGCAAGGTGCGTGAGAAACGTTGTGGTGATTGAAGATTTGAATCCAGTCTGTGTCATATGTCAATTTTATTCCCTCTTTTTATCTTAGCCCCGAATCCAATGTTTGTCAGGAGAGTCCCAAGATGCTTTAATGTTGTGTGAACTGAACCACCTTCTGAAGGGAGAGTACTGTATATTTACAAAAAATATATAAAAATGGTGGAAATTGATTCACATGACTATTTGAGAAGTTCACAAGATTTTAAATTACAATCTATCCAAACTACAATTTGGAAATCAAGCATGGCTATACTGTAAAAACAAGCCGGTGTAAATCGATCTGATACGTGATATGTTAAATCTTTGGTGGTTTAAAAACCCATGTGAAGTCTCTCTTAGTTTTTAAAAGCATTTTTTGTGTTTTTAGCATAGTTTTTTTGAGCATAGTCAGATGAGTGAATTGTAACATTTATAACAGTCTATTAAAATTCGAATAAAACTATGTTATGGTCTATGAAGAGCCATACCTTCTCCATCTGGGTATTATTGCTTCTGGTTTGTGCATTTTAATTCACAAAAATCCGACAAAATATGTTGCATTAATTTCTTTTCTCTTTTTAAATAGAAATCTCATGCATGTACTATGATATTTCTGATATTTTTTCTGATGTCTGGACTCATCAGGGATCCAGTAAAATATAATTAATGGTTCAATATATTGGTAATTAATACATTTTTGTGTTACATTTTATTTCAAGTTTTGAATGAAAATGTCACATCCATAATGCTGGAATTGCTCAAAACATTTTTTTTGGTGTCACCTGGAACTTTATGAACAAGTAACTAGGTCATATTGTATACTTCTAGCACCAGCTATATATCCTACACAACTAGCTGCAGACGCAAGCAAAGTTTAGTATTCAAAGTAGGAAGTCCAAAATCAAATGTTTCTGATATTATACGTTTTCCCCAGGGAACACACATACTGTGTGGTTTGTTACTTTGTAGCAGTACAGAAACTGTAGCAGCAGTATACTAAACAGCCTTTTTAAAGTTTTTGATTAACTGTCAGGTCAAGTTTTGCAATAAACTCTCAGGACTATTGATCAATCACTGTACCCCATGGGTCAACTCTCTAAACGTTCTACAATTTTATAAGGTAGACGTTGATTACGCTGAGCATCGAATTGCTTACCAGACAAATGTAATATGTGATTGAAAAGGACATGTAAGAGTAGTGTTTTGAAGAACAAATACCCATGAAAGCAATCAACACTTTTGCACTGAGGTGCCTGGAAAGCATCAGGCGAATTTAGATCCTGGCATGCGGTGAAATATTTATGGGAGAAAATGAAAAAAAAAAAAAAACCTTTTACAGTAGGTTCACTCTGGTTTGATTTACACTATGGATTTAGAGATATGAACATGCATCATTTATATTCATATACTTTCACTTGTATTGCTGCCAAAGTGCATGTACCAATTTGTTCAGGATTTAAAAATGTGCCGTGACAACAAAATTAATGTGCTGTGTAATTACAAATAGACATTAACACCACTGGCTTTCGTATTTATGCCCATTCTGGCCTATCAAAGCATTACTTGTACATATTGAATCAATGGCTGTTTTCAGCATACTACACATTGCATACTGTATACTGCCTACTATTATTAAAATATAGCATGTGAAACATTAGTAAAGATGCGAGAGTAAACATTTAGGTATCCAGGTATCAAATTCGAAATAAATATAGATATTTAAATTCTATTTTGCTTAAAAATATCTAGATAGCCCTGTAAAAAAGTATGTCATGGACAAAAACAAAATGTATCTTTATATTACATATATTGTTGTCGCTATATTAATTATACTGGAAATTTAATTTAAGGCTAGCGTATTGCATTATGGGATATGATATTCCAGTATTCTTAACATTGTTCTTAGAATTTTATAAGGGAAAGCTTACAAACAGTGCACAATGCTAATATGTTTCTTTCAGCCCGTAATGTAGTATGACATTCTAAACATATCTGCAATGACTTAGTTGTCCGTTCATTAGCTCCATTGAGTCCCTTCAATCACATCAGTTCAGTTGACATTGTCAACCATTGCAAAAGGCCAAGCGAGACACTGTGAGGTTGTCCAGTGCTATCAGCCGACTTGTTTTTCTCTCCAGATGACACGCACCACTACCTCTGCCCTTTCTGTTCATCTTCATTGTCTCCAGCGCTTACAGACCATATGCGGACCCAAAGGGAGAAAGAGGCAATGGGAAATGAAAGCATTTGTCTCTGCGCCACGCACGATACTGTTGCTTTTCATCATAGGGTTTCTTGTGAGTCCCTGACAGAGAGGAACGCCACTCCAATCAGACAGAAAATCAGACAAAGTGTAGAGGCTCCTGCATTTACTAATGCATCCTGACTAGACCAGACTCCCCCAGGGGTCCGGCACTGTCTGAATTTTATTGATACTCACCTGTTTTTCTTCTCTTGTTGCAATGGTGCATTACGGTCTAAATTGTTTGTCTGGCAGAAATCTATAGATCCAAGGCATCTGATCAGCAGAGACTCGACACAGAGGACTTTTATGTGTTGTATAGGTTTTATTTTACTTTCATTTAAACTTCAATCAGATATCAAACAACGTTTCCGAGGTGGCAAAGTTCCGAGCAAAGTTTAACATGCAGAGGATCAAAAATCACCAATGATCTCAGTTGTTTCTCTTGGCGATAAGATTACAGTTAGGTAGGAACTCCTAGCAACCAGTGAGATTTAATTGGTGTGAGTGTGAACGCCCCTTAAATCTTCAGTTCTGGCTCTGTATCTTTGATCTGCATTATCCCAGGAATCATTATAAATGCACTGTAATTAAGATGCTCAAGGGAGCCGGTGGAAATACTTGATGGATCAGTACTTTTTAATAATGCATGCAGATGATTTCCCATATTAGCACAGTTGTTAGAATAAAGTTTAAGTTTTATAAACTTGAGTTCTTATCTCTGACCTTGCACTATTAAGAAGGTGGAGTGCAAGATTAAATTCCTCTAGCCGCTAAGATACACCACAGTCATAATATAACAGGGATAAATGAGGCTCTGCTTCTATTGCCCTATCAGCTCTTCGGCTGCTTCTTAAACTGTACTTGCTTGATCAAAGATCGGTAGAATTTATGAAGTCAGGACTGCAAGGTCACACTGCTTCCCTTTTGCCTTTTTTGACTCTCCTTTGTGCTTCTGCTCGAGTAGCAAGCATCCAAAAAAGAAGCGCAATGGCTGTAAAGCAGTACTTTCACATCACTGTGTAAATCTCGGCAAATCTGTTTGACACTAAGAAAAGAAAGAAATTGTTCTTATAGGAATCTTTGAGTGAATGGTTCTTTCACTAATGGTTCTTCTATTGCATTGCTGTGAAGAACCATTTGTAGCACCTTTTTAATAGTCTAGAGTACCCTCTTAAACATAAAGGTGCTTCACGATGACAGAATAACCTTTTTGTCTAAATGGTCCCATGAAGAACCTTTAAAGAGTACATAACTAGGGATTTTTAAGGTCCTACTTTGGTTTATGGAGTGTCCAACAACAAGTTTATGTACATAGAAGGTGTAAAAACACTATTATTTCGTAATAATAGGCAGTTAATCTTACCATACTTCTTGAATGACTCTTAAATGATTCGTTCCGCGATCTATCTGTCTAATCCCCTCCTTTCCGCTAGCCTAGTCTGATGTGATTGGTCAGATGGTCTAGTCGGCTGTGATTGGTCTACCGCGAATGAGGATCACGAGCTACAGCATTTGGGGGAGAACAGTGAAGTTTTCGCGTGCAGTCCTAGCAAAACGTAGGCGGGGACTATATGTAGTGACGTAAATCCGCGGCGGTTCGCGAATCGGACTAGTGATGACTCGTTTGCGTGATTCAGAGTCGACTCCCTTTTTTCCAAACCAATAACTTTGTTATTCATTCACCTTCGGACTTGCAACTTGACAGACTGCTTACTTTCAAACACGGCAACAGTACACACTGCATGAAATGTCATTTTCATGATCTCGTGTTTTGTACTCTTTAACATCCGAAGAACCTTTCTGTTTCACAAAAGGTTCTTTGTGGAGATAAAAGATTCTTCAGATTATAAAACGGTAAGAAAGAGATGGCCATTTGACTGAATGGTTTTTTGTGGAACCAAAAATGGTTCTTCTATGGCATCTCTGTGAAGAACCTTTTAAGCACCTTTACTTTTAAGAGTGTATTTCTACACTACACAATGTGTTTTTTTTATTATGCAGAAAAGTTTTGTTGGTTTACAGGCCATGAATTTAAAGGAATAGTTTACCTGGATACAATTTCATACAACAACTACTCGCAAGATACACAAGAACCAATGATATTTGAAGTTATTAATATGCCTTTATATTTGAATTTTCATTTTTGGGTGAACTACAATGGTTCTGTTTCGGCCCTGTTTTTTTTTTTGAGGAAGACTATACACTAGCTGGTTTCTCAGGGCTTGTCAGGTGGCTTGTGTCCGGTTTGTTTATGTCAAGATGATTGACTTCAAAAATGATTGGATTTCACATTTCACATTCACATGACTTCTCTTGCTCTGTTGTTCTTTCCGGGATCCAAAATTAAACTTTGAAGAGAGATAAATTGAGTTTGAGTACAACCACTGATTTTCACTTGCTGACGGGCACCTGCTGATGACTATATTTTCTGGAGGGTGAGTGAGACCTAATTCACCTGAAATAAGACAAAAAGCAATCAACATCAGACTACAGCATGAATATTAAAATGGGATGGGATGTTTTTTTTATTTTAAGTATTTTTTTTTGTCTTTAGGCTTATATTTTCATTTTATCAGTCAGACCAGAGCGACCAGATCAAACATAAATTTGCATACATAAATCTAGCCTACTGTAAACAAATAAACATACATGTAATACTAGGCCTCTAAGTAAGTCTCAGCTTTTTGACTGAGGGCATTTTGGCGGTGGATTTGTGAGATGAGCTTTCAGACTCAGCCAACTGTTTCAATATTTGGATTTGTATTGGTATGTTTTATACTTGTTAGTGTCACACTTCCCACTGGCTGAAGAGTTATGTGAAGTGTGTAGTAAATGTGAACTAATTTGGACGCCAATATGGTATATGTCAGCAGTGCATGTTCTCATGATAGCAGGCCCTGTTGTTGTCAGACTCCGTCATTCTTTTTCTGAATATGAACACATGAGGCAATAATGTAATGGCCTTCATATATCAGATGTCCTAATGTACTTTTCGAGCTGTTTTCTTTGCAAGTTCCAAATGAGTCGTTTTCAAGTATGGTTTTTCTTTTTATTATGGCAGGTTTTAAATGACAATCGAAAAAAGTAATCGATTGGTTGTGTTAGAAGTGTTAGACTACTTGATAACACAATTACTCTGAATACAAAACACAACGCTTCAACTTTTCTTTTGTCTGATGAAGAAGAGAGGTGACTCCTGCAAGCTACAGGGAATGTTCCACATGCTGGTGTAGGGTGGAGAGGTCAAGTCATTTCAAATTTGCTATGACTAACCTTCCACAACGCAGCCTCTGGCCTGTACTTTATCAACCAGGCAGGAAGACGCATCTCCTAACCAATCAAATCGAGCTCTATGAATCACTTCTCCTGTTGTGGCAGACACCTACACATCTCTAAAGGTTAAACTATGCATTTTCTGTTCGTTAACATGCGTCGACATTCGAGTCTTCCCGGCTGCCCTGTTTTCTAGTGCCTGAAAGTGAGCGGCTGTTATTTAAGGAACTGCTTGCTGTTTTTTCCATGGTGGTGGATGCTGGTTCACCCACATGGGAAAGTAAATTATTTTTTAGCATCTGTCCCCACTTATGATAGTTGAATCATAGTAGATGTGTCTCCATAAATGCAATTATGAATACTGAGAAGCTTATGATGAAAGTTAAGTCATGTTTTTCCACCCTTTTTTGCTCGATGTTGCACATCATGGGTTTGCAGGCTGATCCCAGCTGTCCCACCCAAGCTTCACAACCAGCTTTAGCGCCAGCTCAAGACTTTTGCATGTAAACCAGAATATGAAAATCATGAAACTCAAAGGATTTTAGTGAAGTGTACAGTATTGTAAGGAAATCAACACTTTAGAAAGTTTATGCACTGGTGCCCAGGTTGGCATGCCCTCATTAGTAGCGTATGCCAGTTTTTCCCTGCTCTGTTGCTGTATGCAGCAGTTTTTGATCTTATCTGATCCGCCTCTCGTAAGTGTTGGGGTGACCTGTAGCTGAACCAGCTAAAAATCAATACCCATAAATCCGACCTAACCCGTCTTCCTCTGAGTTCATTCGCTCTGATCTAGTGCATTAATTATACCGGATGTTTCTTTCTTAGACATGACTTTGTTACCCCAAATGTGAACCTCAAGTCATCAAGCCCGTACACTTTTAAAGGGGTCATATGACACGGCTAAAACGAATATTATCGTTTGTTTTAGATGTAATGCAATGTGTATACACGATTTGAGGTTCAAAAAAGCTGTATTTTCCACATACCATGCATGTTTGTATCTCCTCTTTGCCCCGCCTCTCTGAACGTGCAGATTTTTTAAAAAGCTCATCGCTCGATTGGCCAGTTAACCAGTGCGTAGTGATTGGTCGAATACTGCAAGCGTGTGACGGAAATGTAACGCCTCTTACCATATTTGGAACATCAGGTTCCAAAGCAATTGTACTGACAGGTACGCCCACCTTACTTGCGTATACATTGGGGCGGTCTTAGTCAAATCATACCACGAACTGATGTAGATTTGTGGGGGTGTGGTTACACGAGGCGTTTCAGGCAGATCTGGGTGAGAATTCGCTTTTAGATAGAATGCATCTTTTGTTTCCGACACTTTAAGTTTTGCAATTTTAAGTGTCTAATACATGCATGGGCAACTTGCATGAACACACCAAAGACACAGAAAAACATGTATTCACGCCATATGACCCCTTTGAAAAGAAATTTAATATAGTCGCTGGAGTGGTGAGGAGAGGTTCGCTGATTAGCATCAGCGATGCTATCAAGGCTAGATGGGCCTCGACTAATACACACTGGCTTAGCGCCATAATTAGCTTGTCACTTATAAAGAAAATCTATAATAAACACTTGTTTGTCCTGAAGCCAAGGATTACGGAGATAAAGTTTATCAGCATGCTGTATGTGTGTGTTCCTTAGCCACATCAAGGCTCCGACCACATTGATTTCAGGCAATCTCTGGCGCTGTTGTTTTATTAGCTTATAGATTTATTTTCTTTTATTTATGGGCCTTTTGTCTTTTATTAGATTGGACATTATAGAGAGACAGGAAATTATTGGGGAGAGAAGGAGTAATGGGATCAGGACAGGACGCAGGCCGGAATCAAACCTGCACCTTTGTGCGATGTGTCAGGATCCAACGCTATACCACTGCACCACAGCTTTGTCTAACACAGTTTATGTATAATTTTGCATTGCTAAAAGCCAATGTATTATGCATTTCTGAAAATAAACCCATACATACTTTTCAAATCATTCTTTGCGACCATGTTATCTGTAATTCTGTAATGTTCTGTAATTCCAAATCACTTAAATTCTTTACTAATGTGCCAAGTTGCCGCCAGCTGTGATGTACAAAATCACTACAATATCACTCTCGCCCTTATACTTTCCGAAACACAGAAAAAGCACATGTACACACAAATGTCTAGGTGTGCATTTGTTGACTGTCATTTTATAACGGAGCTGCACCTTGTAACAGACAGCAAGTGGCTTTGACTGACAGAACTCATCTATAGAACAGCGGCAGCTGTTTTGCCCTGGAATAAGAAATGGAGTAACGCGTCTTTGCACCGCCTGATCTGTCAGTACAACAGGACGTATGACAGACCTGTCAGTGTATAACACCGGTCAGCTCAGTCAGACCTTCATCTCCTTTTCACACCTGTCTGTAGCTCTGGAAGCTCACAGTTATACCTGTTAGGCCATTTAAAGTCTGTTCATAAAATGCCCTGGAAATTTAAAGACATTTCCTCGATTGTTGACAGCGTTGGATGACCTCTGTGGCTTTGTGATGCATGCGTTTGATTGTCTAGTTGTTTTATCCCCGTATCTTTCTCTCTTTATCTGTTCATAAGTCAGTGAGTTGTGTTGACAGGAGTGTCGCTCTGGCAGCCAGCGGGGCAGCTGTATCATTTGATGGGGTGTGCGGGGCCAAAAAGAGGCTCTTCATTTTGTCTTGCCATTAAAGATTCCCTCCCTCTCTCCACCCACCCCCTCTCTCTGCATATCTCTTTTCTCACCCTCTTTCTCATCTCTGTTAGCCTCTGGCTGTTTTGTGTCACATTACCTTATTGAAAACTGCGCTCGAGTGCAGTCATCATGAGCCAGCTTGACATGCACAGTTTTCTTTGCCGTGTTGATGCATTTCATATCGGAACAAGGTGTGTGATAACAAATCCATTTTTTAAATAACCGGCTGCTGTTAGTTTACATCACAGCCGTGACTGCGATTTACTGCTTGGTATTGTAAATAAGAAGCACGGAGTGATATTCTTCTTTTATTTATTTAAACAAAATGAGTATATGTGTACAGAAGTATACTTTTATCTGTTTTTCCAGTAGTGAGTGACTGTGAATTGCGAATAAAGAGTGAATTTTGAGTGTTTTGGAATATACTTTTATGATAGAGTAGATGGTCTTAAAGATAACAGACATGGACTTAAAACCACAAAACCACTAAAGTACAGCAAAGCTGAAGTGTGCCAACAATGTTGACTTGCAGAGATTTTATGTTGTTTCCTGTAGTGTAAATTTGGGGTATAACAGGTTCCTTGATATTGTTGCCACTGGTGAATTGTTTTTTTCTTATTGGGACCCTGTACCATGTTAGATGGTAGATAGTAGTTAGCTGTACTGTTACATGGTATGGTATGAATTGTTAGCATATTCCATAGTACTTTAAGTATACAATATAATTAGAGAAGTATACCACAGAAAAATGATAAATTACCATGGTTCGGTATCCAAAAACATTGTAATAGCATGGGATGTATTTCATAAGGTTTGTATCCAGAATTCAGTACTGCAGACACATACGCATTAATATAGAGTTAAAGTAAATGCGATGGCTGCAGTGACAGTGAGATTGTCCTAAGGGTACCAAGCATGAATGATTCAGGATGTGCTAATTGCTGGCATGCTAATTTCTTATAAATCATTAAAACAAGTTGGCAGAGATCTTTGTGTGGGTGAATGTATAATAAAGAGATGAGAGGGACTTATGGATGTTCACACACAGACACTTTTATCTACCGTCATTGATGTACCTAATGAAAAGCAACTAATTGGTTGTTTCTGTATTTAATTGCTTTCAAAGCTGCTGAAATGAATCCGTTCATTTCACTTCCACACACAATTCCTCAAGTCTGTGATATTATTTGCATTTTCCTTAAGGAATTGCCTTTAGTGCAGGGGTCTTACTGCGGGGCACTTCTTGCGAGGCACATTTTCTATTTCCCCATATTTGCGTATAGAATCTTAAAGTTGTTGACACAGGCTTTGATTTATAGAGTAATATGCGATCTCTGGCTTTCCCTCTAAGACAACCTGTCTAACACACTGATGAAACAAAAGGGCTTTTGTGGAGCCATTGTACGTGGGTCTTGGACAAAGTGGCAGTGAAAAAAGTACACATAAACCACACACTAGCATCAACCAGGCCAGCCTAATGCAGGACATCCATTTGTTTCCCCCTTTTCCTGCTAATGGTGTTTCAATAGGCCCTTTCCGTAGGTCAAGGCCACTGTAAATGGCTACAACCGTGGGTATGGCCGTCTGGGGACTTGGGTAATAAATAAGCCCACATGATGTTTAATAAAACAATATGAAAATATTGTCTTACCCTTAATAGGACCGTAGGAAGGAGGGGGGTGTAAATCAAGCCGTGGGCCGTGTGCTAGATTTACCTAATCCTGGAGCCGGCGTAAATCGAGCAGTTGCACTTTGTCCTCTGCAAAGCAGCGCTAAGACTATGTCGTTCCTGTCATTCTGACCCGCTGAACCAGCTTAGAAGTTTAACACTGATCGCTTGCCGGGTTTGGGCAGAGCCGGGCCTCTGAAACGTGATAACTTGTATCTCTGTGTATCAGTTTTCTATTTAAACAGCGTTGAGCCGTTTGAAGCATGGAGGCAGTCATGGGTTTGTTCTGTCCATGTAGGATATGTTCCAAAAACTTGACATTTTAGAGCATTCATGTTTCGAAGGATTTAGCTAGGAACTTTTGACTGTGAACTTTAGAGGTTGTCCCTCTAATGGACTCGTGTAGAGGATTTTATTGCTAAATTAATCAATACCACTCCATAACAGTGGAGGGCACTTTAAACACATGCGGCCATATCTAATCTCAGGAAAGAAATTCTACCTCTGACTTGATGTTGCTATATTTGAAACATCTTGCCATATTAGATATGATGTGTAGACATTTAATGTAGTCAAATTCAGTTTTGCTATTGCTCAACGGTAGGTCACTTTGTATAAAGGCATTTTGGATAAAGTCACATTGGATAAATGCATTGCTAAATTAATAAATGTAAATTCATTGCTAAACAACAACAAAAAATTACCAAATTTGACACATGCTTCTTTCTATAATCCTATAGTGAACATGCTTTTGGGCACCTGATGCTTTTCAAAAATGAAGTGCCTTTGCCTTAATATTGTATTTTTGTCCATAAGTCAGTTCATTTTACTGTGATGGACTCCAAGGTGTGTCTCTAATGGTCTGCTCTGGTGTCGTTAGCTCTCACCTTTGACTGAACACATCTGCTCTCTGGGCTCCTTGAGCACAGCGGTCTAATGACCTTTTAGAACCACATTGGTACAGAATGTGACACACACTCATTTACTATACCATTTCAAGCTTATTTTAGTTTTCATATTACTAAAATAGCCATATTTACACCTCAGATCTTAAAATGATTACTATTTTGCTAGTTTTGGTTTGGAATCATTGTGTTATTGAAGGGTTCAAAAATCATTCTTTAGGAACTGGAATAGAGCCAGTTATGGTTCCTGAAGTCTAAACACACAATTTCTTTCTCAAATAAAGCCAGATTTTTGTATCAAGGGCATGGCATCTGGTCCATCTGACACCTTATTCAAGTAAGGAATGTTTAACATAGATAGGAAAAGATGGTTTAAACTGATAATTCACCCAAAAATTGAAATTCTGTCATCATTTATTCTCCTTCTTGTCATTTCACACCTGTATGACTTTCTTCTGCAGAACACAAAAGAAGATATTTTAAAGAATGCTGGTAACCAAACAGCAACAGCACCCATTCACTTGTACTGGTTTTGCGTCCATACAATAGAAGTGAATGGGTGCCGTCGCTGTTCAGTTCTGTTCTGCGGAAGACAGAAAGTCATACAGGTTTAAAATGACATGAGGGTGAGTAAATGATGACAGAATTTTCATTTTTGGGAGGAGTATCCCTTAAATGTCATGTAACGTGCCCTTGCGAGTTGTTTTGTTTCGTTCGTTTTTTTGCGTAGCAGCCAGTCGATCGCATGTCAGCTGGTGATTTTAGTCAGCTTGTGACATTTTTATGCAGTTAATATGCAGTTAGTAAACACAATGCCATCTAAATCACGGATTACTTGTATGATATAGCTTCAGTGTTAGCATATTAGCATGTTTTGACCTGCAGTGACATTCTAATGAATGACTGAGCAGAGAGGGGAACCCTTGCCAGATGACACCATGCCCATATTCAAATCCCTGTCAGGTCCTTCTGCTAGATATTTGCCATGAATCCCAGATTGTAGCTTCTGAAGTGAGAGGAACCACGCCGGGCGGCGGTCTGTCACTCCCACACCCAGTACCGGCTCGACTGCTATGGGAGAACCGACATCGGGTAGTGATACACACAGGGATACACCCCGTAATGCAAACAAAACCAGTGAATATTTAGAACCACCATAAATCCCATTCAAACGCATTTTTACCACGGCTAGCGAGGAACAGGAAACCTCACGTGTTGGTTGGTACAGCAAAGTGAAGTGGAATGATGTGTCGTGGGCTCGGATGTGTGCGGGGTGCCCGCCAACCTCAGCCAAACCGGTACAGGCCTTTCCGCACCTCCGCTTCCAAATAATGAGTTGACATGACAAACCAGAGTAAATCTCCCAGCAGTGAAGTCCTCTTTGAGGTTTCCGAGCGTAGCAAATGGATTTTTTTGAGAAAGAAGGGCGTTTTATTTTCCTCCACCAACACTCATCAAATTACAGTTGTGTTGCAGCTCCGAGCATCTAATTCAACGCTGTGCTATCATATAATACTGACAGCATAAGTGCAGGTTGCCAGTCTGACTGACATGCAGGAAGCTCCACCAAATTTGAGACCCAAAGACCAGACACAAGCGAAACGAGTAAAAACACTTGGAGACAATTTGAGCTTGAGGCTAAAAATGTTATTCAGCAGCCGACCGGTTGAAAAGATCTAGACATCCTAAATATGGCCTGGAAACACCAGGCATATGGTGAGACGCAGTTCATCCTATGACTGAGGTTTTTCCCATCTCGGAGCAGCCACTTTTGGTGTAATGTATCTGTAATGATGCAGGACTAGAGATCTACTTGATGAACAGAGCCCATGTACCCTGCGCTGCTCAGAGCCACTTCATTACGTGCACACTATCTCTCTAGACCTCTCCATTACACCTGCAGCGAAAAAGCTCTTGAATAGCTGCTTCTGCAGAGCTCTGTTTGAGTTTGACGTTTCCTGACAGTCTAACAGTTTACAGAAATTAGAAAACAACTTTGCTTTAGTTGTGCTATAGGGGAAACTAAGTAAATGCTGTTTTTAGATGATGTTTTATTTGGATAACTCACATTATCCAAACCGCTTGTCCCTGTTTCTCAATTGTTAGGCATGTGATACCGTCCGTGTTCTGCTACAGGTGGACTTGCATGTGTACATTTATGTTGAACTTGTCTGTCAACTAGAAGGGCTTTTAAAATAATGTAAAGATTGCATCTTTGACAGATGATCTGTGAAGACTGACCTTTTACCCTTCCGTTGTGGTAATAAAATTCAATTGGCATGAAAGGTGGACCTCTAATCTATAATTTAGTGTATGTGTGTGTGTCTCAACCAAAGGTCAGTCTGTTTATGACCTTCACCGAGACCCTCAGCCCATTAACACTCCTATTAGTGACATGAGTCACACCCGGCTGTTCAATTATGTTTACATTTATGTCGCTAGCAAAATGGTTCTCGGCGTATTTCGGTCATATTTCACTCTTGATCGAACGTAAGAAATAAGAAATTACATTTTTGCAACCTTTATGATTTTTGCATTTGGGTTATTTTTATGAACGTTAGGCACCCCTCCCTTATTTATAAAAAATGCTGAGCAAAAACAAAGTGATTCTCAATATAATAATTAAATGATTTTTAAAAATACTGTTTTTCATATAGTGTAATAGAAATCAAATAATAATTATTGGGAATAATTTACAAATAATGTCATTAAGCATTAATGTCCTAAGCGCCTGGACAAATGAGGATAATTTTGCTTAATTTGTGCTGAAATTGCCTTCAAATTTTAACCCGTACCTGATCTTACCTAAAGTGGTACTGGTTTGTTAAAAAAAAGCCTTGGTCAGCACCGCTGGTCTTGTTTCAACATGACTGCACACTCTGTCTGTATATATGTGGTCAGTACCCTGGGGAACATCAGACATCTTACTGCCACCTCGTATTAGACCTGAGGGAATGAGATGTGTCAAGATACATACAGCTGCACTGACGTGGATAGACAAATAGATGGACTTTATTGATCCCACAGGGGAAATTCAGTAGAATATGAGGAATCACTCTGTTCCTGATCCTTTAGCACAGCAGTGCCAGTAGTAAAAGCCTGTGAGTCATGCTAATAGGAGAATAAGCCCGGTCACTTCTGACTAAAGACGCATCACTTGCAAAAGAGCCTATTGTCTTCTTTGTTTTCTCCAAAACAAGCATTTACTTTATATTTTCTGATACGGTGGTGGAAGGGTTCATATCTTTTATTATTAAGTAGATACATAAAATATATAAAACATTACTATAACATTCACCGTTCCTTATGCTATAATATTGTAATGTGAAGTTACATACCTTCCTATAGTGAATTGTATTACGTTTTATAATAACTTTCATAAGTAATTCACATATATTGCATATTATATTGCTTGTTAATGAATGTCAATAAGCTATACATGAACTCACTCATCTGTTAATATGTTCTTTTATGTATGCATACATTCTCAACAATTTTGTAAAAATAATTGTCATAAAGCATAACATTTTTAATGAAATATTATTTAACATTTATTTACATTCTTCTGACTGAAAAGGCTATACATTATATGATAATCTGTTACGCTCTATTTAATGTAGTAATGATTTCTTATGTTCCTAAAGCATTATAAATGGTTATCATTCCATGTAACAGAACGATGTTTAAAGTTATTTATGATAATAATTTATTAATCTGGCTTGATTTATTTGACTAGTCATCAACTCTGCCCCCCTAAATCCCTCCCAAAGTGTTTCCGCTGGATGTCTGTGTTAACTCTATTGGTGTTTGTTGGAGTGGTGTGAACATAGCAGTAAAGTTTCCTCAACATAAATCCAACAGGCAACTTCAGAATGTTTGAAATGTTGGCCGTTTGCTTGGGCGGTCTAAAGTAGCACATCCTGAGAAGCCTCGCCAGCACAGCTGGTGCCAGCTCGGCAGGAGAAAAGATTGATTCAGCTCTCCAAAATAAGCGGGTCAGTCGATGACTGGAGTAAATAACTGCTGACTCTAAGGGCATTAGAGTCTGTCACACTATCTATCTGCCCGCTGACTGTCGTCTGTCTCTCAGTGCACCAATGAGCTGTTGCTGGTCTTTGAAAGCCTCTCTTTATGTTGACAATGTCCACAGACAGGTCTCTCAGGGAGCTCTTGACTTCTCCCTTCGGATGCTTCTCTTCATTAATGACAAAGCTCATTTTTGCCTCTGTGGCAGTATCTTGGAGCACCAATCCGGCGCCCGGTGAGATTTACCCTGCTGGATTGCACAGACAGGGCGCTGCCATCTGCTGGCGATGGGAGGTCTTACAGATTTGTCTGAGTTCAAGCGGTGCACACTGGCCTCACTCCACCTGTCTGTCAGTGTCTAATACCTTCCCCTTAGCGGATTTCCGTCACAGTTGGCACAGAGCCACAAAAAAACAACGCACGTGTGCAGGTCCACAGTAAATTGAGCGATGCGCGGTAAAAATGACCCTTTGGTTTGTGTAAAGAGTGCAGTGAGGCTGGACTGCTGGAAGCTTGGATGAGTCTCCTGATTATGTGAAGGTCAATTGTGCGTGTTATTAGGAAGTGGAGACCGGAGTTCGCAAGAGTGGCAGAACCAAAGTTTAGCCGCTCCGTTAAGAATAAAAGGTTACGCTGTCTGTCAGCCAGGTGCTTATCATGAGACCTGTATCCACCGTGGGGATAATTCAAAGTTCAAATGCACTGATTACATGAATATTTTGATTTGAAGTGTGTGTAACTTTAAGCCATGTGTTTACTTTGCACGCAGGTGTCTATTGGAAAATGCCTTAGAGAAACTTCACCAAAGCGGTTAAAATTTTCATATCACCATGGATTTGCACGTTACACTTTGCAGATTCCTATCTGTACGTCTTTCAGTGGTATGGTGAATTGAAGTGCTGTGTATGTGGAATAAGTCTCTCTGTCTTTCCCTCGTCCTGAAGCTTTGTACTTTTTCATTAGCGCTATCTATTATGCAGTTACAGTAACTAACCTAAATGCGAAAACTAGTGCGACAAAGTGACATGACCCGTTCAACAAATTGTTTATTTAATAAAATTAAGAAATTGTTTATTTAATACAATTATTATACAATGAAATATTAATACAAATTAACAATAATGTAAATTGATTAAAATATAAATAGTTATATTATTAGCCTCTATAGCCAGGGGTGCGTTTCCCGAACAACGACATACCTCGCTGGTTAACCACCATAGAAGGAGGTATCGTTTGACAAACAAACTAGCTACTCGCGAGTGTTTCCCGAAAACATAGTAACTTTGTCGCACATCTGTCGTTTGAACCATGTTGGTTCAGCGACATAGTTGATGACATCACATAGGTGGTGGAGTAATACTGTCTTCTAATTAATCCGTTTAGATCGATTTAATGTCATATTATTGCTGTAAATAATGTACACTGCATCTGAAAACTATTTTTGTTATCGTATTTTTGCTCTTTATTGTTTTATTTCACTATATTCAACTCATTCACAAGTTTCCTCTTGCGTAACTCCGCCCAGGGATTCCCCAGGGTCTTAGAGCAGGTGGGTCCTAGAGCAGGTAGGTCCAAGCGAATGCGCACTTAAAAAAACAACGCTTCTATTTTCTTGACTTACTAAAAGATGTAAAATTAAATGTGTATATTTAGAATGATGGATATAGAATGCACTGCATGTTGCTTGCTTACCTTGCTCAAAAGCATGATGTGTGTAAGTCTACATGTCATAATAATAAGGAACAATGCTTCTAACCACAGCTCTAGACCTGTAGTTCCAACCACGCAACTTTGCGATGCTGCTTGCGATTGATCGTTGGAACAAGAGTTTCAGGAAACGCTTGAATCGTTGAACTATGCTGAAACGACAGAACTTGCGACCATAGTTGGCTAACAATGCTTTTGGGAAATGCACCACAGGCCGATAAACAAACACAGACCGGAAGTTAACTTTGGGCCAGGCCCGTGCGTCCGATGAAACCATCTATTGAAAAAACTAAGGGTATATCTCATGTTGATGTACACTACTGGTCAAAAGTTTTAGAACACCTGATGTTGTCTGAAATAAGTTTCGTAGACAAAATATAATTGTGCAAAAACTTTTTTTTATTACAAACTAAAATGTTATTTAATACAAATGTCTTTGAAATGGATGACTGACTAATGAAAAGAGAGCAGCCAATAGAATTACAGAATAAATGGAAACTCCTTCAGTATTGTTGGGGTGAAACCCTAAGAAGCCGCTTAATAAAATTCAAAGAGAACAACAAGCAAATTCTAGGCAAAAGGATGCTAAAATATAAGATGCTAAAATTTTTGTTTAGATTTTTCAGTCACATAATTCTTATAGTTCCCTTTGTGTTATTCCACGGTTTTGATGAGTTGTCAAAAATGTGCAAAACAGTGAGTAAGTGTTCTAAAACTTTTGACTGGTAGTGTATTTTTCATGTTGCATCTTAAAGAAGTTTTTACTTTAAGATTTACTGTAAACAGTTGGGTAGAGGTGTTTTTTGCTGCATGCTATCAGCAAGATTAACAAAGCATTTCATTTCGCAACATGCGGTCGATATGATATGACTGACCACCCATGTCTTTCCTTCTGTTGCAACAATTGTTGCATTATTCTTTGAATCTCATGTCTGGAGTGAACTGTGGAGTGAATCACACAGTCCAGCAGTGGTGGAGAGTTGTTAGAAGATGTAAACTCTGGATTACAGAAAATTGCTTCTTATGAATCAGGATCGAGCCGACTATGTCAGATGTCAATGAATCACTTCCAACAGCTACTAAAGATCAGAGAAAAGCCCTGTCAGAAAGCCGGCTGTTGAAAAAATCACATTCTTGTTGCGTGCCTGTCTGCTCTTTATTAATCTGATCTTTGACAGGCCTTCAACAGGAATTTGTGGGGAGAAATAAATCGTGTTTTCATGAACCTGACGGACGTCACTGGTAAGCGGTGTTTACTTTCACAACCGCCTTGCCTCATCGCGACGGATAGGAGTATGTTAAGAATAATCAGCTCTTTGTTTTGCATTCTTTCGTTGGGTTTTGTTTTCTTAATACCTGGGCTTAGCAACTGTAAGAGAACACATGTCAGTCTGTGGGGCATTTCCTGTACGCACTAGCCGTTTCTTGAAAAGCAAACACCTTTCTGTTGCTCCTACTGGCTCGCGTGACTCCTTTAATGTATTGGCTTGCCTCATCTGGAAGAAAGTGAAGGAAAGAAGAAAGAAAGAATAAACTACTGTATGAATGAAGCACTTTGTTTCCAATGTGTAAAAGCATTGTACTCCAGGTTCTTCACGTGAGCATGCAAGCAGTCAGTCGCACCCTAACCTTTCACCATAAAGGCACTTTTCAGAGCAGTGGAAGTTCACTTCACAAATCATCCACCACTTCTGGCGGCAGCAGAAAGTCTTCCAACCTCTCGGTCGCGGTCAGAGGAAGTACTTGAGTCCAACCTTCAATTATGCACAGTAAATCGGATCAGAGCCTAGAGAGTACACGCAGGGCTGCCATCAATCAGCGCCTATCCTGAATCAGAGGTTAGGCTGCTCCTCTGTCTGCACCCAAGATGAGGTTAAAGAAACACTTAGGCCACTTTTTTCCTGCACGAAACACAGAAGGCGAATTTCAAGCTACAGCTTTTTTGTGTAATTTGAGACACTGTTTATTGTGTAATTTATTGGAAATTAGAAAAAAAATTTTAGATTTAAATGAAAAGATCTGATTCAAAGATTGATTCATTTATATATGTTTTTTTTCCATGATTACATTCTCAGTTGTTTCATTTAAGTGTCAATTTAGTTTCAAATGTTTCTCCTAAATTGTTTTCAGGTTTCCTTTTGCTCTTCATTTAATCCAATCCAATCTCACAACAATTCATAAATGTTATAATTTGCATGAATCTGAAATACATTCAAAGCTTGTTGTAGATCTGCAAAGCATCGTGGGAAAATTTTGGTGGCGAGAAAATTCTACAGTAAATATGTTTCTGCTGTGAATCATTATACAGTAATTTTTAACTGATTTTTTTTGTCAGCACAAATCTGAAGAGACTCGACAGATTCTTCAAAATCTTCTTCAAAAGTATTTTTTTTCTAAATTTTCTCATTATTTGTTGCTATTATTGTTTATTTAGCGCAGTTTCCTCTTGTCAGGTTATCTGTGCGTTGTATATGAGTGTGCTGGGAGAGATAGCGAGAGAACAACACAGACATGAGCTGGTATGATAGCGTGTGCATATTATTACAAAAATAAACGTTTTGCTCATATTATGATATATTTTCTTATCTGGCAAGATTTTATTGATATACAGCAACTTACTTGCCAGTTGCTGCCAGCAAGTTTCTGTAAATTTCACAGTATTCTTTTTACGGTGCATTCGGTCAAAGTTTCTTTAAAGAACCATGTCTTTCTTACCTTTTTTAATCTGAAGAACCTATTTTTACCACAAAGAACCTTTTGTGATACAGAAAAACTAACATTTGGCTTCTAAATACCAATAAAAACAGGCGCACAAGTTGTATAAAATGCTTTTTGAATCTTTTATGGTATCGGATCATATTTTTGTGGCTTTAGCTGCAATCCTTACTTATATTTATTTACAGATGAACAAATTGCTGGGATGTGTTACCTTTTGTGTTTCACTTAAAAAAGTCCTCTAGAGCTAGAATAAGGATGAGTAAATAACAGCAGACGGCAGTTTCATTTTCGGCTGAACTGTCCTTTTAATTACAAGTTTGGAAAAGCACAGCAGGGCCACATCTGTCAGTATTGCAGTATATGACTGGGTTATAGGCTAGTAGCCTGTAGCGTGCTCACAACAGACAGAGGCATGTAAACAACTTTACGATGATGACTGCAGGTAACTAATAAAACAGATTGGCAGTTATGTGACTTATAGAAACGGTCGAATGCTGTGGCTTGTTCTCCCGGGGGGGGGGGGGGGATGTTCTGTGCAGGAGGGCGTGTGTGCGCAGCTGCAATGTTCTCATGTGTTGATTCTTATCGGTTTGGGTTTACACTGGATGTCACACTGATTTGATTTGAGGAGATAACAGGGCAGCAATAAACCTTGGTCTCCGCAGAAATAGATTCGGAATAAAGAATGTCACGGAAATGATGATAAGGGCACCATCCAATGCTTATTTGTTTTGTCTAAATTGAATTAGTCATTCGTTAAGCTAGTGGGAGAGTTAATTGGATTTGAATTCATTGAAGAGGGGTGGGCTGAGAGAGGAGATGGTGTATCATCATCACCATATCAAGCTGAGAGAGATAAGAGAGATGAGAAACAGCCCTGAATGTTAAAATATGGATTGATAGTTTCTTGGTTTGCAGAGTGAATCTACGTTTGTCAGAGCTCAGCGGGCCCGCTGGTTTTGCAAGATTTTCGGTTTCTTCCTGGTGAAGAATCTGTGACGTCTAATGACATTTATGTTTATGCTTTTGTTTATTTAACTTTTTCATCAATGTTAAAGAAGCATAATTCTTCATTTTTCTAGTCCTCATCAGAGCTATTAGTTTTGTTTTCAGTTTTATTGTAGTTTTATTAATTTGTTGACTTAGGTTTTAAATATGTTTAGATTTCAATTTTAGCAATTTTTATGTGCTTTAGTCATTTTATTTCTTTGCTTATTTTAATACATTTCTATATGTAATTTTTTTTTCAGTTTAGTTTAGGTCATTTATAGCAGATATTTTTTTATTGCTAACTAAACGTTGACACTTCGCTTAAACTTATTTCAGTTTATTGTAAATGCAACATTTCATAATTTCGTTTAATTAAAGCTTTCTGGTAATATTTATTATTTGATTTCAAATAATAGAAATGTTTTAAGTTTGAGGGTTTTTTTTAGAAAACCTTGATCCATATTGTGAGATTTTAAGTAAAAATGTTGAGGAGGGGTCTGCGTATTATTAGCCAATCAAGTAATTTTTCATGCTTGGGTTTGCTGACAGGTCTTTGGAGGGTGCAGTTAGCAAAGCAGCGATATTTAGCAACACTGCTCAAATTTTATTTTATTTATGGACATTGTTTTGTTTGGGGAAATGGTCACTGTCTTGCTGGGGTTCTACTGTACGTCCTACTGGCTTTCCATTGACCTGCCTGAAGGTTATTTTTTCCGCTTGTCCCTTATGGCACACACACATTCTCCCATGAGTAAATCTGACTGCATCAAGGCTTCATGGAAATCTAATCCTTCCCAGGAAAGAGCCTCAACCACTTAATCCCAGTTTGTTGACAGTTAAAACTGTGTATCTAGACACTGTTGCTTTTCACCATGTCCAGCAGAGGGAGCTATGGCAAGTCCACTCAGCAGTGGACCTTACCGCACACACATACACACGCGCGCGCGCACGCTTTCACACACGCACACACACACACGCACGCACACACACACACACACTCTGGCCCTGTAGGAATATGAATAGATTTTCGCTCCAATAGGGCATTAATCAGTTCGCTTGATTTAATGACTGTTCTCACCTCATTCAAAGTACTCTCACATAAATTTTACAGCCATCATTGGTCACTCCTGCTTTAAGCAGAGAGAGCACTGTGGGTCTCATTCACTAACCGTGTGTATGCGTGTAATATATTTTTTTTTCAGAAATCATAAACAACTTTAATTTGAGTAAATGTATGTACACATCTGCTATAGATCTGGTGGAAGTTTTGTGTTAGACTTTCTCCAACAAATGAATTTTAGCATTTTGCAATTATTAGAGAATGAGATTGTTTTGTTTTGTAGTCAGAAATACATTTGGAAATCCAACATTTTTATTTTATTTTTGAGCGTTTTCCATACAACTTTAGTTTGTCATATGATAGTTTGTAGAATGGAAAGCCACAGAAACTAGGGCAATCAAAAGACACAATCCTAAACTTTATCTCCATAACGAAATCCCAGATGTCCATACAGCGGTTCATTTTTAAACAATTTACTAAAACATAGTGTACAACGTGAGTTTATAAAAGTTTCGCGTAAATGTGAATGAATACAAAGTGCTCATGAACGGCTGTTTAAATCCTACCCTCACTTGAAATGAGTGAAGGTTTGGACCCGTAAACAGTATTACTTGCGTCACGACTTAGCAAGCGGAGACATTTGCACTATGCACTAGACTATAACAAAAATTCTCTCAAAATGTTTCCTTTTGCTTTCGAATGTTATCGTTTAACAATTTTTATGTCACTTGAAACTGCAGCACTCCAGCACTAAACTTGATGGATTGATTTCATTACATGGTGCAGCTCCATCTTTTCCCAGTGTAAGAAAAAGGTCTTTTCATTTCCTCTTTGTCGTTTACCTTGCAGTTTCAGAAAAAGAAATGTCACAATCGCCGCTCGTATTTTTTTGGGACGTGATGAAGAGTTGGGAAATGAGGGTTTAGGGGCGGTGAGACATGTGGCTGATCTACCTGCCGGACACAGCCATTTCTGAGAGCAGTAATTGACCTGTCTGCCTGCAGAGAGAAAGCAGGAACTCCACTGTCTTACTGCAGTGAATCAGAGCTAAACATCTCATGTGGCCAACACTACAAAACATTCTTCTCTTAGATTTTTTACGTGCTTGCTATTAACACGCATGGTTTATTAAATTTGCACTCTTGACGGACAGTTTAATGAAGAGTGATGCAAAGTTAAACTGATATTTCACAGTTTTTTCTCTGAAAACGTAGGCAAACAGAAACTCCTTGAGGCGAACAGTAAAATTGTCACACACTTTATGCTGAAGTTATCAAGTGTCTGAAAGCTATTGTTTTAACCAATTACAATTAATTACAGTATATTAAATCTATCTATCTATCTATCTATCTATCTATCTATCTATCTATCTATCTATCTATCTATCTATCTATCTATCATCTATCTATCTATCTATCTATCTATCTATCTATCTATCTATCTATCTATCTATCTATCTATCTATCTATCTATCTATCTATCTATCTGTGTCAAGTTTTCTTGTTCAGTCAAGTAGCGTCTTTCAGAATAAACTGGCTACCTCCGTGGCCTTCCAAAAAAACTTGATATAAATAAAAATTATTTTGATTATAATTTACATTACTGATTTGTGATCGGAACATTGAGATAAGATTCAACATAAACTGAATATTTTTTCTTTGAGAAGATGCAGAAACTCCTGCAGCATCTCAAGTGAATAAGTTTTTGGAACAAAATTACAACATTTAATTGGACTTTCCACCCCTACAAAGAGAGAGGAGCATTTATGAGATCACATTTCATTTTTGCCTTTGTTTGCTTAGCTGAAAAGCAGCTCACGCAATGCTGTATGATGTCTTGTCTCATTGTTCCAAGGTTACCACAGCGAGCATGATGCAGTTCATGGCCTGACCTGATGGTAGAGCGGAGACCTGACAAGAGCTGAGATGATAGAGCTGGATAAAGAAGGACGCGGTCACCTGACACGTCCTCACCACAAAATTTCAAATGCTATTAGATTATTAATGATAATCTTAAACTATAATTGATCTTATTTGTAAGTTTATTTATTTTATTTAGCCTTGTGCAAGCTCTCTGGAGCTTGTGCAGTGGCAGCAGCTTTTGCCAGAGGGGAACTGGAATCCCCTGGTTGGGCCTGGGTTCTCCTGAGGTTTTTTTTCTCGATTAGGGTTTTGGGTTCCTCGCCACCGTTTGCATACTGTTTTGCATCTGCCTGGCCGGGGGGGGGTGCTGCTTTAGAATTTTAAAGTTTTACTTAATTAATATTGCATATAGAAATTTATAGTCTGTTATATTTGACCTGTGCTTCTATCTCCTTTATCTTAAATGTGTGCTCTCACTGTGCATGTGTGTGTGTGTGTGTGTGCGTGAGTGTCTTTGTGTGTGCGCGTACTTGTCTGTGTACGTGTGTGTGTGCGTGCGCGTCCGTGTGTGTGTGTCTGTGTGTTAGTACATGTGCATATTGTGTGTGTGGAGTGTTTTGTATGTGGGTATGTCTGTCTTCTTTGTTTTCACCTTTTTCTTGTTTTTACAGGTACAACTTTAATTGGTTTGCTTATAGTCAATATGTCTTATGTACAGCTGCTTTGTAACAATGAAAATTGTAAAAAGCGCTATATAAATAAAGTTGAGTTGAGTTGAGTATGACACAATCCAGTTTCCATGGCATTGGCCATCACGCAGTAGAGATGTTGGAAGGTAGAATCAACATTTGCTACTTTGTTAGCATCTCATTTCTTTATTTCAATTATATAAAACCTTATACCCTCTTTTTATACTGTCTATAAAGTCCTTGTAAGCCTAATTCTATCCTATTACCGTCATTTTAAAGTTCTCTATAGATTGTTAAGTCTTACTAAATCAAGCATGATTAGAACGCATCACATGCTGTTTCGTGAAAGATACATGTCTTTTGAAAGCAGCGTTAGGCTTGTTTTCTTTACTAAACCCCTTTTTCCACTTTAAATCGCTCCCTTAAATGACTATAATGCCCTAAATATGTAATTACACAGAAGGGACACAGATGTAGGAAAAGTAATGGATGTAATGATGCGGCAGGCCGAGACATTTAGCCTTGTATGTGCGGCCACACAATTGCCATAATTACCCAGAGGATCAGTATCGTGTAACCTGGATTTAGCAGAGCACCTCAGGCCTAGTAGATCGTGTGTTTGTGGCAGATTTTCTAGAAAGGCTTGGAGAACCATCAGGATCTTTTTTTAAATCTCAATTGTTTTAGTATACCAAACGTTTAGGAGAGTGCACACCCTTCTAGTGTGTGACCCCCTTGTCTCAGATCAGATTTTTAACTACAGTATATACAAATATTTACTGTGCTTTATATTAGAAAAAAATCGACATTTATAAATTTAAAAAGTTTCTTCCCACTTTTTTTGAGATGAATGTCCATTTTTATGTACTGTATACTGTAGTAAGCTAATAAATAAATAAATGAATGAATTGTGACTTGGTGCATGTTATGAAAAAGGCTGGGCTTTGTTGACTGAGCGATTGAGAGAGAGAGTTGCGTCAACTCCGTTGACTCCAATGGAACAGTTTTTTCACAGCAATGTTCATGGAGGCTCTCAATAGTTTCCGGAAGTTACTAGTAACGCATGGAGCTGTGGCTAAACAGGCCAACTGAGGTAAAAAGTCATTTAATGAATAAAAAATAGAATAAATAAAGCATTTAAAGAGAAAACATAACTTCCTGGAACTATCTGAAGGCTCCATGAAAAAAATTTGAACTTCCGTTGGCGCTACTCTCTCTCTCAATGGCTATACCACATAGACAATTTTTTTTACTATTACAAACATGATTGCCAGTTTGGCAACCGCTGACCTACACATCAGTAAGATTAAATGGAATTCAAACTGAGAATTGTTTAGATCTTCTCAGAGTTTTCTCCTGAGAAACAGACACCAGTAATCTTACATGTGTCTCTATTAGAGTTTTATCAGAGATCCCAAGACTGCTCTCAGATTTGCTAAGAGCCTGAAGTTCAATAAAGCTCTGAACTCTGAAATTGTTTGTATGCATTTTTCTTTTGAAAAGTTTTAATAGACAAATTTGAAAACAAGTCCTCTGTAAAGTCTCCAAGGTTTTGAAAGAGCATCCGCCGCGCAATACGTATTTTTCTAGATTTTGTTGTCCATTCCTTTCTAGATTTTTGTAGTCAACCACCTTCCGACTGTTTGATTCTCCCTTCTTGATCTCACGAAACGTCCTGTTGATTACATCTGACACAACCGGCCTATCCGAAAGGATGTTTACGCCGAGCATTTTGTTTCCTCTCATCTAATCTCCAAAACAAACAAAAAACAACAACTGCTCAACGAAAGACTAGCTATCGTCTCATTGCAGTGAGCAAAAAGGAAGCTGACCCTAGATCAGATAAATCATGCGTGTTTGCCGTTTTTAAGTGTGTGTGTCTGCTCCTGATTTCCCCCAGGTGCACGGAGAGAGGACCTTGACTGAGTCCACAAACATTAGTGCTTCTGACCCTTTCCTGGTTCCTTTAGATGCTCAATAGAACCAGATGGGTTATTTGAAGGGCCCTTGGATCTGCTTCCTACGCTTAACCGCTGCTACCACTCGTTTCTATTAAACACGACCGTAAAAATAACTAGCGTCCCTACTCGTTGACTCATGTTGGCCTTTTCTGTGATGGTGCAAGCTTTTTTAAAGCATTGGATTGGAAAAGAGATAAAGTTATAGCAGACTGTTGGAACATACAGTACACTGTACATACAGTATGTATATTATCATTTCTTTTTCGCCGTTCCAAAAAGGTTAGAATGTGTTTGTTCAGTAGTACCATACAAGATTTCACTCCTCCATGTTACAATTGAGGGAAACAGACAGAAGAAATGGAATGTACGCTAAAACATGATTTTTACACAGCGAACGTAAATTGAAGTTGAAACAGCTTGAAACAGCAAGAGCTGATGAATACAAGTATTGGCTGCAGAACCATTACGTGTTTCAGGTTTCTCAGATGCTGGGCATTCTTGTGGTCAGAGAAAGGAAATGTCACCCGCGTTGGGCTGAACTGGTGGTCTTCGCTGTTAACATACACTCACCGCACTGGGGTCTGCTTTCACCGGCATAGGTGGTCTCCAGAAGTTACAGTTAGATTTGCTATACAGTCTCCTTTGTAAAAGCTAATGGGTAACTGTACATTTTGTTTTCGAAGACTTTATTTATTAAAAGTCTGCCTTTTTACCAAGGTAGTTTAGCATTAAACACAAAAGACGTATTGTGCGCGGCACGTTTTAAACTTTTTCACCTTGAAAACGGCTCCAGCACCAGCTGTGGTTTGAGACTTGGCCATGTTGAATGGAGTTGAAAGACCTTTGTGTGGTTCCTATTCGTGAAGAATTTATCGTTTTTAGCTTTAGTCTTTATTCTGGATGTTTAAAGTCAGATCAAGATTATTAACAAGGCTTATTGCATTGAACACTTCAATATGAAGGGGCAAAACTCTACTTGTATCTGTAATAAAAACGTAGTAAAAGTTAATACACATTTTACATGCCAAAAATCAAGTATGATTAGTAATAATAATAATAATATTAAAAAGGATAAACAGTAGACTAAAGTGCCTGAATAGGGATTTGAGTCCAATTCGGATACAATGGGAATACAAGAACTGGGTTCTTTTTCACTCCGTTCATTTTGGCCTCAATGAAAGAGGTCTCGGTTTGATTCTTTTAAAGAGTAATTTAAAACCTTCCAAGAGCATTTACTATTAAAAGCATTCAGAATCATTTATACTTATATTGTAGATCTCGCTTCAACAACAGACACTTCAGGCCATCCCTGACAATGAATTAAAAAAAAAGTCTAATAGCATTAGATCGATAGCTTCACAGTTTGACCCATCTCAATGATGACAGAACTTCTATCGCTGAGCAGCTGTGGAGGAGCCAATGAATAAAACATTATGCGGTGGGTGATTAAATCGTCACCTGCATGGAGCGAGAGAGAGGGAGAAATTGTGCTTCCATTTCCTGATGTTAATGATGATAATTCACTCCCTGCCAACATGCATGCAACCTGCATGAGAAACAAACAACCAGGGAGGTTGTATATCGATGTCAGGTCAAGGATGAATAACTCTCATGCTGAATGATCACAGATTAAGTTGCCGCAGCATGACAGAGGGATTAAGTTCAGTTAGAACGATCAATGTGCTAAATTCTGCCAGGTTTATCTGGAGTCACCCACTGTCTAGAGATACATGGAGACCATTGTTCTGACAGTAATAAAGAAAAATTCTGCTGAAAAAGACCACTTCATGTTGTGTTTTGGATGTTGGTCTGTAGTATAGGTTGGTTGTGTCCCCACCATGCTTGCTAATTAACATCTTGTGACTGAAAGGACCAGACTAGCATTGCTTTTCAAGTAAAAGTTGGGGAAAATCTCGAAAAAAATCATCATTTATTCACCCTCATGTCATTCCAAACCTGTATGATTTATGGCTGGAATACACTACAAGACTTTTAAAATCTGAACAGATTTTTTTAAACTAGACATCATACACTTGCAGACTTTTTGAAAGCTTCAGATAGAAACACACTAAATGATCAAATCTGCAGACTGGCACAGACTTTCTGCAACAAGTCCAGACTGAAAATCTGGGCAAAATCTAAGCAAAATTTGAGCAAAAGTCTTGTAGTGTATTTTAGCCTTTACTTTCTATTGCAGAACACAAAAGCTATTCTTCAGAGGTTATTTTGGAGAGTGCTGGTCATTGGCGCCCATTGACTTGGATTGTATGGACACAAAACAACTGAGTAACTTCTCAAAAACATCTTTTTTTGTGTTCCACAGAAGAAATAGACATATACAGGTTTTGAATGATATGAGGGTAAATATGATTATTTGTTGGTTAACTATCCCTTTAAGCAAGCTGAAGCTTGACAAACATCAAACCAGCAGTAACCATCATAAACTATATTCAGCATTTCTGTTTTAAGTTATGGAATAAATCTGATTTGATTTAATGAATAGTTATTGTTGTAGTTCTAAAAAAATCTAATCCGTCCCTTCATGTCTTGGATGTCCTACAGTCCCATGTTTTGCTCATTTGTCCCTTCTCTTGGTGCATTGATGTGAATCTGCTTTACAGAGCTGTAAAATTCAAAAACACGCACCCATAAAGGCTTCATGACAAAGTGCAGGTCCTCGCCCGCCGCATATATGAGGGTGTGTTCAATCTAGGCCAACATCTGTGTGGTATCTGTCCATGTGGAATGCCTTCT
Organism: Triplophysa rosa; assembly: GCF_024868665.1. NCBI lineage: Eukaryota > Metazoa > Chordata > Actinopteri > Cypriniformes > Nemacheilidae > Triplophysa > Triplophysa rosa. The sequence continues at coordinate 10,001,272 of NC_079913.1, forward strand.
ATTGTTTGTATAGTGATATGAGTGTGGAGATCTTAAAAAACGGCCATTAATAGGGGAATTTCTCCACGCGTTCGCCCATGTGTCCTGCAGAACTACGGTGCTGGTTCAAGTCGGGACAAACAACAATATGGGTGGTTATGCCAGGACTGTGGTGTGTTATCGTATTATAGCAGAGTGCAGGGACAGCAAAATATGGAATTGCTACAGGACCGTTGTTCTCTAGCATGCACGAATCGCAGCCAGCCTCATAGAGTTCAAAGCAAGGCACACTTGTTTGGATACAGTATGCTAAACACCGTCATAGAGAGGGAGAGAGCGTATTTTTGTTTTCTCATATTTCTGTTGGCAGAAAATGTTAGCTCATTTACTCTGGTTTGTTTTGATGTCAAACAGAAATGGTTTTACACAGTTTTGGAATCGCCTAAGCTAATGGACTCCACCGCAAAGAAATATGAGTAAGGGCTGAAAACAATAAAGGAATAAGCAGAAACATTGTTTGAAAGAAGAGAAAAGGTCAGCCCCTTGGTGGAATGGGTTGTGCATGTGCTCAGCTGTTATGCCCGATGTTGGGTTGAAGCTGGTTTGCACCTGATCCGTTTTTTGTCCACCTTTTTAAAGAAATCACTTGTATTTTGGTGTTTTTCCACAAACGTATTGTGCTTTTTGTAAGAAAGAAAATCATCAGTGAGGAGGGGTAAATTATTACCATTTTAGGGGACAGGGGATATGTACTCTTTTAACTCTTTCCACCCCACTGTTTTTAATGAAAGTTTGTCTCTTTTTACCCAACACTGGGTTGAAAATAACCCAGCATGTTTTAGTGTGATATTAAATTAAAGAGCAGAGCCTCTGCTTTTAAACATTAAATAAACCTTATTGTGGTCAATCAGACAGAACGCGTTTTTTGCTATTAGACGCGGCTCTTTTGAATTGTTTTCAGTTGGCAGAGAGCATTTTGCGTGCTGCTTATGCCCGCCGGACGCCTCACTTTTTTGCCTCCTGCTGCGCCTCGCGTTTTTGGCGGAGCGCTCTGAGTTGAAAAAAACTCAACTCTGAGCAGAAAAGCGCTTGACGTCATGCGGCTTTTTTCCCATTGTCCAATCGAATGAAAGGAGAGGCGGGCCTTCCGATGTGGTGACGGAACTGTACAGTTGCTTGAAATGTCTGGAGACTGCAATGATGAAGGAGAAACTTGGTGTTTGGTGACGCGGGTTAACCGAGCAAGGTCAGAGCAAGCGCCCTCAGCTTGTACCTTTTTAAAGTTTCTGATAATATGACAGTTAACAGCAACTAGAGCGCTCGCGCTATAATCCTTGACTGACAGGACAGCTGTTTCGGTGGTTACCTAGCAACATAAAAAAACGCTGCGCGCTGCTCTTTTCAAAGAGTCAACCAAAAGAGAAGCGCCGCGCGCCTCGCGTTTTCGAACATGAAAAGCGCGTTCTATGTGATCGCCTGCTTATTCTGTCTTTTTTATTACCTCTTGAATGAGGGTCGGTTTCTTTAAAAATACAAGAAAAGCTAAGAAATTTCTAAACTTCGTCTAGATCAGATTTAGAATGATTTTCAGAGCATTCAGAGCTGTTTTTGCATCCGTAGATACTGTACTCTTTCAGAAGATGAATAACAGTTCCCCCTACTTTATAACAGTATAAACATGGGAAAATTTAAGGGCAAATCTCATCAACGGCATAAAAGAGTTACGTCTCATAAATGATGGAAAATTCTGTCAATGGTGGGAAAAGAGTTCAAGGAAAAATCATTAATTAAACTAAAAATAAATAAAGACAGCACAATGGGCATCTCTCATTCTTTCTGGTCCTCTGCTTGATTTAATAGGTGTGTAATTGATTGCCTTACAGTGCGGTAGGCATGACCCAGGTCACACTCAATAGTCATGTCCTCTGATAACGGCCACACATACATAATTCACATATGACTCACCATGCACACATGAAAAGATGCTCCATCACCATCTTCCATAACTTGTCTGACTCATCTCCATTCTAGAAATCTCTTCTGCCCCGTAACCACGCTCGACTAATAACAGGGTTTGTACATGGTTTACATTTATCGGACTTGGCTTGGACACAGAACGCCGATTCTGTGGCACCCTTTCAGCGCTTCTCAGAGCATGGACGTTTCCATTCAATAACAAAGTGTTTAGCCAGCAGTTTTTGTTTTCTTTCATTATTCTTTTCTCCCTACAGCACCGAGTGCGGTCTTTTTATGGTTTTTAAAAAGGATGGGAGTTTTCTTTGAGGCAGTTTTTCCCGTGCGGGCCAAAGCCACAACAGATGCACCATTCGCGGGCCCTTTTTGTTGCTCATTAGAGATTGGCAGCTGTCTGTTCGCCCAGCCAAGGCACTGGCGACAACCCACTCCTTATAGTCTTATCGAGCCTGTGCAACAGGAAAAGTCTTAATCTCAGAGATTACACAGACAAAAGAGATCAATGTTGAACGTGGTATTGGGTGATAAACGGGTGAGACAGACCTTGGGTTGCACACCTGCAGCATGTGGAGGCCCTGAACGGTGTGGCTCTTGAAGCCATTAAAAAACACTAACAGATCCTGTCAGGTCAGAACGAGGACACAGGGAGGTTGTTTATACTTCTTTTCTACCGGTCAGTAAAAAAGGCGAGTAAAACTGCTTCTAAAAGGGGTTCTGTTTCTTTTTTGCCCTGTGAAACGCTGGCGCTGATCTAAGTAAAGTCCTTGAGATTTGTGCGGTTTGGGGTGTATCGTCTGACCCTTTGCTCTCTTTCTCAATGCTATTATTACAGCCCTCTGATCCTAGATGCTGTTTGTGCCATACATGCTCATTTAAATCACATTAGCGACTTTCCCAGGGAAACTTCAGCAGTGATGCTGGGTGTGTGTAAATACCTGACATGCACACGCTCACGCACACTTACACAGACATGCATGCCGTCGCACGAAAAGAGTGCCATTCCTGTCCACCGCATTTGATGAAGTGCTGTAAGCACGAAAATATGCTGTTAAGTGTTTTGCAAAACCTAAATATGTTAATTATACTGTTTTGGTTTTATTAACATTTTATTTGCCTGTTAAATAGTCCCCCATACAATAATTGTGTTGCTCAATTTAATCAAGACATACCACTTTCAATTATTTATTAGTTTTGTGTAAAATGTATAAAAATGTAATTAAATATAATTTATAAAATGCAGCTTACATTTTAAATGCAAACCTTGTTTTTTCATACTTCACAGTTCACTCCACATAAAATAAATACTGTAGAATAAATAAAATAAGAAAAACTGTGCATTTTTTAAAAGTTGCATTGTTGTCTCCCAAATACCTTTTCTAGAAAATCATAACCCTGATTGGAAAGTAAAAATAGTAAAATAATAGAAGAAGAAAATAAAATAAAACACTATCTTTAATAAATAGTAAAAAAATATCTATGAAAAGTGTTTCCTTAACCTCTAGAGTACATTATGCCATATTTAAGTATTATTATTATTATTATTATTTTGTATTTGTATTATCAATATTTATTATAATATTTTATGTGTATAATATTTATAATTACAGTATTAATATTATTACATTTTTAAATTGCAACTTTAAAATTTAAGTTCTTTGAATTGACTTTCCATGGTGAAAAGACAAACAAATCCGGTCATATAATGTGTTATGGTTGCTGGGACCCAGTAAGGGATGCAGGTGTGCTTTACAAATAAGGTTCTTAACTAGTGATTAACTATTTCTTAACTTTACCACAAATACTGTATGGAGAGAAGCTTTAAACAGCACAAAACCAGCATTAGCCAGCCTGAAATTCATATTGTTAAAACTGCTTTCCCTTCTTTTTTTAGCAGGGTACACACTCGTGGGTTTGATGTACAGCAGAAACACCCTGGTGGTGTCACTTTTCCCAAGCACCTGCCAGGAGAGCCATAAAAACAGCGAGTCAGAGAAGCGTGCGTTACTAATCTGATTGCATTGTCAGGCAATGTGATGAGTAATGTGAGTGTAATGTCTGCAGCCAAGTCCTGCGGGATTGCACGGTTCCACCGTCTGGCCACGGAAACGTCTCGCATATGAGGAAGGCTGGCATGTCGTCACAAATCAAATCCCTACCATAAATAAATCCTCCAAACTTCACAGCATTGGCAGTGTTTGTGTAGGATTTCTGCGACTATACTTGCACATCTTCAGATAAAAGTCTCTCTCTGGTCTTTTAAGTGCAATAAAACGCTATAGTTGCAGCTTTTTCATGCTGCAAGAACTATAGTAAGAACGTAACAGCGAAATCCAAAAGACAAATCTTTATCACATTTGATAGCAGCTGTCAGCTTAGTCTATGAAGTCTACAGGACTCTTTAATGTTAAGGGAATATGCTTTGGGGAAACCCCAGCAACACTGGCAGTTTGTTTGTTTGTCTCTGTTTTGTACTTATAAGTTATTTCCATACAAGTGCTTCCTGTGTACAACAGCCCAACTGTGTTGTGTTTGGCAGTGTTGTTTTGGCAGGGCCACAGGCTCCACCAGCTGTGGCACGGATTGTCAAATCCACCCATGTTTCTGTTTTCATCCAACCGTCTCACCAGGCTGCGAAAGCCTCTACACCCAGATGAATTATTGTCTTTGGTGGACACTGCTGATAACCCTTTACTATAGATGCACAGACACATTATGCAGTGCCCGGCACCCGCAGCCATGCCCATGTTTTGTAACCAAGGAATGGTTTTGTTTTTCGAATAGGGTGGGTCTATTTATTTTTGGATTTGGCAGTGTGTGTATCTCATGTGAGTAGTAAAGTCTGATTACAGAGTGACGTTCATTTCTTATTTATGGATCCTTTTTGAAGAGTATTTTCAACAAATTGCAAAACACTCTCAGTCTTTTAAACGTTTTGGTACAGATTTTTCTTTTCTTGAACTCAACAACTCAAAAACACTTTTAGTGACGGTACAACCCATAAATACTGTATGCATATGTACTGTATATATGTAAAATATGACATTTTCTACATAGCCACCACATTATTCATCATGAGTAATATAACGTTTTTTTGAGAATATACATTTACCATAGGTTTTTACCATATTGATAGATCAGATGACAATGTTTGGTGGTTTGAATATCTGTGTGAAGACTCATTTTTAAAGCATTTTTAAAGCATAGTTTTTCATAGTCTGATAAGTGACTATGAAATGGTCCATTTGTTGGTTATTATTTCTTCTGGTTTGCACATTGTAATTCACAGAAATCCTACAAAGTGTGTTGTCTCAAAATCGTGCGTCTTTTTTTGTCACATCCATAACACATTAAATTTTCCTTATTTTACAATAGACAATTTGATATTTTTCAGATGTCTGGACTCCGTCATCAAGGTTTTGGTCAAATTTAATCAGAGAATTTAATATATTGGTAATAAATACCATCTCTAAAAATGTATATTTCAAGTTTTGGCTGAAAATATCACATCCATAATGCTGCAATTGGCCGTGTGATATTCTTATCAACCTGTTCCCTTTTGTCCCCTATAAAAGTCCAATTTGTAATTTAAATATGAAACTTTAAATATAAACCATGAAATTTAAATATAAACCTTGACATTTGTTTTAATCTGGACGAGGTCTCCAGTCAGTTATTCACAACAGAACTCAATTAATGAAAACACTGGGCCTTTAGTTCCACCAATCCAAGTTTATTTCCACTCGTGTGTGTGTGTGTGTGCGTGTACGTGTGTGTGTGTGTGTGTCTTTCTTCGGTCGGGTAATTGTTTGCATCTGCACGTGTGTCCATGAACCATCGTCGCAAACCGGATCGCTGTTGAAAGTCTCCGGGAGGTGCTGGCAGAGGATAAGAGAGGCTTTGAAAAATGCCCCGCGTAGGCACTCCGCTTTATGATTTTGTTTATCTGTAACCCTGAAATTTGTGGCGTTAACGCTTGCGCTACATGTGGTTTCAAAAGTCCCAATTTGTGTGTTGTGTTCGGATGTTCAATTAGGCAGATCTGCGTCGCTTTGCTAGCCAACAACCTGCCACACGTTACTCGGAAAGCTGTATATCAAAACCAGGTTCTGAGACGGAATTAAATATCAGGCATTTTATCATACATCGTCTGAAGCACAGAATAGATGTAATGCGCGACATTTTCTTCTCGACAGCACTGCTGTTTGATGTACGAGGACGTCTGTGAGTGTGGCTTTAAATGGGATTTACAGGACGGGGATTGTAGAATTGAGGAGTAAGACTTTTGAGGAAAGGGATGTTGTGGGAGTTTTGTTTGATAAATGTATCAAATAATGTGAGGCTGTTCTGTTTTGAAGTATGCACGGGGGGGACAGTTCCAATATTAACTCTTGAATATTAAGTATACAGTTCACCGGTTTCATGTACTCAGTGAAAAATTTTACTTCAGGTACATTTGTCAGACAGTCCAATGAAAAAAGCTGTTTACAGACTTTGATCACCTGCCAAAAACTGCTTTTATAAATTAAGTTTGCTAAAGGCTCTCACCTTCATTAAACTGTGCCTAGCCGTATGAGACATTGGTTTTGGATTTTTGTGTGCTCTTATTATTTTATTGTCATGCTTTATCCCATAAGTGTGGAAATTAATAATTTCATTTTTTCAGGAAAATAAATAAAGACACCAAATAGACATACTGCAGGAGTACAGAGCTACAGAATAAATAAATATAGATTACATTTCTTGGAAGATTATCAATGATACATGTTTGAGTTCATATTCAACATATTTTGAGACATTGATGACTTTATAATATCACTGAAACGCTGTTTGAGGTCTCTTCTAAAACTCTAGGGAGATACAGGATGGTTTCTGTCAGGAAACTGGCAGAAGAACCTAAGCGCAGGCAGGCAGTGAAGGGGTTAACAGATATTTATTTTAAACAAAACAAAAAACTTCCCACGATGGGGCAAAACTGGAAAATAACAAAACAGGCTTACGACACAACGTCACAAAACAAGGCACGGAACAGGAACCAAGGTGCACGGAACAGGAACCAAGGTGCACGGAACAGGAACCAAGGTGCACGGAACAGGAACCAAGGTGCACGGAACAGGAACCAAGGTGCACGGAACAGGAACCAAGGTGCACGGAACAGGAACCAAGGTGCACGGGAACATGAGCACAAACGCAATGCATACACAACATAGTACACGCAATACAAGAGCACAGGACAAAGAAACAAGAGGGTATATATAGGGAAGACAAACGAGGGATAACGACATGGGGCAGGTGTGGGACATTAAACACTCAGGGAAAGATAACGAGGAAACGAGAGGAATGGGGTCAATGACAAGACACTGGAGAGAACGTATATTATTGTCAAACGGACAATAATATGTTTCTCTCCACACATAACCAAAGACTTTGTCATGGCTCTGCTACAGGACCAAGAAAAACATGACTAAGGAAGCAGAGCCATGACAGGTTTCATGACATTGGAAACATCTGACAATCTGGAGACCGTTTAAAGGGATAATTCACCCAAAAATGAAAATTCTGTCATCATTAACTCATCCTCTTGTCATTTAAAACCTTTATGACTTACTTTCTTCTGCAAAATACAAAAGAACATAATTTGAAGAGTGTTAGTATCTTAACAACAGTGGTACCCATTGACTTGCATTGGTTTTGTGACTATACAATAGAAGTGAATGGGAAACGCTGTTGTTTGGTTACCTACATTCTTGAAGAAACAATTGTGTTATTTAAGAGACTAAAATAAGAACTGATTATAAGAACTGGTTAAAATCCTCAATTAGAATTGAAGGAAACCTTATCTGTAATATTTCTTGGGAAATTTTCTTAAAATCCAGTATTCACAGTAACAAAACCACATTCTTGGAAACATGTTAACATCAATTTTTGTTTTGACAAAACTACCTCGTTTTCACCCCTCGAGTTGAAAAACTCCTGTTTCTACACGCGCATGAACCGAACCCACACGGCTTGGTTTGCGTTAATGGCTTTCTTATGGGGAGATGGTTACGGCCCTATTGATTTTCCTTCTAGCCGCCTGGCCCGCGATGAAAGAGCAGGTCCCCGGCAGGCGCTCGCTATGAAGTGCGTGCTGAAATGCGATGGTGGGGTAGCAAAAGTGCAGGGACGGGATCCAAACCAACGTCCCCGGCCCTCTTACCTTGGGTCTGCAGTGTTGAGGAGGCTTGGCTCGATCCCTCGCTGTGGTGGATCGACAGAGTAGTGAAATGAAGCCACTGCCTAACCGCCATTTGCTGTTTTTGGAGCAGCTATAGTTCTTGGTTGGTTAGGTTAAGAAAGTGTTTATTTTTATGTGAAAGAGTGAACTGGCAATATGTTATACATCCTGGCCAGGGAGGCTGTAGTTGAGATTACTATATGGTTTACAGCATTCCTTTGTTGCTTTGTGAACAAATGTTCATTTACATATATGCATTTGGCAGATGCTTTCCTTTTATCCGAAGTTTAAGTTTACTTGTGCATTCAGACTATATATTTTGTTATCGATATAACACATATAACACATTGCATAATTAGCCTTTTCTGCATTGCTAAAAGTTCCAGTGCGGAACCTGTTCCTGATGTTGGGAGCATCTGTTTTAAAGCACTCGACGTGTGAAGTCCTACCAGATACCTTCTAAAAAGCCCCATTGCGAATCGATTGATTTATTTTCATTCTTGCGCCAGGTTTATTTTGCTTGTTTTAGCTCTGCAGATGCCGCAAATTAATATGATATGGAGTCTGGAGTGATCTCAATCTGCCAGGAAGAAATCCATTCATTTCATAGTCTTTGGATGAATTATATTCATAATAACATCTGCAACAGGCTTCGGTGAAGCACAGACTTTCTCCATCCATTGTTCTTTGGCCTCCCTCTGGGCCCATTTAAACAGGGATATTGTTCTGTTTGGCTTCGTTTAAACCTTAATTGGATTGTTACGAGGCCGGAGCTGAATGACTTTACATACGGAGCAAGTCTATTACATGCGGGCATGTAAACACAAAACACATTACGTATGAAATGCGTATCCCCCACGGCTGGTCTGAAACAGTTAGAAGCTAAACACACGGGATTGTGGGAAATGAGAAGGTAAACCTACTGAGACGAAGATTAGGAGATTATTTGATTCCCGTCTACATTTGTTCGAGTGTTTGGTGAATGACCACATTTTGACACTTCTCGTTTGCTTCGTAAAATATATCGCTCCCTGTTCTCGTGTTCATCCTCCCAAAAGCACAAGTAAAATGCGGTTTGGCACGATTGTTCACGGTGTGAAGTCACAGTGGTTGATGAAATAGATTAGCCAGTTAGGAAAAGCTTTCTAAGATTTTTATAATGTAGCTCTCCGCAGACCGCAGGACTGGAGTTGTGGGCGTGTCTGGGCATTTAAAACATCTTTTTTAATGCAAACATGTTAACTCTGTGACACGCAAAGAACATAGATGCTTTTATCCAAGTGACTTACAAAAGTGAGGACAATGAAGCAGTTTATCCTGTAGATGTGATAATGTGAGTTTAGACTAATAAATTCAGAGATGCAAAGTTAACCATTAGACAAAACTGTCCATTCTTATTTTGTTTTGTTTTGGCGTTTCGGCAGTGTGTTTGGGCGAAACAGAGACCTTAAAATTAAAAGTCTTTCATAACTCCCGTAATTATTTGTTTTATACATTATATTATTTAGTTTTTGATGTTTATAGAAAGAATATGACACGCAGCTGCTTCACAGACCGTTATAAAACATTGCAAAGCTTCAATATAAAATCTATTAATCTATTAATTAATTCTGTCATAATCGTGCAGCCCTATTCCAAGCTTTTTATTTTTGAAGAAGCGTCATATGACACTGTTTCTAAAAACCTTGTGATTCATGTTCCATGGCAACTGCTTGCAAGCAGGTTTTTGGAACAAGAGTTTCTGCACTAAGCTGCTCTCATTACTTAAGGCAACTAAACATCTACATTCAGTTTCTCTTTTGTATGCACATTTGGGCTCGTGTCCTGTCCTGTCCTGTCCTTGTCGAAAGTTTTCCTATGTTTCTTTTTTGTGTCTTCACGGAGACACTGTAAAGACATGCAAAGGATCAGAGAGTTTGATTTCGATGCTTCAGGACAGCATTTAATTGAAGATTAGATCCATACCACAGCAGGGTGTCTCCATAAAAACTGTTCTATTTTACTTATCTATTGTACTCGTTTGCATTTATAGTGTTGCATCTCTGTTTAAAGAGAAATTATGTTAAAATCCCAGTAAAACAGAAAGTGTGTTGGGGTTTTTGGCAGTCAGAGTCATGTGTGTGTTGGTTCGGCTACTGTTGGCTGGCTTACGGTTGAGTGCCCATATCTGCTTATCTATTTCCCCTCTTCCTGTCCAGTATTCTAAAAGCTCCCAGAATGAACTGGTTTATTCCATCTGTCTGTCTGCATAATCTTCCATTAAGAACATTCAGACATCTGCTAAACTACTGGTGACCTAATTTTATAATAAATATGAAATATCATAATTCCTCATCTTTATATCCAACCATCCACCCTGAACAGTGATCTCAGCATCTGTAGACATCTACTTACCTGTGTCTGGTCACCAGAACAAATACCAGCTACTTGGAATGAAAGCAGCTCAATGATCTCAGTTACTTTAAGGGGATCCAAGGGGGTTCAGTCGGGGGATGAGGGAGTACATGGGGCAGAAATGGGGGAAGGGAGAGAAACAGGCACAAGGATCGAATGAGGGGGTAAAAGCGAAAGCGACAGATGGTGACTGGAGAAATGCAGAGAGGATTGAGTGTCGCTCTGCTGGTAGAGCAAAGACAGGAGGTGGGATCAGAGAATGACAAAACCTGTGATGCAGATCATAACCAGTCTGCTCTGTAATCTGCTCTGGTTTTCGGCCTCGTCTCCATTAATATCCCCTGGACACAACTAGCAGAACGTCTCCAGAGGTTATCAGAACTTCACAAAGCTCTCTGAAGTTCTCTAGGCCTACACAGCTGTGAGAAGTTTCTTGGAGTCTAGACATCTTGGAGTTTTGGATTACACTTCATGATGAGGTGGTTGCAGACAGTGCAATCGTTGTTCAGTGGGAGCAGCCACAGCGCTCTGGTGTCCCCTTCCTCCAGCCCAAGCACGAAAAGCAAAGACCTAAAGGCCAAGCAGGTAAGAGGCTAAAGAGGATGAAGATGAAGCACAGGTTGTAGAAGCATAGGGTTGTATGTTGAGTAATTGTGTTTGAGGTTATTAGATTGGATATGTGATAACATACTTTACATACTGTACATCCTGATTGAATATGACTTTCTTCTTGAAGAATAATGCAGTTATAATACCACGTATCATTCTACTTCCAAGCGGTAGAATTGGAGTGAATGGGGGTTGACTTTTTGAAGCTCCAAAAAGTGCATCCATCGATCAAAGAACTGCTCTACATGCCTCTGTGGTCTTAACAAAGGTCTTCTGAAGCAAATCGATGCATTTGTTTAAGAGAAATATCCATATTGACAGTGCTATTAACGTTGATGTCTAGCTTCCATTATTCTTAGGCTGCATGTGAACCTGAGGCTTGTTTTTCCGGCAAATCACGCAGGCATGTCGTAAGTTCAGGTGACGAACGCGGCATTTTTTGTTTATTTGTTTTGTTCCAATAGGATGCCACCTCCTCTACGCGGGAGCTTTCATCATAGTCATATTCAGTCAGGATGCCTTGAGGGTGAGTAAAACATGGGGAGATTTTGATTTGCCTGTGAAATATCCCTTTAATCCATTAAGCGGACATCACGGACATTTTCTATAGATAATAGAGCCTTTCTTTTCTATAATCTGTACTATGGTCATGTGCATCTTAGTGTATGTGTATTTTTTTGTGCTGTGTTTGGATTTGCTTTGTTTAGATTTCACTGCATGCTTCAAATGCACAAGGACCTGACGTCTAGTTGATGACACAGTTAGTGCAAGATAATATCTTGATGGTTTTCAAGCTTATCTCTAAATGTAATACCACTTTCCCTCAATGTCAGACTTTGCATCTACAGCTTCATGCTGTGCAGTTCATTTTTTACCTTTTCAAACTTTTTAGTATTAAACCCTAAGAACGTTTGAGTAACTTGTCTTTCTTAATGGACATTTCATTTTTATTTCATTATTTGTATCCATGTATTTGTTTTTAAATCTCATTTATTCATACACAAAAAAATGCTGGGTTATTTTAACCCAGCACGGAGTCAAAAAATGGACAAACCCAACTTTTGGTTAAATTAACCAAGAGAATGGTTTAAACTCACCCCAATAATGGGTTAAAACAACTCAGCATTCAGGTAGGTTTTTGACCCAATGCTGGGTTGAAATAACCCAACATTTCTTAGATTTGATCAGTATGGTTGTCACCTGTACCAACTTTTTTCTATTAAATCTTTGGACGAGGTGCATTTCCAAAGCAACCTGAAATTCAACCAGAAATAGCTTTTAAACACATCTGAAAAACATTTGAAAAGGTGAAAAAAAATCCCTGTAACAGTATAACTATGCTTCACATATGTATATTGAAATATGAGCTGTTGAGATATGTGGGTGGTGAGGTTTGTGCAGTGTTTGGATAATCTCACCGCTAATGAACATCAGCCATTGCATGCTAAATGATCACATTCTCCCCGGATGGCAGACGTGGGCTGCAGGAACTGATCTGGGTTCGAGAGAGGTGCTTAGCGCGTTTCTGTGTTAGTCTAATGACAGATAATGACAGCATAACAACCTACTCAGGACAGGACCAACACACCCACTATCACGTATTTATGACCTTTTACTGTCAAATCCCCTTAATGCCTGCAAACCACTCCTGGGGAAAAACTGGGGAGTAAGATGGTGTAAAGAGATATCAGTTTGTCGCTTGATTTTTTTGAAAGGTTTTAATTAGGTGTGCTTGACTTATTGTGGTACAGCGCAACGCTAGCTTTGCCAAGGTCTTGGGTTTGATTCCTAGAAAAAAATGTGCACCTGAAATGCCAAATGTGTATATGTCAATAGGAATCCTGAAGCATCTTTGGATATTGTGCCTGTGACTGCATATTTTTGTGCCAATATCTAAATTTCGGGTATCACGGCCCATTTTTATTCAATTCCCTCACTCTCTTTATCATTCTCCCTCTTTCCCCTAACCTCAAAGAAATGAGGATGCTAGCCAGCTTTCAACAACCATTTCCTTTCACTTTTCCTCTGTAACAACCATGCTTGTCCATCACTGTCAGCCACAACACCAGATACAATGTAACCGGTGCCAGAAAAATGCACTGCTTCATTTATTTATGCATTGGCAAAAATGCTGAGTCAAACAGCTGCTTCCGTCTTTTTCCAGCAATGACGTGCAAACAAAGCATATCTGTTTAGTGAAATGCAGAGGAGCTGTAGTGGATGGGTACATATATTCATGATTCCTCATGAACGTTGATCACATTACTTTTGGTTACATGATGTCTGTTTTACCTGCTCACTCAGTGCCTTTGGGATTGGGAGGCACTGCTGTGTTTCATCCAAACACGTCCAGCCACTCTTAATTACTCTAATGGCCTAGAACTCTTACAGAACAGAGGGTATGAAATAAACCACTCTCTTATTACACAGCTTGAGCTCATGCACACACCCTTTGCTTTCTGACTTGAGACTGCATCACTGTTTTTGTTGCATACTTATAAATTTGATCTATAGAAGTAAGGCATTTAATCATTAGGCATTTAAGATTTTTTTTAGAAATCCCATAGACGTACTTTTTTTAAACTACATTCAGAACACCCAGCAATGAAACAATTTTTATAAGACTACTTGCTTGGAGAGGACAAAAGTAAAGAATGAGCAATTTCAGATTCAGATTTGTTGGTTCAAGTTAGGTTGGGTCAGGTCAGGTCAGGGGGTCTTATTTATGGGCTTGGTTTGGCTTTAATTTAATGCATGTGTAGACCTCTAATACACACACAATGAATCTCTTTTCTTTTGGGCCGCATTAGAAAGAGTAAATGAGGGCTATTAGCAACATTAACCTTTGACCCCAAACCGGCACTTTTTTCCTGCATACAAAAAGAACCTTAAGTCTCTTTATTAGTTCCATTTTGGTACTAGACAGCAATACAATTAAATGGAAATCAATGGAGATATGTTTGTTAAAAGGACATTTATTAAAAGATCAATTTTACATGTTTTTTTTTCTGAGAAAACACCCTAGTAATGTCACATGTGACTCCAGAAGAGATATCAATGTCTCTGGATGGCTTCACGTTTGCCATGCTACAAAAATCTACAATTCATATGAACATCTGTCTTATCATCTCTTATTAAATTCTTTCCCAACCAAAGTGATCTATGTTATCAACATTATTTGTATAGTTTTATCCTTATTTTGTAAAAAATCATTTTAATAGGAGGCAACATTGATCATTTAAAAATGCAAGTAACTACAATATATCTCTTGAGTTATGAAGGAGCATCCTTGAGGTTTGTTCAGACCGCCAGCGACTGTGTCGCTGTCTATTGCTACAAGGTCGTTAGAAGGCATTTCTAGCTTTCGTTGCTCTAGTCACATTTATAAAAAAAACCCTGCAGTAACTGACGAGAGACGGATGACGTTGCTTTACTCCTATTGGTAGTCGCTCCCGAAAGTCGCTCATAATTTGCATAAAGTTGAGATTTCCTGTCGCCAACGGTCACTGTCGCTCGTGCCGCCGGACGTCTCCGGCTCTTCATTGAAACGAATGATATCGCCTCGCTTTGTCGCTGGGTGTCGCGTGGTCTGAACGGGGCGTAAGAGTAATAATACAAATAATCTTTGGGCACCTCCAAAACACCTAATCTTATTTATTTGCCAATAGCTGGAAGTCTTCATATTGTTGTGTTGTTGATATCTTACATTTGTCATCCTTACCTGCTGTCTCAACTTTCCTGTAGCGTGCAGTTTTTTACCCTGCATCTGTAGTACTGCACAGCTGGATGATTTGTATCTCTCTTTTCTTGCTTGCGTGTGGATAAGCTCTCCAGTATGTTGGATGCTGACTAACAGCATGTGCAACTGCTTCGTCACACGTGTCAGTGGGTTGCCGGGCTGCAGCTGTTCTGATGTGCAGTCTCGCTCCTTTTATCTTTTTACAGCGAATCTTCTTTCGGTAGCTTTCGAGACCTTGTGTGCTTCTGCTCGGATGAATGAACGAGAAGAAAGCTCCAAATATGCACATACTCGACCAAAGAAAAAAATGTTTTCTGTTTATTTTTGGTGGTCTCTTTGCTGGTATTTTTCCACTGGTCAGCTGCTTGTGTTGGAAGACTAGTTAAAGATCAGCTTGACCAGACTTTAGGCTAGTTTAAGCAGGATCTCCCTCGCTAAGCTTCGTCCTCAGCTCAGTGCTTCCTCCGTTTCCACGTAATCCTCCAATGCAACTCTACGCGGCACATCCCAGATTATCCATCCCACAATGCCCCGCAACAAAGTCTTTAAATCTCACGCTTCCTCCAAGGCTGGGAAACAAGCCTAGACTGCAGAGCGAGAGAGAGGCGAAATGCAGACAGGGTAAATGTTATGCAATGTTTTGTTCTTGGGAAAGTTTGGTATAATCGCTTCAGTCTGTTGTTAAATAGAAATGTGGGTTTGAAGATGATTATGTGTAAGCTTTCCCAGCACGGCTGGTTTGCTGTCCAGCGAAAGTGTGAGACTGACCTGATCTAGATGCCCGGTTGAACTTAGAAACCTCTTTCTCAATCCAGGATGTACCAACAGTATTTGAATTGGCACCGATTCCCTATGCGGGCTGAAACACAATTGGAAAACGCAGGCCGATATCCAAAGCCAAAGTGAAATCTACGCTTAGAAGGGTCTTATTAAAAAGACGTTCATGAATGAATAGCTGCCGTGCGGTAGGGTGACTGGTTCTGACTCAGGGATCCGTCAGAGCGAGTAATAGCATCTGGGATATTCCACACATCCCAAAGTTTCTACAGCATTCCGCACTCGCTCTTTTCACTCATCAACCCTTTCCTTTGATTTTAGAGCCCTTATTTTAACATCCTGTGGCTTTTCACAACTACACAAAGCCAAAATATCATGATTCAGCCGAGGACTAGCTCTATATGTGCTCGCATCAATCAAGTCACCATAGTTCGGCTTAAGATGTCTTCATTGGTTTCTTGTGGCCGAGGAGTTGCCGGCTGCCTTGGAGATAAATGAGTTTCATGCTACACTGATCTATGAATATAGGATGAGGCATCCTGCTGATGAAATTCCAGTAACATGATAGAAAACATATCGCTGGTTAAAAGACATTTATATTATGGTGTTTTAAGTTGGTAGAGGAAGAGCGTCTCTAATGAAAGATATGTTACCTTAATTGAGAATTATGAGATGACACGTTTTCTTTAGATTCATCGCACGTTATAGTTTGTTGGTTTCTTAGAGTGTTTTTTAAAGCAATTCTGACGCCTCTGCTTACCCCCGATCCATTATTTGGGTATAAATATGATGCCACATGCTTCCGTTCTCTTTAATAATGGAAGAAATCTTGCTAATAATTTTAAAAGGCATTTGAAGGCAATTTGCAAAAGGAAATGCACTAATTACAGTAACATAAAAACCTTGAAACTTTCCAATCACTTACGGTGACCATGTATGAAGTTATTTGTTTATTTTCTTTCCAATTCAAACGCATCACAATTTATTGGTCGTAATGAAAAGTATGTCATCACCCTTTTGTCATTTCAAATCTGTATAACTTTCTTCCACAGTACACAAAAGAATGTATTTGGAAAAATGTTGGTAAACAAACAATGGCGGGACCCATTCACTTCTATTGAATGGACACAAAACCAATGCAAGTCAATGGGTACCGCCGATGTTCAGTTACCAACATTCTTTAAAATGTCGTCTTTTGTGTTCTTTAGAAGAAATAAAGTCATATCAAATAAATAAGCATTGCAGCTTTAATTATTTCTCAAAAAAAAAAAAACATTCAGTGTATTATTGTTGTGCAATGATAAAGGAGTAAATCGATTTATTCTGTAGTTTCTGTTTGTCCATGGTGTGACTCATGTGGGACTAACGCCTGTCTCTCTCAGCCTCTGTGTGTGAATGTGTGCGTATTTGCCGGTTGTCTTTGTGTGCTAATATGAATGTGGACACGAGGCTTTGTTTCACGCCACAAACGCTCCGGTTACGTTATGCGAGAAAGTGTCTGTAATTATTTTGGCGGCGTGAAGCTTGAGTGTCATTGTCGAATATAATACTGTGATTGTATTCCACGTTCTGACAATTCTTTATGAGTTTTAGCTATAGAGCGAGTAGGAAAACTGGTAAACTAATCCACTTGCTTTACCAGTTCATTCTTTCTTATACCAAATAAAAACACACCTCTGCAGATGTGTCATCCATTGTGCAGATGCATGCTAATGCATAGGCGCTTTTTAGAACATGAACCCACTCATTGCCATTTTGGGATTAGGTTTTGTTTGCTGTCAAACCTGTATTTTATTCACATCTTTATGTTCACTTTCTATCATTCCTTGTGTTTATCAACCTTTTATTCATCTTCATCTTTTTAATTTGGCACGGTCACCATTAAAACTCAAGTGCATCATGTTTGTGTACACCCAGCTGTGTTTGTCTTAGTTTAGGGAAGCTTTTTATTCATTTACCCATAGAGCAATTAGGCAAGCTATCACACGATCAATATAGTTGCTTATTCTATGAAACAGCACAGCGCTTGTTGGTCACCTTTCTTCCTTATTTGTCCCATAAGAATGGCAGCAACAGCTATCTATAAATGAAAATCCAAACGTTATTGACTTTCTCATGTTGGTATCAACTAATAATCTTTCCATCTTCCATTTATGACACCAAGCTCCATCATTTTTTTCACATAAGAACAATAGGAACCCCCCTTCAACTTCCCTTCAGCTCCATCAACTCTTCCTGCGCGTTCAAAAAGATCTTGACAAGTTTGTCCTTTAGCTCTCTCTGGTTCAGTGTTGCAAGTCCATTGGGTTTCCTGCTGTAGAAGTCTTCGGATCTGTAACCCACTCAGTCTTTGTTCATTTATACTGGATCAGTAGAGGTCCACAGGGGAAAGGCCTTCTTTTCCAAGCATGTCAGTGCCAGTTTTAGATAGTCCAAATGCAGTCAGCCTTGTTGTCGTGCTGCAGTGTTTTGCAGACGAAATGCCTTGAAGTTTAGTTTCTGAAATAGTAACAGGCTTTCGTGTTTAGAACAGTTGTTATCTGCACTGCTGCATATACCCAGCTGTGTTTGAAACCCCAGAATGATTAGATTAGCTTTTTGTCTGGATATTACAGTCTGCTTCAAGTCATGGTAGGAGTAGCAATATCATTCAAGGAAATTAGCCTTAAATGCGTCACACTTTCGCTCGAAAACAAGTTGGATTTTATTTGAAGTGAAACAAAATCCTTCGGTTTACATTGCAACATGCAATATGGCCTGCTGTGCCGTGCTAAATTATGAGGAGAATCATTTTTGAAATCTGTCAAAAACACATCCACTTATGAAAATAAATTCCAAGAGGACTGTTAAGATTATTTGCTTTTTTCATAACAATAAATATTTTACCATAATGAATCTAGTCGCTTTTTTGTAATTCCCATAGTAATAATGATTATTAAAAATAACATGTATTATTATTATGTTAATTAAATTAGTAATTAGTCAAATATTCCAAAATAAATTATCAATAAATTAAAAAACTACAACAAATATTACCATTACATTTAAAGGTTTTTACAATACATAACTTTACGTTACATTAAACTATATTTTTTCACAATATTTTTTCATCACAATACCAGCAATATTAAAATAATATAATTACGTAAGCATTATTATAATGTTAGCCATGTGGCCAACAAAATACCAGGAGGACACAGCTTCTTGGCTCGGCCCCGGAACATCACAACCTCGTTCGATCGTCCTCGTCAGCACACCACAACAGTTTGTGCATATGTCAAGCCTCAAAGGCATTACCATAATTAGTAGGTGAAATCCCGTTTGCGCAAACATTCAGTGGAGCATCTCGCTAGCTTTTGCCAAATGTGCTTCCCTCCTCTGCTATTAGCTGCCTGCCGAGTCTCTATCCCGACCTTCCCATTCAACGTCTCCAGTGGTATTAATCTGAAAGAGGCTTTTTCCTACTGATGGGTTCCGGCCAAACCGGAGCACCCTGCTGACCTCGTGTTCAAGTGAGTGTGCACAGTGTGTTCCTCATGGTTAAAAGAAATGAAAAGTAGCAAAACTACAAACAACTGGGGGAAATCATTGCATGGATCTAATTATGGCTTCTCTCTTGCCCTGCATTTACCGTTTAATGGTTTTCTCTCGAGCCATATTTGCTTTATTCGTTTATTCATGACATTTTTGTTGTTTGTGCATGTGGGTGAGTGTATTTATGTGTTTTGGTCATTTGGCTGTGTAGCTTTCCTTTGGTGCACTTTCTTGCATAAGGTCTTTCTGTTTATAGCTACTGTACTCTATGGATGCATGCATTTTTTCTCCCCCAACATTATTTCCTGAAATAAAGCTTCTGGTTTGTGTTTAATTTTTGCTTTTTCACATTTGTCTTTATTCTTTTTGTGTGTGTGCTTGCTGTTTCCACAGAGTGGTAACTTAATCTCATCTGTGGTAGAATCTGGAGGGTTTCTTTGAAATTAACATTCTGGAAGTAAGAAACACAGACATTTCCTGTGTATTTGTGGTAATTTCACAGCTGAGTGATCAGAGTGTTATTCAGAGAACCTCTTGCCTGTGATTCTGAGCTCTCACCCCCTGCAGAAGATCAAACTCAACTCTCTGCTGACTCTTCATGTGGCTTGGTCTAATTTAAGATTCTTTATACTGCAAATTCTGTAGCGTTGCAGCTGATACTGGATATTGTTCACTGCGTTTATTATGATCCAATAGGTGCATGTACACATTCTGTATACATTCTTATTCATTGGCCTTTTATCACATTTGATACACTTTTGTTAAATGAAGTCCGAAGCATAAGACATCAAAATATTATTTAACCACGTGAGAACTCCTCTTGCATCATCTGGGCACTAGGTCCAGCACTGGCTGTAATCTGTTCTAACTGTCAGCCAGCTCTCTCTACGTGTCTGTCTTACTGACTGTTTCATTTTGTGTCGACTGGGTATGACATGTGCCATGACAGCATTTGTTTGGGTCGAAAATCATATCACATAGCAAAGCATTGCATTGCTCTCGCTGCCAGAGGCATTGTGCTCACTGAGTCCAATGGCAGATTTTCACTGTGAGAGAGCTTGTGAAACCAACACCAAAGGCAGTGTAGCTTTTGATTATGAAAATTAAGCATCTTGCTTACATTTCTGTCAGGGCCAGCCTACACTGACATTTTATTGCTCAGTGGTAGCTTTTTGTAGCTTATGAGACTTAATACAGTTCTCAGCTATGTTTTACTTTTTTTCAGAACATTCCTCTTCTTTTAATGTCACTGCTGAGGAATGTTCAAAATCTCCTTTGTGATTTTTGTGTCTCTGCCTTCGAAGAATGGAATATCAAGGGATGCAGCTGACATGGCCTGAGTCGTACTGCATTTGCCCTCCACGAATGAAGAATATTGCTGGAGTCACCGTATCAGTAAAGCCAAACACGTGAAGCGAGTTCCACCACATTCCTTCCAGATAAGTAAGAGAAGCCTGAAAATGGGACTAATTAATTACCGGGCCTTTGTTGAGGCCAGGAAAATGAAACTAAGATGTCCTAAAACGTCAGGATGTTGATGAGCTTATGTAGAAAGAGAAAACCTTGAATCCACCGGAACGTTGTGGCGTGTTTGCGAAATTATTTGACTCAATCAATCACCCCTCGTCTAGACCTGCAGACAGACTAATTTTCCTCATTGGATGAAAGCACTTTACAAATTGCATGCCGTACCGAGTATTCTGTGATGTTGAGATAATGCATGCATCGGCCTGTTTGAAGACATAGACAAAGCTGATTGTTCTCCCCCAGCCAAGCTTTCGCTATAGTATCAATCACCTTGCTAGCACGCACCCTTGCATTATGCTCTACATTGACGTAAACAAACAGAAGGAAAGCTCTAATGTTCTCATGTGATAACCAAAATGTTGTTCAGGCAGTTATAGTGCGATTCTCTTGCATCATCTTTCCCGAACAGGTCTGTTTATAGACAAATGTGATATCCAAGTCTTTCCCAGCATTAAATAAAACACGTAGTGCAGCATCCGGAGGGCCAACCTTTCCTAACCTTTTCATGTCAACATTAAATCCAGCCTTGATGTTACATGGAACCGCTAAGGGCCCTTCCCAGTTTCGTCTTAGCCTGCCTCTTGGGGCCGCACATGGTAACTCTGGATTAGAAGGTCCTCATTCCGTCTCAGACCTTTTATAGGCCTCTACCCACGCGCCAGTGCCCACCCGTGCACGCTGAAGTGCCAGGTCATTCATAAGGCAGACATGGCGCAGATTAGCACCATTGTTTATGTGCTGCCAGTGCTGCTCACCGCTCAAGCCCTTAATTGGGCACCACGCGCTCTGGCTTCCTGCCTTTTTCAGCGGCCCATTTGGTTTTCATCAGAGGACCATAATGAAGAGAAATTGAGTGTGTGCATTCACCTCTCAGCACCACATTACTTAGCCACAAGGGCCATGAAGTTCAGAGTCTGCAGTTCAGAGTCGTCCAACCCACAGTTTGGGAGAGAAATTACAGAAATTATAACAGGGCCCCACAGTCGCAACAACAAGGTGACCATGCTGTCAAAACTGTATTATTGCTACTGATGGCTTTTCCTTTTTGACATGCCTAAGTAGACTGTGATTTGTAAGCTTCTTGATGTGGATTTTGATAAGTAATAAATTACATCCTGCTAATCTTACCCTGGGTTGGGGATTGAGTTTGAGCAAAACTAGAGTTTATTTAAGTATACGAGTAAGGCAAGAAAAGCAGTGGGAATTTAAGACAATCTGAACATGTTGACGGAGGTGAGATGATCGTGCCAAACCTAACACAGTACTGGACGCTATTCCAGAGGCCTGACCTGCTTCCTGGCCAAACACAATACACCCAGTGTTAGAAAACACAGCATCTCGTGTAATCATGTCCTGGAGGACACACAATCTGAAGAGTTAAGCAAAAACGTTTCAAAACTCTGCTCAAATGATTAGATTCAGGCAAAGCACTATGTGAACGGAGGCCAAATGTTATTGCTGTAAGATTAATAGACCGTAAACCTGGATATTGATTGTTACATTTACATACAATGTGGCAGCAAACATGCACTTTGCACGGCAACAGTTATTTTATTCGGTTTCGGTTGGCCATAACAAATCAAGGTATTTTGACTTGGGTCTCCGGAGATTCCTTTTGAAATCTGCAAATCCAAACTTGGTAATTGCATGTGCACACAAACTACAGTACACGTCTAAACTACAGTACACAAGTAGGCTAATGCCTCTAGCTACACAAGCTCAATTTCACACATTGTTGCGTTCAGAAATGTATCACAAGTATAAATTGAATTCTGTTGCAGTTATAGTAGGCATCAGCATAAACGGTTGTCTTCTACAGTTCAAAGAGATTCATGCTGAGCAGGGTAGCTAAAGCTGCAAACCTTAATGTTTTTTGGGTTAAAAATAAGCAAAGGTCATTTACATTTAACATCTATTCATTTAGCAGACGCTTTTATCCAGAGCGACTTACAGTTGAGGAACATGACACGCGGTTCATTTTAAAAAGGCAATAATCACGAGAAGTACCAGTAATACAAAGTTTCATTCATAAAATTCAGATCCAGTACACAGAAAATTTATGAAAAGAGAGATTTTGTAAAAAAAAATGTAGGCCTGTCAAACGATTAATCGCATCCAGAATAAAATTTTGCGTTTACATAATATGTAATATGTTATAAACACAAAAACATACACATACATGTATATACATTTAGGAAATATTTAGATGTATTCATTTATGTTTAAAAATGATTGAAATGATATATAAACGTTTATACATTTTATATTTTACTTAAATATATGCTTGTATGTGTGTGTTTATAAATACAAAATTAATATGCACTGTACACAGACATATATTATGTAAACACAAACTTTTATTCTGGATGTGATTAATCACGATTAATCGTTTGACAGCCTTAGTTTTTTATTACGTTTTCTGGAGTTATTGAGCAAGTACATAAAAATTGTGTTCAAAAGTGTTTCCCTTACCATACATCGATTCACAACAGTAAACTTATAATAATGATTTAAAATCTGAGCTGTCCGTGTGATTTTGCAGGAAATGTCAGTTTGATGTTATTTTCACTTCTTCCTACCTAAATAAATGTACTTGAAATAATCTGCAATTTTATGAGATGGCGATAGAGCAGCAAAAGCTACGAATTGCAGCTCTACATTTGTGTATGAATCAGCATGTTTATTAGCTAGCCTCCTAAATAAAACATTCAGTTTATTGGCACTGACATTTGAAGTTAACTCACCCTTGAATACTGGGGCCTATTACTGCAAGAAAGTACAATTAATATGTACAACAGGATTCCATGTTTGCAAGACATCCCCTAAGTATTTGTGTCTGTGTATTTGCGTAAAATGTTTTTTGGTCTAACTCTCTCTTTCTTCACTTAGAAAGCAGTTGTTTTAGTGTAGAAGATTTCTTCAAAGGCATGATTTGTGTTTGTGGGTGATTAGTAATAGTGGATAATGCATCTGAGGTAAATACAGTATCTTGTAGCTAATGAATCAGAATCCATTAGACTGAGGTTTCTTCTTGCGTCATGCACACATTTTGGGTTTTTAGTGGAAGACGCAGACTGACTCTCTTAAAGATGATTATACAGATCCAAGGCCCGTCGTAAACACATCGCCACAGATGAAAGAGCCGTGCTGTACACCCGAGCACACGCCAGGCTCTGATCCGTGGGATGGGGCAGGACCCCTTAAGGCTGTTATCATGCTATTTTACGTCAGTCAAAATGCTGACTCTACAGCCACTAACCTCTGTTTAACAGCACCTATTTGTAGATGAGAGACACTAGTGTCACTCTGTTCATCCTGGTGCTAATTTTATCACAGCCAACACCTCAGATTAACACTTTTATGTGCTCATTTATCTGCTGTGTTTCTGCCAACAGTGTTATATGTAACTGGCCTTCTGGCAAAGCTTTGTAACAGTTTGTAGGCAGAGCTTTTGGGGGTGAGCCCTTGTGTATATATGTTCCGTGTTGCAGTTTCTGCAGCTGTCCGGAGTCAAGACAAACAGGAAACTCATGTGACGTGTTTGTATAGGGGATAAACCGTGTATTACAGTTTTTTTCAGAACCAAGAAAATTTAAAGATAAAGAAAAAAAAAATTTGTAGAATGTCTTACATCCTTGTTATCATGGCACATAAGCCAGTTCTTGCTATTAAGAATATGCTTAATAAAGCTTGTGCACACTGACTTTTTTGTAAACCCAGCCAGATTGGAGCTTTTTGTTTTGAGTTTGCTAAAGATCAGCAACAGTGTTCATCTGTTAAAGTTTGTCAACTATTGTGTTCTCTCCTGTGAAGCTTGTTGAACAAGTTCCAGTTTTTAATTAGATAATCTAAAAAAAACCCTGGTGGGACATCAGCATGCCAGCATAAAAACAGATCATAATGTACAGCATGCTGGTGTTTTCAACAGGGATACAGTACGTCTAAACCGAGACTAGACTGCCGTGGGCCCGAAGCGTTGCAGACTGGGCTTTAAAACTACACTCTCATCAAGACAAAGCCTTCAGTCATGCCTGACACATCTGCTTGTTTGTAGTAATGAGCTACAAGCCATTTAGCAAAAACACCACATGGGAGGCCTCCAGTTATGACCCAGCGTGTCCACATCTGGAGCTGCTGAGCTGGGGCCGGCGCAGGGACCTGATAGCGGATTAAAACAGGAGTGCGGGCTCGGATCCTTAGCCTTTAATCAGAGTCTCTATAGGAGCACAGCATCAGTGTTATGAGTGATCTGTAATGAGCAGGAGATGCAGCCACAGGTGATAACAGTGTGTGTTTATCGCATGGATAAATTGTGAGACCGAGTGCTATTTACAAGGCACACATGCTGATCACACACTGCAGTGAGGCTGGAGGGAGAGGAGGGCCGATATCATATAAAACGTTTAAAATGACAACAGATGCAAAATGCGTATGTGCTGTGGAGAGAATGTGCTATAAACAAAATATAGAAACATCAACATTTTACAGAAATGTGATGGTTAGCATTTAAGGGGCCATATTTCACAGTTATAAGCATTCTACATTATTTATTTTGCTTATTTGTAGCCTTCTTTTTGTGCTGAAAGTGATCATAATTTAGTTTGACCCTTAGACTTAAATCTTTATATTTCTAAAATCTTTATATTAAATTCATATTATGTTTTGTTACTGTGCCTTTAAGTCTTTGAATTATATTTTTTCTCCATTTTGGCTAACCTCCATATACAGGCTGTTGGTTATAAAATGGACCCAGCTGAATTCTGAACAGACATTAAGATGTAAACATGTTTACATTGATGGTCAGGGTGGACTGGGGGAGGAGCTTTGAGTAGTGAAAGTTGAGTGTGTCACACAGTACAGTAGTAGTACATCAACTAGATTTCAAAACAACGGAAATAAATCCGTTACAAATGAGTTCTTTTTTAAATTCAGTTGGTGGACAGTTTTACAATTTAAATTGTACCATACAGTACCATAATTAACATATATTATATATTACCATAATTTGTGTATGGTTAAAAAGTGCCTTTGAAATTGATCACCTGATTTATGTTGCTTTAAAAAAACAATAGTGTTTATGACTCAAAGGCAGGCATTTTACTTTTTTATTACTATGTGAGGTTAGGTTTAGCTGCTGTTTGTCAGCCACCCATCCTTGGCTTCAGGGAATGCTTTTACCCTGTATGGCATTGAATAACCGTGTCTCCATGCTGTTTGTTAAAAGCAACCGGTGCCAGGATAAGCTACCTTGGAATGTAGGCTGGTGTGTAAGTGTTGATGTGAGAAGACTGCTCAATGATGAGCTAGCTGTGTGTATATAATCTGTTATGCTTTGACATTAATAGAGAAACAATAAAGGCACCTGTCTGGTCTCGCTGAGTGATGTTTTTTGTGTATTCTCATTTACTGTGTGTAGCATAGCCGATCCTTAGTTTTCACTAGTTATACATAAATATTTATATTTTTCATTGATCCAAATTGATGCAATGAGATTGACCATTACATTTATTTAGCTCCTTTAGTCTTTTTCTTTTATACTGGATTCACTAATGTCAAATGTACACGTTTCTGTACCCAACGGTTCTTCAGTCAGTATTGTGTAGGCCTGGACCCTTAACATTTTGAATGTGCCTGTTATTCTGTCCTGGCAAACTGAGTGCTCTCTGCTGATCTACGAATTGTATGTCAATGCTAGTTTTATGTTAGTGGTTATTCTGTGGAGATCTTTTGCTTGGACTGAGTCCAGTGTTGTGATGGCCTCTTCCTCTGGTCTGGGTTAATAGCTGACCTGCCTTTCATGTTATTTTTAGACCACAATAGGTGCATTTGCAGTCATTGTATATCCACGCTTTTGCTTATTGTTCTAGTTGGTAAGGGAGCATTGATTCTTTGCTTGAGTATTATCAAAACCAGCTGTGAAATATTTAGGGTCCAAGGAGACTTAATCTCGTTCCAGAAATAGAAAAAGAGAGAGAGTGACACGTGGGCTGACAGGAAGACCATAAGTAATATCTAAGATGAAGTAAACAGTGTTTGTGAAGTGCAAGTTTAGCATTAAAAAGAGGGTTGCATGAGTTCTTTTTGTAGATTCTAGATCTTTTATCAGCCATATTTGAAGAGGTAAACGTATGCTTGTATATACTTGTATTGTATTGAATAATTTGAGTATTATATACAGCATTGTCTAATTGATCTAATCTCATTTATATTCTGCATATTTGGATTTGATCATTTGTTTGGAGGCTTGATTTTGTTCGGTGTAGATGGAGTCGGCCAACAAGTAGGAAAGCGGCAGCACTGTGTTTGTGTGAAAGTAGAAGATTCCTGCTGGGAAGCAGGATGCGGCTTTGATTCAATGTAGTGTTGTTTCCACCCACTCCTTTCTGGGATGTGGCCAGGCCACCCTCTCCAAACATGTTCTCCGGGCAGCTGGAATTTCTTTGACGTTTTTGCTAAATGTGTGTTTATAAGTTTGGCCGTTTGGAAAAGGATACTTCGAATTCCATCTGTGCCGACCCCTTTGAATCTGAAACGAAGAAAATTGCTCCCACTAAAATGGATTGTTTCAATCTGCTTCACTGCTTGTCTCCATCACGGTGGCCTCAGTGGTATCAACACGTTTATATGGAGAAAAAATATCAACTCGTAAATTAAAAAGATGTTCGTCTGGCACCTCTCAGCCCATCACGTTTCTGATATTTCAGATGGAGATCTGCTCCAGAATATAATGTCTTCACGGCAAGAATAGCATTGTATTAATATCTTGAGATGCATATTTCTGATGCTAACAGTGAAAATGAATACCATCATTGTAAAGCATTTTAAAGTTTATCTCTAGAGCCCTGGTTGAGTGCCCATGGAGGGTGTCAAAGGTTGACTGGTGAGTAGGAATCCATGACTCTATCACCCTGTGTGCGTGTGTGCGTGTGCGTATGTATGCATGTGCGTGCGTGTGTGTCTGTGTGCTTGTGTGTGTGTGTTTTCTTTTCCATGCCATCCTATATGTAGAGTTGAGATAAGCATGTGCTTGTGGTTGGGACCAGGTGCGTGACTATCAGCCTCTCTAAGGATTTGTTTTGACAGGCAAAGGTCTAAAAGGGATAGAAGAGGGTCAAACTTTCTCTCTCGTTTGGTTTCTTTCTCTCTCCCTCTCTCTGTTTTTAACTGTGGCTGTTTGCATAGGGGATGCAGGTCACCATCGAACATCAGGTGCCATGCAGAGATGTTCCATGCAGTCAGCACCCACCAGGTCCATCCCCAAATTTCAACAGCCTGGAGCATTGTCTTGGGGGGCTTGAGGGATCTTTATAGTATAGCATACTCATTGGATCTTTGGGAGAAGATTCCCAACCACAAAAAATGTTGTCCTGGGCTCTATTAATATTAGAAATACCCCTGGGACCTACTATTGTAGTTCTGTTTAGCATTTCTTTTTGTGGAAAAGTGTTTTGTTAAAACATTTGATTACTTAAGTTCTCAAAGCCTTATGCGTCTTGTTTTATTCATATTCAAGGACGTATGTCGTGACTAGATGGAGATTTCCCAATGCACGCTTGAGTTACCATAGAGTACTGTTGCCCTGCTTTTACAGTATCAGTCAGGGAAAGAACTGAATGTCTCAGCAAACGCAGAAAATGTCTTTCCAGGCGCTTTAATATTTGAGTTGACTTAATCACTCGCTATGATGCTTGGCCAAGAGGTTTGAGTCTGGAGATACTAAGAAACCCAATTTTTATTTCCTCTGTTGGCTTGTGGCTTGTGGGTCCTCCACAATTCTTCCCCAACTCGAAAATCTTGAGGTTTCCCCATTAGCCCACCCCTTTCCCCGATCCTGTCGGAATGCCCTTTTTCCCTGCCACAAGATACTTCACTGTGGATTTGGAGGCCACCTAGAATGGAGCAACTCTACCGAGTCAAAATTCAGAAATAGGCCTTTCTGCTGTAAATTTAGATCTTGACGCTAGCTCCCTCTCCTTCTTCCAAAGAATACAACCCCTGCCCGGTCACAAGCACTAGTGTTTGCTGTTCAAATTGTGGTACTTCAGAGGTACAGGCCACAGTTGTCAACCATGACTCACCATACAAGCCCGAGGGAGCAAACACTATCATTACCATCGTCGGCCTTCAGCATCAACATCGTTATTGCTGTCATGTCCATCATCGTCCTCATCATGTTTTATGATCTTTGTCTCTGCTTAACCAGCGTGCTAAGAGTATCTGCTCTCATGTGGAGAAATGTGGTCAAGTATATGAGCGCAGCGCTGACCATGACCTGCCGAGCTGAGATGGAAGTGAACCCGAGGCTGCTGTACAGCTGTTGACTTTGGCTACTCCCTGGCGGTTCGCGGCAGTGTTTCAACTCCGCATTACCGCAGTGCCTTTTGGAAAACACAGGTAGCAGGATTCCCGTCGGTCTGCAACACTTATTTAGAGCGGCACTTTGAATTCAAGGAGGGAGGCAAAAAACTTGCATTGACTAAGCTCTCCAGGGAGAAATCTGCTGTACATTTTCTCCAGTAAAGCTCATCAATCACAAAATGCTGATAAGGCTGAAAACAAAATGACTGGATTTCTTACATTTTCTGAATGCGTGATTGTATAGAACTGCCTCAAATTGGAAGTCTAGCGCTGAAGAGGGACGTGGGAATGTTAAGCTTTTAATATTAGTGGAAAAAAAGTGGAAAAAATGAAATGAGAAAAAATTCTCCAGTATGTTCATCATGTCATTAAACAAACGTGGCTTTAAATATTAAGAACAGACAAGAATATAGGCTTAGCTGTGTGAGTGTTGAGTCAATCCCATAAGGTATTAAATAAACTGTAGGTGCTCAGGGAAGTCTTAGGAACTGGACATTGCTGTTTTAAAGTGTTCCGATGTGGTGGAAATCCTTGCTATTTCTTCACACATCCCTGCTCTTAAACTGAACCAGATGCGCTCTTTCCATATAAAACTTTCACTTCCTTTTAAGTTCGACACCGGGCTAATGGCTGTTAAAATATACGTGGTACATGTCATATTTTGCCCACTTAATAAACTCTTTAATACATCAAGGGCTGCTCATTTTCACACCACAGTTGAAAATCCATCTTTACAGGCACTATGACTGGTACAAAACAAGTGTAGACATTCACTGTCCTTGTTCAGAAGACATTTTTTGTACATCCTCTTATAAGCACAAGAAAATGCCCCGATTGACAGGAATTAGAAAATTAAACAGTCAGACACAAATTATGCTGTCTCTCGACTGTTTCAGATCCTTCCTGTATTTCTGACTTGTCCACCAGCTATTTAAACTGGTGACGATTGATAGATAAAATGAGTGAAAGTTAGTCGGGGAACAAGAGAGATAAAAAGAATTTGGCAGCCATGAAATACAACCAGGAGACTAGACAAACAACTTTAGTGTGGATTGTTTCCGGGATTAAAGAGAAATATACCTTCTCTGACATCTATTTGTGTTGGCCATCACATATATACAGCCTTACTTTCACTCCAAACATTTTTTCTGTGTTCTTTTTGTACTCATTCTATCGTCACTATGTTCAGTTGTTCCAGCTGCTGCCAGTGTGAGGTGTCTATGTCCACCTATCAGAGCTGGGTCACACGAAGGCTGTTTTGACAGTTGCAGGCGAATTGTGACGCGCTGCTATGGAATGTTCCTCCAATGACAGAGGAGAAACCGGAAAGGTAGAGCTGTGCGTTTAAGTGCATATGTGTAAGAGAGGTGGTGGTAACCTTCCCGTGAAGTTCACGCCCCCGAGAGCTGTTTGGTTTTGTAGTGGTGCTCTGTCAGTGAGGAAAAAGGAGGAGTGGTGTGAGAGAAGGAGGGGAGAGCGTTCTCAGTAACTGCGAGCAGCACAAGCTGTCAGCAACAGAATGAGCGTGGCCACGCTCGCTCTTGCTAGCAGTGCTCTCTGAGAGACGAATCGCCCCCTCCCACCTCTTACAGTCCTCTGCCAGACGTCAAGAGCAGACACAGGGCTCTTGTCTCTCTCTCTCTCTCTCTATCTCTCTCGTGTGAGAAAGCCACGAAAGACACTCCTCCACTTCTTCCCCCTTGTCTTCCCTTCTTATTCTGCTTTTGGCACTCTGAGGGATCATGCCTGTGGTTGGTGTTGCGTCAAAACTCCGGCAGCCAGCAGTGGGGTCCAAACCCATTCACACTGCACTGCCCATCCCCAACCCAGGGAGGAGCAGCATGGCACATGGACTGACACCCAGGAGCTCGGATATCAGGGGCACAGAATCTTCTATGTTGTCCTGTCAGTTGTCACTCAAGACGGACATCATGGATAGGAGGACAACCTCGGTCCTGGCTCCGGCAACAACTTTGGGACGGAGTAGCAGAGAGGCAGAAGAGAGCAAGATCTGCAAGGTCAGTGAGCTACCTGTGAACTACGCATTTATCCACGTGTGAAGTGTTTCGGTCACATTGTTTGAGTGGGCGATGATTTGCATCACAGGTGGCTCTCATGTTGCTCCAAGATGGCCTGTTGTGTTGCTTGTGCGTTTTGCGTATTTGATATGGGATTATAATTATTCATGGTTTGGATTAGGTAAAATTGCATAACTATAGCAGGTGCCATAGATTTGACGTTGTTGACATTTGACGTTGTTGACTACATTATGGTCGAAACATTTTGATGCTTTACATCTGAAATTAATTTTAGATTCAGTTTTGTCAATCAAGGGAAATTCACATATTTTTGAATGATGTGTATTGTGGCTGGTTTATTTTTGCAAATCTTGTCACTCATACAGCGGATACTTCCAGTTTGCAAGCGAGCCATTGCAGCAGTTTTGCTGTGGCTATTAAGATCTCTTATCTGTGAAATGAAGCATGGAGGCAGTTTTAAGGGGGTGGTTTGCGGGGGAGACTCAGCCACCTGAGAAACCCTTGTGTGTAGCAGAGCGGGGCAGCATACTAACTCCCTATCTTCCAGATGTGGTGCTCCGTTACAAATAGATGGCCAGTGTTTCTCCCCTCCGACTGCTATACTGCTCTTTTCTCAGAGTTTGCTTTATTAAAAACCTACATTTCAAATATCTGGCGAAAGATAGACATGTACAGATCACCATAAGCGCTTTCCCATACAAAACAAATGCGTGCCAAAGTTTCCGAAAGTCGTTTGCAAACATTTGGTTGGAAACCCGAGCAGAGACGGTCAGAGGGCGGGGCACTTTAGCGCGATGGAAGTAAGAGTCTTTCAAAACTCCCCGCCAAGCAGATTCATTCGAGCTTTCTCGCAAGACACGCCTGTCAGCCGGGAAAACTGAAAGGAGAAGGATTTTCCTGTTTAGTTAGCTTTTCCTGACCGTTGTCTCATTTGCCATTGGCCTCAGCAAAGTTTGCGACCTCTTTTTTTCTACCTCCACCCAGATCCTTACAGGCTGCATTTTCTTGTAACCTGCAGGAAGTGCGTGCTTACTTCAAAGCACAGCTGTGGTTGACTGCACAGGGATTCTGGTGCTGCAGTCGTGAGATTGTTCAGGGTTGCTGCAGGGCAGCGGGACATAAAGAGGGGAAGTGTGTTTTATCATTAACTCTGTGCTCGGTGACCTAAGAGGCTGTTCGCTCAAGTGTCATGCCCTTTAGTAAAATGTCCATCAGCCTGCTGTCTTCACTTCAGTCTGCATTATAAATGCAGCTGGGATGCTAATCCTAACCAATGACAATGCATTTGTCTTAATTTCATTCTGTCGAGTCATCCCCTCCCTAACTTAAAAAAATGTCCCACTTGTCCCTGTCTGACTTCACAGGGGAACAATCAGCCCTAATGTGGGCTTGTCCACTCAGGTCTCTACACTCCTTTTAGGAGTTGAAGAGCCTGAGGCGGTACCTATTTTCTCTGGGACTGACATCCCAGCTTTGGTGGGGCTAGTAAAGCTGTCAAAGATTATAATGCATTGGCACGACTGAGTGAATGCTGAAGAAGTGGTTTTTGTTTAGTCCCCGAGCTCCCCGCAAGCCTGTTTGGACTTGTGTGTAGTCGTTCCCACAGAGGGCAGCACGTTCACCTTGTTTGGTGTTGACACAAGCTCTCTGCGTCTGCAGTTTGATTCGAATCGTGTGTCTGGACAGCAAGCGCATGACAAACTCTGTGCTAAAGGACATCAGTCAGCCTCGCAGCTGGCCGTGTTGTGATCTGCCAGTGCTATTTATCAAGTTTCCAAACAAACAAGAGCTCCGCAGAACAAGATTTTAAGTAAACTCACGGAACAGTTTAACGGCTAGTGTGAAGACAGACGGCATGTGCACTGTAGATGGAAGCTCATTTAGACGTCCATAAGAGGAGTTGTGCACATGAGCATGGATAGTTTAAAGTATGCAAGGGCCTCATCTCATGACAGTAGAGACTGAAAAAAATAAAGGCCCGGCCAAGATTGTTCCAGTCACTTGTTTTAGAGCTGAGCAGTTTCCCGTGGTAAACTGAGGAAATATGTGGTTGGTCTGGATGGTGAAGTTTTTATAGCTTACACTGTACACTTTATATACCTGAGAATAAGGGCAGTCAGGGTGTGTGTGTTTTTGGGCTTAGAAAAAGTGAGAGAAATTAAAGGAAAACAAAAGAACAGAAAAAAAGTGTTATTTGACCCATTCTCTTGATATGGAGACGTTTCCTAATTGAACTTTCACAAAGTCTTACAGGGTAGATCCAGAGCAGTTCTCTTGTTCCGGCTGTATCGCCCTAGGTTTCAACACACTTGATTTAATAACTGATTTAAAAATGGAATGACTCTACGGGGTGTTGTTCATAGTTATACAAGCCGAAAAATGGGACATAAAAACTTACGCTGAATACTGCTTATGTTCAGCGACAACACATTTAAGTGTCAAGCTTAACAAATATGAACAGCATGTTGAGACAGTTACAAGAATGATAATTCAAAAGCTTTTTTAAGATTGATATGTTACATTTTACAATTATATTTTTTGTATCTATTGCATTATGTAATGTTTTAAAACAATATTTTTACCATACTTATTTGGCTGCTGAATGCATGTCCATTGGGGGAGATTTAAGTCTTTCACAATGTATGTTGTTTTAGTGTTCAGTTCAGATAAATGACTGTAATATCCAATTCTCAGGGGAACACAGGTCTTCCGTCCTGTGCAAATCTTTCATTTACTTGGCAATCTTTCACTTTTCTTCAATGCGTTTCCTTGTTGTCTTTTGTGATAAAGACATGTGAAATCCCCCAGATGCCCCTAACTGTCAAAACTGTATTGTCAACAACGTTTTTGTCAAAATATTGTCTCCCTCAAGCTCAGCAAATCCCATTCTTACTGTATAGTTTAGCTTACATTTGATTTTTCACATTGATTTTAACCTACACAGGTTAACATGGGCTGCCTTAAGACTCTTGTCATCACAGGACGTCCTCTTACACGCATTCACACGCACATTCTCACTCTCACTGAGGTTTGGATGTTGTACAATAGCAATAGACTCCCCAGGGTTCAGTCCTCAGCCCATTCAAGGTTTGTCTGTTTGAGTTTAAGAAGTCAGGGAATGTAAACAGGCCGCTGGTGGCTCGCACTGTGTTAGATGGTAAGCGCAGGGGATTGTTGAGAGTACAAGGGGACAGTGCGTCCGTTTCCCAGCAGCCAAGGTGCTGTCAGTGAAACACTGGAGCTTGAGGTGGGGAGGGGAGGGGGTCCTTCTGTTTGTGCATGTTCCAGCCATGGGTGGTCTGGCATGCTGCGCACCTTATCTGGAAGAGTACAAGACACTGAAGACAAGTGATGACGCTCCTATTAGACAAGTAGAGGTGGAGACTTGAAGCCTGAGGCATTGAACAGATCGTCTCACAGGGAAAAAACCCAACTGCTGAAAGAATTCTGGTTTTACTAAATATGAAATATATGTCTTCTTAACTCACACTTTTTAGCGCAATTCTTGAGGCCCATGTGTCATCCCACTTCAAAATCTCTCTCTTATATATATATTTAGAATGTATTATTTAGTTCTGCCTTTAAAATGACTTTTAAATGACTCCACTTTTTTATACTATTCATCTTCTTCCCTCCATATCCCCCGCATTATAAAACAATATCCACCTTTTCAATGAATTCCTAATAGATGAAATCCAGTCCCATTCTGAAGTTGTCCCATAATCCTCTGAAATCCCAAATGCTGTTTCATGTTGACTTTAAATATTTTGACATCTCATTACAAAACAGAGCTTGTTTACAAAACACCCTTCACGTTTATATTTAACCTCCCTGGAAGCCAAAACAGTTTTAAAACAGAAAGAAAAATAGACCTGAGCGAAAGCTCTTGCCAGGCAATCCTGTTTTCTTTTTTTACGGGGTTCAGTGGTCCACAGACCAGGAACATTCTGTGCACAGGTCAATCCGAAAGAAAAAAATACATCTAATAACGTTTAACAAGCTGGTAGATGTCATTTTCTTTCCCTCTGTTTGGCTGAGGACTTTAACACGTTATCATTACGTGAGCCCCTGCCACGTCTGATGTTCTTGGTTGGTGTGTTGATGTGATGTTGGATTTGTTTTTGTTCGGTGCAGCCCATTGGCGAAGCTTACTTTTACACCACACACACCGGGCCATAAGAAAAACCCAGTTCAAAGGGATAGCCATTAAAACATGACAGAATAAGACAGATGTAGCGTTGCGGTATACACTACCACATGTTTGATGTGTGCTACCATTAAAAAACAAAAAGGAGCCAGAAAACACAGACATGATTTGCATCATGTCAATCATTTCCATTAACTTGTTTGTTTATACTGAGATAATAACATATTGTCTACATTTAAACTTAACCCATACAGAAACCTTTTGCAAGTTAGTTCCAGTCCTCAAATCAGATTTTTTCCTCAAATCAGGTTTTTGGGACACACCTCTGTTTTCCTTACTTTTTTCATGCATTTTGATGTTTGTTTCATTGTTGGATGATCTTGCAATCATGTGTTTTTGTTGTGCACTTGGCAGGGCATTGTGTTAGCAGCGCAAAGGGTATGCGTTTGATTCCAAACAGAACACACATTCTGAAAGTCACTTTGGATAATAGTGTCTGCCAAGTGCGTAAATGTTATGTTATTACTGTATACCATCAAGCTATGATGGCCTGTGTCTTAGTCAGACGGTGATAATACCCTCTTGCTCATGGCATACCGATTTTTCTAGCTAATTTCCTTATAGGGGACCATTAGTGGATGCTCACAAATGTGGGTGATTTCCAAATAGAGGTTTTATCAGTAAATAAGGTAAACATCTTATTAACTACCTACTAACACCCCCTCCACACACACACCTATAAAATAGTCCCTGCCTGAGAGGGAAAGATATTAATACCTTTCACCTCCTTCAATCTCTTCTTGACAGCTCTTTATCTCTTTTCTTAACTCCCTTTTCTTCCTTCGCTCTCATCAGCCGCATTTGTTCGCTGTTACATAAACTTTGACACTCTTCCCACCTCGCTCTCACTTTCTCTAACACGCTCCCTCGTTCTTTTACTTTTTTTACGTCTCTTCGCCATCATTTTCCTGGAGCGTTTACACTTCATTCCAAACCTCAGCTCGCCTTTTCTCACAGTCCCTCTCTCTTTATTCCTCCATCAGCACGGCTTCATTGAGACAGAGGCAGTGCGCACACCTGGCACTGTCTGTATAACTGGCTCTGATTACCCGCCACGAGCCGAATGCCGCACGCAGAGGTCACGCACACACACACACAAAGACTTTCTCTTGGCCTGAGAGCAGAAACATCTGGGAACCCAAAGCATGAGGCTCTTTAGTAATCAGCGGGGACCAGGACAGGGTCGACATACAAGCATGCAACTAATACAGAAGAGGAAAGTACAGAATGAGATGAGTGTTAGTCAGCCACACTGTGTGAGTCAGACTGAATTATTATATGGTGACCAGCTAGAGAATCATGGGATTGCATGACTGATGTTCAAGGTCTCTTGCATTTACGTATGGAGTCTGCTTTCTGATATATGTGAATGTTTAGAGGTAATTAGGAATCTCAGGAAACTTTTAATGGCTACCGTTTAAAATAATTGTTATACAATGAGTACTAAGACTCGCATGTTGCTCCCAATCCATACACTATTATTTTATTTTACTGTGGAGCACAGAAGGAAATTGAACCGACCACGTTGTGCCAAGGGAGTTACTTAAATTTAGAGGAGTGTTTTAGTACTAGGTGATGGAACTGAAATTTTTTAAGCCAACTAAGAACAAATAAACAGTTTATTCGTGGCTAATGGTATCTACAGTGGTTCACCACTGCGCTGCATATTCGTTCATATAATTTAATCTGTGTCTCCCCTATGCCCACACCAAATGGACTGTGAAGTACACTTTGGGCTCACTTAATGTGCATGTGAATATCCTATTACATCAACCAACAGCCAATAAAAAAGTTTGACTTCTTTATATTTACATTTCACGCAATGTTCATTTAATACAATAATTTAGGCTTTTAAAGACTACAGCTCATTTGGAAAATCTATCTTAAGCTGGCAGCTGTGTTTTGGAACCAGTAGCGGGTATCTGGCTGATTCAAGCGTATGATTATTTGGTTGACCAGCTAAACGTGTTCCAAAACCAGTTTGACCACCTTAAGTTGCTGTGACCGGTCATTTGGTGCTGGTCCAAGGTGGTCTAGCAGCTAATGACCAGTTTGGATGAGCTTTTAACAAAGCTACCAGTTTAAGACAAGGTAGTTCATTCACGGCCTAATCATTTGGAAAATTGATTCATGTATCCGGCTTCACAAAATCGCCATGGCGGACCAAAGGTTAAGTATTTCCCATAAGTCACCTAATGTTACATTACTTTGGAAAAGTGTTAACCTCCTCATTAATGGGTGTTTAAAACAAAAATGCCTCCTGCACAGCAAAACTATTCAGGTCAAGACCAGGGTCATTATACATGACAGGGTCTGGCTTTTAACACACACTTCCACCAAACAAACACCTCTGTGTTTTATTGACGAAAAGCAGAGTTTCCTAATCTCATAATTAGGGTGTAATCTCCTTAAAAGCATAATGTTCCTGGGGTAGTGACCCTCTATAGAAAAAGAAGAACTGTTGTCCTCCAAATAGTTCAAGGTTCAGGTCAGCCATTTATGCAGTAAATGATGTTTGATGGGGTTTGAAGCCTCAAAAATGTGCAAACAAGCCTTCTCTCATAATAAGCCAGGGGGAGGGTAGGTTAACCTTGAGTGAATGGTCCATTACTGCGGTTATGACAGAGGCACATGGGCCTATTGTGTCCGGTACTGAACCCATGGTAGCAAACCTGCTGATGTAATCAATGACTCAAATCTATCACATGCTTAGTGGATATTTTTGTGGACTTTATTGTCTTTCTCCAGCGCTGTCTTCCCTGTATCGATTAGTGTCTTTGTGGCTTTAGCGGTTGTTATGGGAAGTTCCTTAAATAGGGAGAATGTGAGGATGTTCACATATGTGTTTGTTTCTGTGGTTGATGTTTCTTTTTGACTATAAAAATTATGCAAACACTTTAGTGGTTGTATTAGCTCTTAACCCCAACCATAATAATAATCCTTGGTTGGAAATATGTTTTCAGGTCCAACAAAGATTCCTGGAATATCTTACTTGACAAAATCATGGTCATCTTCAAGATCTTCATTTTCTTCCATTAGAGTTGAATTTTTGGGGGAAAATGTTGATGCTTTCTATTATTTTCTTGTACATTAATGTTTGTTTGAGCATTTTAGATCAGTCGGGACGGTTGTGTGGTAGTTTTAAGTTGAATTGGCACTTTGCACTGAAGAGGTAAGATTATTTGGCTCACACCCCTGCACACCTTCAAAGAAGATGTGCACAAAAGACTTACTGCACTGGAAGTAGATGAAAGCACCTACTTCAGATTTTAAAGCTTTAATCGGTCCAAATCTGCTTGCCTCCTCTCTCTCACTCGTTCTTCATTGTAACATCATAATGGGGCAACTCAGAGAAGTCAAGGATAGATGGGGCAGAGTAAGGGAGGAGAGTAGGTAGGCGGATGAAAAGGGTTGGTTGCCTTTCATGGATCAC
This sequence comes from Triplophysa rosa, assembly GCF_024868665.1. Lineage (NCBI taxonomy): Eukaryota > Metazoa > Chordata > Actinopteri > Cypriniformes > Nemacheilidae > Triplophysa > Triplophysa rosa. The sequence continues at coordinate 10,040,056 of NC_079913.1, forward strand.
GGATCCTTATTTCTCTGTGGAGCATAAGTGAATATTGCAGTAATCTGAAGTAGAGCTGGTTACGTTTAACTTGGGTTACAGAGATTTGAGGAGTAGTGTAGCGATCAGAAAGACGTTTAGGGTGGAGTGTCATGGTTTCTGTCCTTTGACCCGGCAAACACACACACACCCTAACAGCCAGACACATACACACAGTGGTGGTAGATATACTCCAAATGGACTGCTCCACTGGTGTGTATAAACCCTGGAACACTGCGATATTCATTTTCTCCTGGTTGACAGGGGCTATTAGTCATGCAAAGGATGGCTAAGTTACATTGCTTGAGGCTAAAGATCACTGCGCTGAAAACAAGCCTGCCCCTGCTGTTCTATCTTATGGACACAAGAGCTCTGTTTGTATGTGCAGATCAGTTTAAAAACCGCAACGGTCTTGCCAACAATTTTTGCTTTTCTGTTAGATTGTTCATAGGTGTGGTGGCATGTGACACTTAAATTCTGGGCAACAGCAAGAAGGATGCTTGGACTGAGTTGCTGCCTTAGGGTCCCAAAGCCTGTTTTGCTGAGGGTTACACAAAAACAGGATGTTTGAGTGCCTTGCTACAGATGTGAAGGGAAGAGAGAGAGAGTGGGACAGGGAGATCTTTTTGACCCAGTCTCGACGGAGGAGTGACCTTTTGGTAAATGAGTGTCCTATCCCACGGCTGAAGGTACAGCGTTTCTTTTTTAAATTACATTTTTTGTGCATTAGTTCTGACTAATGCATTAGTTCTCACAGAATCTGAGCTCCTTTTGCACATTGTGCAATCTGTGAAATAAAAATAAATCTGCATGTGGTAAAAAAAATTAAGCGCTAAGAGCAACCCTGTACTATTTCCAAAATATTAAAAAAAAATTTTTTTAGATAAATATATTTTTTAATCAAATTTTAGATTCTGTGCAGGCTTAATTTAGACAACCACTTGTCTTGTGTATACCCGGTGGTCCAATCAAATTGCTTCCACACAAATAGGAATAGAGTAGTATGGCAAACATTAAAATTTGGACCTGAGGTGCACTGTTCTCACACAAACTTTTATTGAAAGTAGGCATCGTTTTTTGAAATTTTGCCCAGCCAACAGACGAACTAGAAGTGTGCCAGCGGTTTGCTGTGATCCCTAATTGTTAATGTGCTACGTGATGCAGTGAGTTGCATTGTGAGTGTGTTTGTGGGCCTGAGCTTGTTTTCTCTTGTTTATACACCAAAGTAGCACTTGGCTGCAAGCAGTTACAATTTAATAAGGCGGTTGTTTACTCATTTCTAAAGATCCACTCTGGATGTACTCTAGGTCAGATCCCACCTCTGTGCTGGCAGGTTTGCTTTAAACCGTAAAGTTTATGTTGTAGTGTGCCCATCTCTGACTTGCTAACTAATTTTACAATCCGCCCTGAAACTGCCTCTCTTTTATTATAGCTGTAGGTAATGCAACCAAGCTTGGGAAATAGACCCTCCTCCAATCTAGCCCCGATTTAGTCAACACCCTACTGCGAACAAACACCAAGTGAACTCACTGACTCAAAGAAAGCAAAGTATTTAGGTGCATGAATAGATTTGGGAGCTTTCTGCTTAACCCTGAAAAGAATGGATTAAGAAGAAACAGGGGTCCGATGGTAGAATAGGGTTGGAGTGTGGGTGGTGGTAGAAGGGATGAAAGAAGAGGTGTGTTCGCCAGAAGCTTTTTTATTTACCTCTAGAGGCAGCATGAATGCCACATGCACCTGATCTTTCATCTCCTCCGGCTTGTAAGAAATAGAGAGCAGATTGGATTTTGGTTTTCGTGACACTCTTGATTGAGGACAAGGAGGAAAGGTCCTTACTGTGGTTAGGCGTTGCGTGATGTACAATATAGAAATCTGGCTTCGAGTTGGTCTCAACACTACTCTATAATATTGTTGTGATCGGAGAGCTCATTGACCCAAGATGAGAATAACCCTCTGCCATAAATAAGCCTCTCCAGCCACATTCAGAGTTCAGACATAAGAAGGGCAACGGTGGTGGAGAGAAAGACCAAACGTCTTCTTAAACCTCTGCCAGACAGCTTCTTAAGGAATGTTTGCATTGGAACACAGCTGCACAGAGGGGTACACCGCTTACACCATGCGGCACAGAGACAGGCTGGTGAAGTTATCTGGGAGCCTTAGGCCAGGATTACGATTGTGGTTTCTCAAACACGATCCCTTTCTGATAGCTCCAACAGGACTTATGTACCCACTACTGTAAAGACTATAATTTAGTAAATTTGTTAAACTATTCAAGCGCATATTTGGCGACGGTCAGTGACATGTAGAATTACGCCTCGCTCAAATGGCTGGCATCTGTTTTAGAAGGGCCTGTCTCTCCAGCCATCACTCTATTCGTCCTTACTAAAGATTGCATGAGTGCTCTTTCAAGGTTGCAAGTAATTGATAGGTATGTATGTGTTTTTAAAGATGCAGTTGCTTTTTTCTGTCTACTTTGGTAAATCAATCCCATAGGAAAGAAAATTTGCTATTAGATCTCTTTACTATCTCAGTTGTATCTCCTAGACAGCATTGAAGATCAAATAGAGATACAGACATCTTCTCCTCAGAAACAACCCGTATAAACTTGCGTATCTTCTATAGTTTTGAAAGAAATCTTACTGTCTGATAATTTTCTTAGATTTGCCAATTCAGCCATTAAAAATCCATTTAATATTAACTTGTCATGACATTTTTCATGAAATTATTTCTAAGAAGTTATCTGGCCTGTGCTATCTACATTAATAAATTTAGGTTAAAACGCTTTAGAACAAACTTCATGTATTAGTTTTTGAATTTAAATGGCATAACTGAGATTATGCGTTATGAAAGAGCAACCACTGAGCAAATATTTTCCACTGGAATGGACAGTACAGACTGTCTTTGTTCACAGCTTTTTGCTTGGAATGTAAACCCTTTTCTTTGAACATATATATATATATATACAGTATATTATATGACCTGACCATTTAAGGAACATTCCTGATCTGTCCGTTTGTTTGTGGTTAGCTCTGTCTTTATAAAGGTCACCTGCTGATTTACGTTAGTTTATCTACCATGCGGGTCTCTGAAGTCTCCTCCACAGTGGAATACATCATTTAATAATCATTTAACAGTGTTGAGCTTCCATAGAAGAGGTAACGTTTGTGTCGGATGTTTTTGATTTGATCTCTCACACAGGCTGTCTGGCTCAGGCCTTGTCTGGATTTTCTAAGTGCTCGGTGTAGTAAAACTCAGGGGTGGTCTGCCTTACTTAGAAAAAGGCTTTAAGGTTTCAAATCGAGCCAAGCTTGATTGTACACAGAAAGGTCAAATGCTGGTGTAAAACCTGTGTATTTCCTATATTTCTTATAAAAGTAAGAATGTAGATGAGGAATGATTGCATCTGGCTTAAACACTAAAACCAAAGTAGTTTATACAATTTGCCAAACAGGTATTACAGACTCTTGGATGTACTGTAACTTGATTACAAATAGCATGCAGATACACGCAAGACCATTTCAAGAAACTCCCAAACTTTGGTCTTCTTAATGGCCGGCAATGCTAAATGCTACTTTACATTCTGTTGGAAAAATTCGTTAGAAGTCATAATTATGATGTGATTAAAGTGATTTTGGTCAAAGAAAATAAAAATGCTTTGAGCAATTCATTAGTTTTTCTCTCACACAAAACAGCACTTTTATTTTCACTTACTTTCACAAACTTCAGTTTGCATGCTACATGTCACAGAGAATGAAGGGAAATGTACATATATTTCTAATATTTTTATATTTTTAATATTTTTTATTAGCATTACTCTGGGATGCAAACTCATCGGGGTGAAAAAAGGTGACCACGATGCTCGTAACGTTTGCACAGCATGCCTGTAACCATAGTGACAGATTAAAATTTTATTTTTACACAAGAGGTTGCATTGTAACAACAATGTTAGGTGTGATACTATCAGCAATGTTCTACTAAAAACCAAACGCAACACTCACATGCGTACAGTATGTTGTACAAGAAATCTGGAGTTGCATTGTGGTGTCTATGAGCGCTTGTAGACTATCACATTATACAGTAGGGCAGCTGGAGTTAGATCGGCTGTGCAAAACATTACGAAGCAGTTTGACATCAGCTCCGTGCTTTTATTAGCACATTAGTTATGGGGAGTGACGGGTGACGTGACAGACAACTAGTTGTCTAGTACGATTCCTTTTACACATCAGGGCTTCTCCGTAATTGCGGTGATAGCGGTTGTCACAGTGTGTTAACGCACTTACCCCCTTTTATGTTTCTTGGGTCTGCTCCATTCCTTTCAAGGCAAACAAACCAGCCCGCCTTTACCTGTTGCTTAGTGACGGTTGTTTTGAAGTAAGTCAGGAATGTGCAGTCGAGTTGCTGCGTAATTTGGCTACATCTAATATTGATTCATAAGTTGAGTATGTGCACTCAATCTGCGCAGCATTCAAAACATAACCTGCAAACTGGCTAGTGATTTGACATCGTTACCACAACACCTGGACATGATTCTCATCATTTCATTCACCGCGACCCCATCCAAAGACTCACAGACCCCACTCACCCCCCATTTTCAAGAACTCATCGGATCTACACGAATCACAATAATGACCCATTTTGGAACCAAAACGGCAAATTTAGCCGAAAGGTGACAAGTTGGCATCCCTGATTGCTAGTGGGTTTTCATCATCAGAAGTCATCATAAAATGTGTAAAATAGTAAAAAGTAGAGTCAAAATTACAACTAGGCTACATAATGTACATAACAACTACATATTTTGTATATAATTTCATTCTGGGGCCTTGATACAGAGGACCTGTTTGAAAGCAATAAATCTGCACCTCATTGACAGTTAATCAACATGCACTTGCTGACCATATACTCTTTTTTTGTCTACATGGTTCCATAAAGAACCTTGAACATCTGAAGAACCTTTCTCTTTCACAGAAGGTTCTTTGTGGCGGAAAAAGGTTCTTCAGGTTATAAAAAGGTAAGAAAGAGATGGTTCTTTAAAGAACCTTTGACTGAATGGTTCTTTGTGAAACCAAAAATGGTTCTTCTATGGCATCACTGTGAAGAACCTTTCAAGCGTCTTTGTTTTTAGGAGTGTATGTGTAAATCTAAGCCGGCGATGACAAAACTCCTTCCATGCAGCTACTATTATAAAATCAACCTGTTTTTTTATGTTAGCTTCCAGCTTGTTAGCTTTATGTTTGCCTTGGCCCCATGCTGGCCCAGCAGGATTCTCTGTGAGCAAAACGTTGACGATTCGGGCCACGATTCCGAGACACTGTCTGTCTCTGCGACCTCTGCTTTCACTCCAAACATCGTCCTTCCTGTCTGGAGCAGAGCGACAGGGTGCAGTCTCACTCAGAGTCTACACATACACAGACTTAAATATAATCTCGAGACACACAAATCTTCAGGGAGGGACCATTTCTGTGGTGACCTACTGAGAGGTGTTGGTAAAACTGTTAAGGAGGGTCACGCAGGTTGCTGCACATCGAGACTTTGTGAAATAGAGGACAGTTTGTCAAGGGTGACTGCAGAAATTTTACACTGCTGTGTCCAGCAGTGTTTCCTCAGGCTCACCGATATGTGTCTGCCCTATTTGGACATTCTGTGAGTGGAGGGCCCTTCAGGTGGAAACTCTGCGAAGTAAGAGAGAACAGGAAAAACCGATAGAGATATTGTCTAGTTTTTGTCTGTCTCCTGTTCTCTAGAGGATAAAATGGTGCCAATCCAAATATCATTCTTCAAATAAAATGATTCCCACTCACAGAGATACAAGCATAGTTTGTTTTATTAACATCCAAAGAGTCACACGTTGATTTTGTCCCCAAGAGTTCTAGTAGAGTTTGGGTGTGGGTCAGGATAATGTCATGGCCTAAGCCTGGTTAATCACTTTCTCAGTAAGATAACAGAACAGTGACAGTCTCCAGTACCTCGGCAAGTTGAGAAATATTTTTAGCCTTTTAAATCTGTAATTGAATCTATCGAAATGGTACTGTGGAAAGCATTCTTGCCTGGTCTGTGATTGATAAATCTTTTCCCTCCTTGAGAAGTTTTACTTGTAATTACGGTCATCACCTCCTTGTTAAACATATATCCTACACTGCACAGTATCCATTCTGACACTCTCCGGGGTCATATGGGTTAATAATTTTTATGCAAGCATTATGGAACCGTTTTGGGTTTCCAGTGAATTCTCAGAAGTTGAGAGGAGTGTGGAAAGTAGTTTCTCACAGGAATTTTTGCACAATATACTGATACTTTGGCTGATATTTGCAAAGTTAAGGTTGTGGTTAATTATAGAGGGCTGCGAGTACAAGGGCTGTGATCTAAAGTCATCTTATTGGCCAAGGCACTGAAAATTCGTTGAGTAACACTTTGGAGCTTTTTAATTAGGAGGTGAGAGGGGGGAGCGCGGTAAAGATGTTTACACTGTCTGTTCTCTTTCCAAGGTCAAGATGCAAATGCCAGCTCTGCTTGTTTAAGACCAGCACCTCTGCCAACATGTCTGTGGAAAGGAGTATCTTCTCTTCCTTGTGTTTAAATATGCATAAGCAAAATATAATCTGTAGTTGGGAAACGGGTCAGTTTGTTTGTGCATGGAGCAGTCTTTTTGTAGCTGTAGGCGACATGCGTCTTTGTGTAGCATCTGTGTACCTTTTTATCAACATTTTCATTAGTTAAATTCTTATATATATTTATTCTCCAGCTGTTTGCTTTTTGAAAAGTCTAGAGTTTTTGAAAGCCCTGGGTTACGCTTTGAAGCCTAATGGTAAATATAAAAATGTGCATTAGTGAAGTGAAGGCGAACCATAAACGTTATGGTCCTGCAGAACGGGTTTGTCCAGATGGGCATCCCAGCTATCAAACCGTAAGCTAAAAGAAAACACCACATACGTTCTGATCTCAGACTTCAAGCTTCTGATAAGATAGCCGGCTTTGATGTTATTGCACAAGGCCAGACAAATACACACAATCCCACATGCTCAATCACAGAAAAACAGACAAATCCACCGATACAAACAGCTGACCTGACCCAAGCACTTCCTCAGTGCGGCCGCTGATGTTCTCACAACGGTTTACGAGCCGGTTTTGCTGTTGTTATGCAATATCATCTGGCAGTAAAAGTGTGCGAGAGCGTGGGGAGTTATTAGCAAACTCGTCTTTCAAACTACGGCTATTGCATCCATGCTTTGTGTTCTCATTCCCACAATCCACCATCTAACAGGAAATCATGAATCTCCACAAATTCTCAGAGGAAATGCCAGATCCAAATCTGAAGAAAGGTTTGTTTTCTTGAATTAGCGTTGGAGAAGAGTGTTCCTATTTACACTGTGCTTCTGTTGCTAGTAGCTAAACCTAATAGGCCTTTATATTGTACATTGTAAAAATTCCCAGGATAGGTCACAAAGTAACTGCAGTGTATGTGTTGTTTTTTATAAAAAATGACTTCAAACACCATGTCAGCTTTGATGAAACATAAACTCTTATTTGAGTTCAGCGCCAGGGTGTTCTCGTGTTCTCGTCTCTCTCAGTGGTATCTGGTGGTGTACGCTTGCAGATAAACGGCGAGGTCATCCGGAACCCTGTGTGATCTTACCATGTGGAAGAGACACAGCTTCCAGACAACACTGTCTTTTCTTGTGTTTTAATAGAGCGTAGGATATCAGTTGAAAGATAAAACATATCAGTTCAAAACACTTTGTCACCAGACCTGCGCTCTGTATATTTGTGTGTGTTTGCAAGTTTCAGCCTGTGGGCCTTCTTAGCGAAATCCTTTTTGATCATTTTACCTCCATATTTGTCTATTGGTTTTATACTAGGTAGGTGATCAAACCAGGCAGTACCAGCTTGAAGCGATAATGCACCTATCATAAAAAGCCATCATTTATTCACCCTGATATCATTCAAAATCTGTATATGACTCATTCTTCTGTGGAACACAACAGAAGATACTCTGAGAGGGAAGTTGTCAGTGTTCTTTTGTGTTCTGCAGAAGAAAAAGTCATGCACATTTGGAATGACATGAGCTTTTGGGTGAAGTATCCTTTTAAAGGGGTTTTAAGAATATGGTTGTTGCTGGTCTAAGGTGGCATACCAACTATTTTATATGTTTATGGTAGCAATATGGTCCACTTGATCAAAACCTGAGCTGGTTTACCATCTACATTTACATTACATTTATGCATTTGGCAGACTCTTATCCAAAGCGACTTACATTGCATTATACTATACATTTGTTTTCTAAGTTTGTGCAAACTCGATCCAACTTTGATAACCTAAACCTTTAAAACCAACTACCATTTTAAACATGGTGTGGTTGAATTTCCTCAAGGTGAACATACACGTGAAGCCCCCACGGATGAGAAAATACATACACCTCGTCCTCAATCAACTGCACTCTCTTAAGACACTACAAAAAGAGCCATCCGTGCCTGTCAACCTCTGTAAAGAAACCCATGTGTAATGTTTGTGTTTGAAGTCTTCACCTCAGCTGGAACCGATACAGAAGAATATCTCCATTTATCTCCATCACTCCAGATAATGTACGATAAGCTGGAAGCAGATTAAAAAAGGTTTTTAAAAGACATAATAAAACCATAACCATAAGGCCATAAAAATGCTTTCCCTCAGATCACTTGCTTCTGAGGAGAGGAAACGATCGGCACCTGTTTGGAACGGATCCAGATGATTGTTTTCCCTTAGCTGTTGTTTATGATGGGGGCGGCCCTGACTCCCGGTGACCGCTGAGGTTCCCACTTTCATGTCTCTTATGTTGTGTAACGAGTTTACACCCGCTGGAAATCAGCCAGAAACATGAAAAGTGAGAGTGTGATGGAAACTTTGAACCGCCGATCGCGGGCTCTTTATCATTCAAGCTACCTGTAACATACAGAATACAATATAAAGTACTGATGCTTGTTTATAAGGCTTTAAATGGTCAGGCACCGGAGTATATAGAGGACATGTTGACCCCCTACCGTCTCAACGCTTATTGCGGTCCTCCCATAGTATGCTGTTGACAGTTCCACGATCTCGGCTGAGGCGTGCTTTCTCTGTGAAAGCCCCTGCTCTATGGAATGCGCTACCCATATCACTGAAGGTATCCCCAAGTCTGGACACTTTTAAAAATAATTTAAAGACCTACCTGTTTTTAAAGGCTTTTGGTGTTTGACTGGGTCCAAAACTTTGTTTTTAGCGTAATGGTATGTTGTTGATTTACATTGTTTTACATTGTTGTCATTTACATTGTTCTATTGCTGTACAGCACTTTGGTCCATTATAGTGGTGTTGAAAGTGCTCTATAAATAAACTTTGACTTGACTTGACTTGATTCAAGTGTTTGGTAGCGGTAATATCTCCTGTGATCCACCACCTGTATTCATCGTTTTTCAAAGCTAGGGGATTTGATTTGACAAAACAGTGTGAAAATGTTCTGCGATTCGCAGGCAGTCATTCTCATACCAAATTATATACAGGAGGTTTGGATTTGCTATCTGGTTCTTCTGTGTTTCCTAACACTGCTAAGCTCCACGGGTGGGAGGAAGGGTAGTTAGTTTGGGATCAGCTGAGGGAGCTGGTCGAGGTCATGTGAACGGCAAAGCCAAGAAAGTGGGAAGATCTCTTTTGGATCAGAGAGGACTCTCTTCGGATTTGTACATCCCTCAGGCTGTTACTGCAGCATTTTAAGCTGGTTCAGGACATTCTAGTGAGCCCTGAGCTTGCTGCCTATCTGTCTGAGTGGAACATGCCCAAACCAGCCTGCGACCATGTGATTTCTTCTTTCACTCCATTAAGTTGCAAATCAAGGTCTTTGGATCCACAGGGAGGATATGTTTTTTGCTTGTGTTATGTGTACTTGTATGCATTTTTGAATGTGTTAAAAGTGCAGGGGACAGCATGCAAATTTCAGTATGTGTGGAACACCTGAATGGCCAAAAAGAGCAATAAAACGTGCACAATATTATATCCCACAATGCATTGTGCTCAAGTGCCAGTATGATGAATGAACTAAAAATCTAATTATCTGTGATTTTTTTAACTTCTTTTAACCAATTACATGATCTCTTTATTTGCTTGGACTTCTAAAAAACACTTCTTTAAAAATGCAAAATCAACGAATAATACATGTTATATACTATTTGAATGGTAAGTGTTAAACTGTAGTGCAAGAGTTTTCCATGTTAAACACGGCCAAAGTATGTGTTCACATCTTTTTACATTTACATTACATTACATTAATGTTTTTTCCAAAATGACATATAGCTTTCTATACATCTTTCACACCAATGTGTGCGTTCTTTGGAAATCGGACCCATGACTTTTGCGTTGCTGGCGTAATGCTCTACTAATTTTGAGCTAAATAGGAAAATACGAAGGGACAAGAGGACAGTCAGAGATATAAGTTTCTTAATCAAACATCCATCAACACCCTTCTCATCGATACATCTCCTTTCTCTCTACGGAGCACCTGATGCATGGCTCATTGGGAACTAATCACCATCAGCTCCAAATCTCCTCACTCATTTCCTTCAGTTAAACAGAATCAAGTCTCTTTCGGAAGTATTATCTCCAGATATGCAGCGCTGATGCCGTTCGCTCATCAGGGAAGAAGTCCACTCTGTTACCGTAGCGACCGCAGACATAAAGCCCCACTAATCTAGTGACACACTGAGCTGATTTTATCTGCTGCTCGGAATTCAATTAGTCATGCCTGTTGCAAGATAACCTGCTTTGTCATTGGCTAAGAAAACAGAGAGCTCCATCTTACACCGCATCGGTTAAACTGTTTAAGAGTCAAGGTGACTGATAAGATACTCGGATGCAATTGCCATCAATTGAAATTCAGTCTTGGTAGAGCAATAAAACGTCTATTTTCTTTGTTGTTGTGCCGTTGATACAGATATCTCCTTGCAATGCTAATTAAGCTCAATGCTTTTAGTTGTGGAAGTGAATCTAATGTATTTAAGCCGTGGTGTCCTTTCCCCAGCTGTATTGGTATTCTGTCCATTGGCTTAGCCATTTGGTGCAAACATTGTAATGTATTCAACAGACAGTTTAATTGTCTTCACATGCTTATTTAGTGGCATTCGTTCTTCATTGCTTCTCCTAGTGATCTGTATCCCCTCATCAGACACAAAATACAAACACCAGCTGCCACGAATAAATTCTTACTTTCTCTTCCGCCTCCCCAGGCTGTTTTAGTACCAGAAAAACACCCACAAATGTCCATATAGAAGACAGCTGTAAGTCTGTTGCTCTTGTCTTTAAAGGGTGTGCGCAATACTAACCATTTATGACAAAGGTCTTTCTCAAAAACTTCTAGAGTTTATGTATTTGTTTGGACGAAGCGTTGTTCACTTGTTTGTTTGTCTGTTCTTCTGTCTGTCTAGCTGTCGGGTCATTTGTTCATTTGTAGATGCTCAAAGAATGGTCATGTGGCATTTGTTCATTGTTATTTATTTAATCTGGCTGTTCAGTCCTTCAGTTGTTTAGAGGTTCTTTGTGCAGTTTATTTGTTCGCTTATACGTCTGTCTGGCCAACTAGTTGTTGTTTATTAGTAACATCCCAGATCTGCAGGTAGATGGTCGTCCTGTCCTAAATCACATGTATACGTGCTTATTGTGGGTGCGGAAAACTCCACGTGTGTGGTTCAGCCCTGACCACCCAGACCTATAAGTGTAGATACATCTTTTAAGGGTTCAAAGTAAGACCTGTGAACTATTCCCCTGTCTGACTCCAAAAGAAAAAGATGGGTGAAAGTTTATAAGGTATCTGCCTGCAGGGAGGCATTTTTAGCCCATGAGGTGAATGGCGGCCCACCAAAATGGCAAGTATTTATTCAGTGACGTTGAGGGAGATGAATGGATGCAGAAGTCAAACAGAGAACAGATAAGGCCAATATTTACAATGAGAGCCCAGCCCAAGGCCGCATACCTGCCGTGCTCGCCTGACCTCAGAGGGCACATGTGGGGGTGTGGGAATCTGTGGCCATGAAGAAAGATATTGAAAGGCCACTGCCTTGGATGCACTGGGGAAATTTAGCAGAGTACTATAAAGCAACGCAAAGTCTGAATTATGTGCCGGTTTCATTCCCGAAATTGACTTTTTTAAGAGCAGGGGAGTCTTTGTCTAAAGCACTTTATTTCACACTGTAAAAATGCTTAGATGCACTTTTTCATGTAATATTGCTGAGGTGTTGTACTGTCTGCAGTGGAAAATCCAGATTTTTGAGGATTTCTATTTAAATTCAAACATTTCTCATCTATTTAAAAAACAGATTAAATGTATGCAATTAATATGAATTTAATATAAATTTTATACAGTAGGTACATACTACTAATGTGTCCAATCTGTACACTACATATATATTTTCATTCTTTTACACACACACGCGCACGCACGCACACACACACGCACGCACGCACGCACGCACACACACACACACACAAAAACAGCACATCACTCAGTGAACAGTGTTTCTCAGCTCTCCTCAGATGTGCACATGATGTGACTCTACTTGTGAAAAGTATGTGTGAAACAATGCAGCAGGTGCTGGGGTTTCTGGGAGCCGTGAGGTGCAAAAGGATCAGGTTCCTGTGGGAGACTTGAGGGTTTTCTGGAGTTTATATGGAGCTTTGAGAGGTACAGCACTTATACTGGGCGCTTGCAGGGTAAGATGGAGCGTCAGCCATTCGTTTGCCCGTGTGTGATCTGACATATTGTAAAAGAGGGCGAGTTTTAAGCACTTGGATTTGTGTGCGTATGTGTGAGGGTTTCAGGGGTAAAATGGGGTTGTGGTGACAGGGGCATTCCCCCTACGGCAGCAAAATATCACTTTTCTGCCCATTGGGAAGAATTACTGACATGAACCACAGAAACCAGCGGTCGGGTTTGAGTTTCAGGCAGCAGATTTAAAGACCTTTTTCTGAGCGGGGTGTATCATTTACAAAGCATTCTCCTAGACTTCATTTTTATCGGGCAATATGACTCACGGTTGGGCCAGAGAGCAGATTTGTACAGAACCACTGTCAATATGTGTTGTTCAGAGGTTTACAAAAGTCCGTTGCAGTTTATATCGTCAGAGATGAATATTTTGGGTTTTGCGGAAATTAGTGGTTTCTCTCTCTTAGAAAATCATCACGCTCTTAAAAGGTTTCTTTTATTCGCTGTTCGTGTTCAAAGAGTCCACGGTTACCGTCTGATGAATGAGTTTAGAGCGACCAAAATACATATGTTAGAAAAACCTCCGACAGCCGCCCGAAAGCACTACATGATGCAGTGAAAAGTGGAAAGAGAGAAAGAAGCATGCGAAAGTAAAAAAAATATGAAAAAGAACATTATCTGAATGATGCGTGTGATTCTTGCCTATAGTGGTTGCTAAGTTGTTCTGGTTGACTTCTAGGGCATTTCTAAGTGGTTGCTATGGTGCTTTGGGTCAGTTCTGTGTGTTTGCTACTGTATTGGATTTAATTGCCATTATAATGATTAGTGTGGAACAAATCATAAGTCTGATTTCTTAGAAAAGAAATAGTACAGGGATAGTTTACCCAAAAATGAAAATTCTGTCATCATTCACTCCCCCTCTTGTCATTTTAAACATGCATGACTTTCTTTCTTCAGCAGAACACAAAAAAAGATATTGTGAAGAATGTTGGTAACCGAACAACGACAGTACCCATTGACGTGTATTGGTTTTGTGTCCGTACAATAGACGTGAATGGTTCTGTTATTGTTCGGTTACCAACATTGTTCAAAATATCTCTCTTTGATTGAACTATCACTTTGAGCCGCTTGTTGTGAGAAATCATTGATCTCTATTGCACAAACGTGCTGAAGTTTAATCTGTATGATAAGGGGTTTGAACAAATCAAAATATAAGCAATAGCAATATGTGTACCACATATTTTGAACACCACAAAAACCAAGTGCATTTGTTATAAATGTAATTCTTGTATGACTATTTAAAGTTAATTTTATTTATCCTATAAAACTAAGCACACCCATTCAAACTCCACAGGTCCCAACTGCCTTTTCTTATTTCTGTCTCCTTGGACATTCATCCAAGCTGATGCTTTTCTCCAGAGCCTGTGGTTGATGACTACGGTAATGCCCCACTTTTTAAATTGCGAGTGACCGTCACTTTCCACGGATATTTGGATTGGATAGACGTGCAGTCAGACTTGTCACAACGGATACAGAGCAGCGCCGTTCCATCACTCCATCTTCATTCATTCCAGACAGACGTTTACAGGCTATTTACAGACATTTACCGCCCATACCACAATATCACTGTGAGATTTACTGGTGCATCCGCAGCAAATCTGTAATAAAGTAATCACACAAAATCACGCAGGTCGCTCGCCTGCTGCGTCAATGCCTGACGTTATGTGAGAACTTAATAGGAAGGAAAAGCGAGCTCTCCCTCTGTAGCCTGTGCCCCACGCCACATATTGAGATGCTAAATCAAAAACACGCTCCCCTTTTTACTTTGCAATGAAAGAAAAAACACAGGAAGGGCTAGCTGGAAAATCGATTGCTACGGTGGCTCACGTTTCCAGCCCTATCTGACTGAGCGAGAGAGAGAGAGGGAGAGAGGCAGTCTGGGATGAGATGGCTTTTATATCATATTATGTCACCAGACGGCCCGCCACCTGATTCTCTCATCAGCTTCCCTAGACAAATCCCCTCCTTTCTTTTTCTTTTCCCCATTCTCGTTTGTTTGATGGGAGAGGACACACGCTGGCCAGGTGCCCTGAATAGCACACTAGACTCCTGTAGTAGAAAAGCCATTGCTATACCGTTTTAGTTTATTTATTATGGCCTTCGCTATAAATCATGATGATGAATTAATATGCTGTAACCTGTTGCTTTAAGTTTGGTTTAAAACATAATTTAACTCTAAAAATGTACTTTTTGAGCAACATTGTGGTTGACTGAACCCTCTTTTGAAAGTAGAAATGTATTATTTATTATATAATATTCATAAAATAGTTACAATGTAAAAAATTGACAAATACGCTAAAAGTGGTTCTTTTTTGTTATACTGTACCTGCTATGCAGTGATACACAGTATCTATCTAGATTTTTTTTAGCTTTATAGCTGTTATTATTTCGGATAATGCATCGACCAATCAGGAAATTGTTTTCTTATTGTTTGTATATCACCATTAGATCATCAAACAGTTCATGTATGATTTTACTTGGCCACAAGCATTGTCTTATTAACATCCGGAGACAAGGAATTGACGTGACGCTCCACAAGAGTCCGCTTTTATGAACGTGATGTTTACAATGCAGAAGACAATACCATCATAATACTTAGCTGTAGATCTTTATCTCTCTATTCTTTATTCATGGCATATTGTGCTGTGTTCACATGTATTTTTAAAGGTTCTTTTGTTTCCATGGTGACGCAGCGTGTCGTAGGTTAAGGACAGCTGATCTGCGCTGTCTTATTTTTTGACTGTTTGTTTTTCATTCAGCTCTTTCATTATTAATCGTTCTTGTGCTAATACAGGTCAGGTTCATGTTTACCAAAGCAAAAAACACGCGCTGTGATGTTCATGATGGACTGATATGTGAGCATGTGTTTGTGCGTTTGCGTGTGTTCAGTGGGGTTGTGCAAGAAAATGCCAACTTAATTTACTGACAGATGGGAATTGAGGAGTATTTGCTCTTGTTTGTAGTCTTCAGTTCATTCATTCTGCCTGTCATTCATGTCCACTTGTTTGTTTGGTCATTTGTCCTTTCATTTATTTGTGCATTTGTTAGTTCCCTCATTCATTCATCCATCTGCCTAATGCTTGTTTGTTTGTTCATCCAGCCCAGTTTACAAATCCACTTTATTTTCCTACTCTAATGTATTTAGCATTTATGCATCTATCAAATGAATTATATATTTCATAAAACCCACAAGTGAAAAATGACTAATAGTTAATAGTATACACTGTCTGAGTATTCCACAAACACAACAAGACTTCTTTACAGGAAAGCTGGAAGGTTATTTAATCGTTTTACGCTGTTGTAGCCATCCTCGGTTCTCTGTCCTGAGAAACAGATGAGGCTTTCTAAGGCTATAAAGGGCCACTGAGAATTTCTTAACACCCGACCAGCCGGTCATTACAGTCATGATTTTAGATTGAACTTTTTCTCGAACTCTTCTGGACTGCAGAGTTGACTGTGGGTCTAGACGGAGGACATCGAATGTAAAAATGATAAAGAAAATATTCTCTTTAGCTTCTCAGATCCAAACCATGCAGGGTTTAGAGTATGTAGTGTGTGTGTCTATGTATGAAACAAAGTTAGCTTATGTCTTAACGCTGTCATTCCTTCAATCCCCCTCACCTCTAACCCCTTACAGAGTGTTTCAAGTGTTTGTATGTGTGTGTGTGTGTGTGTGTGCGTGCGTGTGTGTGTGTGTGTGTGTGCGTGCGTGCGTGCGTGCGTGCGTGCGTGCGTGCGTGTGTGTGTGTGCGTGTGTGTGTGTGTGTGTGCGTGTGCGTGTGCATGTGTGTGTGTTCAAGTTTGGCTATGCATGTGCCAAATCTTTGCACATGTCCTCACAAATATAAACTATAAAGCTTTTGAGAACATTTGAAGTGGTTTTTACAATATAAAAGGCTCCAGGTTTCTGGGAAGGTTAGCTTTAGGGGTAGGGTATAGTAAATATCATTATCTTAATGGGAAAAGCATTGCATGTTTGAGCAGTTCTTCCTGAATTAGTCTCGAACGTCTTTTGTGTGTGCGAGAGAGGCCTATTAGTGACAGGACATTAACAAATGTAATTTACCGCTGACACAACCTTTGTAACCCATCCAGAGCCTTCTTGAGTCGCCCAGGGCGTGACTACTACAGTGTGCTGTGGAAGACATTTCATCATTAGGGAGGTTAATGGACCTATTAAGGATGGATGAAGAGAAAATATGTCAAAGAGTAAGAGGTGGGGAATACCTAGAACTGTTGACACAAAGTTTGGATGTGATTTGTGACGCCCGATTTTACAGCCATGATAAGGGGGGGCTCTTGCCATCTCAGTTTTCCAACCTGCCAACTGTGGAAAGGAGAAGGAGAGATGTTTTCCCCCCTCAGGTTTCACCTTCTGACTTCTGAAAGCGGTCTCTTCAGAAAGCTCTTCTGAAGTTGTGCCTCTGTGTTTTTGTGTCTTGGGGCGAATTGTATTTTGTCGACATTGTTGAACAATAGAGAGAGAGAAGGTGGTGGGAAAATAACAGACGAGCATCGTAAAATGTAATAATATGCGCTGCACATTTCTGCTTTTCAACTGGAATGCCTTGCATCATAGGCTTCCAATATATAGCCACAGAAAAAAACACTCCGGTTTTGTCTTTAAACAGCATTTCTGCACGAATTGTGTCCATTTCAGTCCAGTGTCTGTTGAATTTCAACAGAAACAAACCTCAGGATTACTGTAAAGTCATCCAACAGCAATGTGAAAGAATGATAAAATACAAAGATGCATGAACGTTGCGAAAAAAATCAGGCGTAATGATTTTCCGGGGATGACGTCGGCTAATTCCTCCGCTACGGAACTCCCTCCGGTCCCCACGGATTCGCCAAGGTCGGCTATGGATCCGGTGGTGCGGAGAAGGAGGGAGAGGCGCAGCGGAGGAGCGTCCACGCCGGTGCAGCCGGCGGTGCTGCCGGCGTCCAGTCCGGTGGTGCTGCCGATGTCCTGTCCAGTGTCCAGTCCGGTGCAGCCGGCGTCCAGTCCGGTGCAGCCGGCGTCCTGTCCGGTGCAGCCGTCGTCCTGTCCGGTGCAGCCGTCGTCCTGTCCGGTGCAGCCGGCGTCCTGTCCAGTGTCCAGTCCGGTGCAGCCGGCGTTCAGTCGTGTGTCCAGTCATGTGTCCAGTCCGGCGGTCCAGCCGGCATCCAGTCCGGTGTCCAGTCCGGCATCCAGTCCGGTGGTCCAGCCGGCGTCCAGTCCGGTGGTCCAGCCGGCGTCCAGTCCGGTGGTCCAGCCGGCGTCCAGTCCGGTGGTTCAGCCGGCGTCCAGTCCGGTGGTCCAGCCGGCGTCCAGGCCGGTGATCCAGCCGGCGTCCAGTCCGGTGATCCAGCCGGCGTCCAGTCCGGGGATCCAGCCGTCCTACCAGCCGGCGTCAGCCGGCTGTCCAGCCGGCCTTCCAGCCGGCGTCAAGCCCGTCCAGCCGGCCTTCCAGCCGGCGTCAGCCCTGTCCAGCCGGCTTCCAGCCGGCGTCAAGCCCTGTCCAGCCGGCCTTCCAGCCGGCGTCAAGCCCTCAGCGCTCCAGCCGGCAGCCTCCAGCCGTTCCAGCCGGTCCCTGGGAGACCCCAGGGCAAAGACTGTTCCCCCAGGACTTTCCTAAGTCCCCCAGGACTCCGCGCCCTCGAGCGCAGCCGGGGACTGGGACTATTCCCCCCAACCTTTTGGTTTCCCCCCTGAACTCTTGTTTTGCCCCACCCCCTCCCATGTTTGTTATTTTTGTTATCCCACCCCAATCCTTTAGTCTTGTTGTCCTGTCTGCCCCTTGTCATGTTCACCATGTTTGTCTGGTTTCTGTCTTTGTCTCAGTCTTCCTTGTCCTGTCCGTCTACCCCTTGGTGAGCACCTGGAGGTGCTCATTAAAGGGGGGGCTTCTGTAATGGCTCTGCTTCCTTAGTCATGTTTTTCTTGGTCCTGTAGCAGAGCCATGACAAGGTCTTTGGTTATGTGTGGAGAGAAACTTATTGTTGTCTTTGTGACAATAATATACGTTCTCTCCAGTGTCTTGTCATTGGCCCCGCTCCTCTCGTTTCCTTGTGATCTTTCCCTGAGTGTTTAATTAACCACACCTGCCCCATGTCGTTATCCCTCGTTTGTGTTTCCCTATATATACCCTCTTGTTTCTTTGTCCTGTGCTCGTGTATTACGTTGTGTCTACGTTGCGTTGTTCTGCATTGTGTTTGTGTTCATGTTCGTGCTCTCACCCGTGTTCCTGTTCCTTGCCCTGTTCGTGGTTTGTGAGTTTTGTGCCTTGTATTATTTAAGATGTTTGGTCGTGTCCTTTAGTTTAGTTTATTGTTGTTTTCATTTTGCCCCCCCGTGGGAAGTCTTTTGTTTTATATTTCTTAGTTCTGTTTTCCCCCATTGTGGGTGTTTTTGTTCTGTTTTTGTTTTTTGTATAATAAATATATCTGTTAACCCCTTCACTGCCTGCCTGCGCTTGGGTTCTTCTGCCAGTCCGTGACACATTGCATCTTTTTTGTCATCTTGACCAATTTGTCCCGTGTCAATTTTCTGCAAATAAACGCAAATGAAAACATTTGGAATTTGAGAGAAACGTTGTCACCCGTTCACAGAATGAAACAAAAACCATTTTACCTAAACACATGCCTATGAATATTAAATTCAGCAAAACTGAAAATAATTTTGGAGTGGTCTCTTAATTTGTTATTGTAAACAAGAGCTTCTCCTGAAAGATCACATGTTGTTTGTGGTATAGTTCATAATTGAGCAGAAGTTGTTTTGAACACGTAACATTCCTTTAAAGTGACACAGATTCAACCACCCCCTCCAACAGCTAGCTTGGCCTCGATTAATGTCCTTAAAGTGGTCATAAGGCTGAGCTTCCCCTTTCCTGTTCCCCTGACAGGTGTGCACGCATGAGCCTGTGTTTCCCCTCTCATTTCCTCAACCCATACTGTTATTATTGCTGTGTTGAGTGAAAGACTGGAAGACCGTGCATTTGGTTGTGTTTGTGCCAACTAGAGCATAAGCTATCAGTTGACTGAAGGAAGAAATTTGGGGCGGCTGTGCTGGTAAAGCAGCTCTGAAAAAGAGAGAGGGGCATTTTTAGAAAGGGAAATCCTGAATGACTGCAGGCCCGTGATCTCTGACCTCTGCTGGTCACATGACTTCGAAAGCATAAAGGTCTTGTCAGACCTGAATGAGTATGCACTGGTTCAAGATGAAATTGATTAAATGACGATTCAATGAAATCTGTGTATGTCTGTAAGCTTTTATCTTTGATGAAAACCAACCACAAATATCGTTGAGTCATCCTGCACTAAACCTGCACTAAGTATAAGGGGTCATGAGTGTATAATTGAGTCCTGTTTAAAGGGGCTGTTTAAAAAAAAAGTTAAATCAATTTGTTCTACTTCAGCTGTCTATTTCAGATAAAGAACCAGACATAAGTGTGGATTATATATACACCGTGAGTGTTCATTTGACCTTTTTTAACACTGGCGATTTTGATGTGCAGGATAAAGAACCAGACATAAAACAACTTCATGCATAATGCCATGTAATGGGGTCTTTTAAAGGCCGAGTGAATCAACAAGTGCAACAAATGAAAGAAAAGAGCAAAAATCAGCAGCTGTCACTTGAGAGTCATGACTCACGACATGTCAGACATGAGTAACCGCTCTCGTTCACTGGCAGATGTTTCACACATCCAAAAAAGAAGCTTTTACAGTAAAAGCCATCATTTTGGATTTCAAAAGTATAATTGATATGACACAGTTGACTAAAACTTAATGTCTACCAGCCAAGAACTGAACGTCCTGGTGCGGACTCATTCTATTTATCAATACACAAAGAATGAACCAAGGTCTGGCTTTTGTTCTGCTTATGGTGAGTAATGTTGTCCTACAACAGAGAGCTGAGAACTCCTGTGTGTGTGTTGTAAAGATCACAGGCATAAGGGCTAACTCAAACACACCAACCCCGATCTAGCTGTCAGTAAGAATGATGACAGAGCCCATGGCTCTGATCGGCGGTCGGTCAGACATGATGAAAAGGTGTATTATTGGTTTACAGACTTTGGAGCTCTGAGATATACAACGCTGCTCTGTTGCAGTGCTTCTGTCTATAATTGCAGCCATTATTCTCTGCGTTTGGTTTCTCTCTCCAGTGATTCATAAGTGGACGAAAATGACTCAGCATATTTTGGTTTCCTGCTCTTTAAATTCTGGTGTGGGTAAAATTCCATGCTTCCCCCCTTTATTAAAAATACCGCAATATTGAGTGAAAATGGCGCCCTCTAGTGGGAGCTTCGGGTAGGGGGCACTAAGCAGACAGACAGACTCCTAGCTGTCAGATTCAAGTTGCAAATCAAAAAGCCATTAGAGAAAGCCAGCAAGTTAAATCCCATCCGTGAATTGATTTACGCAGAAAGAGCGTGTCCTCTGAATTCAAAGTAACCATAATCCCAGTTTTGCATACACAGTCCTTGAAATATGAGGTTGCTTTTGCGTCGGTTGTTTGACTGACCAGCCCACATAATTATTGATTATGAACCAATTAAAGTTACGTCAACGCGAAGGAAATGTCAGACTGGAGCAAATTGCATACAGGCATCTGCATTGTATAATAGGTACTGTATAAGGGTATGAGAGCTAGAGATGAGCAAAATGCATATTTACAAAATAGCCTCAGTGGGTTGTCTGGAGGAGATCTTGTATAATACATTGGTTTAGGATCATAAAACATTTGCATAGGATGTGCGTTTGCATTCAATACAGCTGTACTATGTTAAATAAAATTACAATAAACGCCATAACATAAACAGACATGTGACATTTCTCTTGCATCATACTCATCTCATAGTCATCTCAAAACATAAAAACTATAATTCCTTTTAAGCTTACTGCTTGATTATGTGAGGACATTTGGCTAATTGTGATGTACTCTGTTTGTGTGTCTGTACAGGTTTAGCTATACTGTGAGGGCCAAATAGGTAATAGATGTCATGACATCCAACATGTGAGGTCATATTAATGGTCCTCGCTAGACAAAAAGGGTCATAAATTGTCTGAATCGTATTTTTTGTAAATCTAATGTTGTGCATGTTTCTTTGAGGCCTGTAGAGGATAGAACAAGTTATCGTATCATTTTATCTTATGAAATCAGTAGAAGTCTATGAAATGACTTCACTAATATGATGAACCAAACATGTGCATGTGTGTCAAAATGGGAAGCGTTGACTTTTTCAAGTTTTTCTTAATTTATGAAAGTCAGTAAATCTAATCTATGACCTTCCCAGCAGCTTAACCACAAGAATGTGTGTTTGCCTTTTTCTGTGTGATCAAATTAAGAGACAAAACCACATACATGAAAAAATGAAAGTGTGAATCCATATGTTTTGGCATAGTCTCAACTTCACCTTGGCACTTAGTGTGGAGTTGTTGCGGTGTGTGGCCGGTTCCCTGACTGTGACTCACCTTTCGGTCATGTGTGAGCGTGAGGTCAGACTTAACTGAACACTCGCAGGAAGCGTGACTAATTAATCGCAATCTGCGCTCTTCTAAATGCAATACAGTCTCACTGATATACACTCATGGAGTGTGATGTCATACTGATACAGGACCACAGGTCCACTGACTCACCCAGAACCCTTCCACCCACCCGTACATATAGTCCTGGCCAGTCACCTTGTTATCACAAAGGGGGCTTAAGTCATCCAGGTTTGTTTTTTCCATCTTTGATTGCAAAATACAACGGAGAAAACACTACCCATTATGTTATTGATGTCAAGCACTGTTAATGAATCTTTAGCCGAACTCCAGTGAACTGTAAATTCATGTGTCAATTTTTGTTTTTTTTAAACGATTTATTGTTATATATGGTAATGCTTGAAATATATTAGTCAACGTTCTGTTTGGCCCAAACAAGGGATGTTAAAAGACAGCATCACACACCATAATATCTTCAATTCTGTATAAATAGCAGTTCATTGGGTATTGGAACAGAGTTCCCTCGTCCCACACCTCAGTCACTTGTTGCAGTCTGTCTGGTTCTCTGTAAAGAGCTGATGGAGGATAATTACACGTTTGCTATTTACTTTTCCTATCTGGGTGATTTGTTTAGTAAAGGTGGCTCTTTCAGGTCTGCTGCTAGTCTGGAGGCATACAGGAATAGCTTTGAGTCGCTTAGAGATGTCGATGAAATACCAAGTTTTTTTTAGTGCTGCCAGCAGCTGCATGTATAGGCTATATTTGTAAATAAACTGTGTTTTTGTTTATTTAAATCGTGGTTGTTTGTTTGTGTTATTATGAAAACAGGATAATTAAATACGGGGATAGTTTATAAATTCATGACTTTTGATGTCTTATACCACAGATCCCTACTTAAAGGTGTATTGAAAGATTTACTAAAAGTGTGTATCTGTAGGATTTTAATGCAGTTCATAAAATCCCTAAAAGCAAAAATAATACACTGTGAGGTGATCAGTATTGCAGAACAAAGCCTAAATGGCTTCCGATATTGTATCAACTCAAAGAGGTTTAAGTGTTCTGAAGTTTTGTATTTCACCTTGGGACAACAGAGCGTTTTTAAAAAGATATAGTTAACAACTGAGAAAGGCTTTGTTTCCCACAGGAAATGCATTCACGTTTTTGTTTAGCACTCATTGTTCCTTTCCGCTTGGAGAAAAAAAAATCTTACTAATTAGATGACAAATATTTCTGTGGAAGCGCAGCGTATTTTAGTAATGACATGTTTTGAAATGAAGCAGGCCGAGGGAGATTCTCTATTCTGCAACAGTGGAAGGAAGCGTGACCACATCGTAAGTCATAATAAACACAACATCTAACCGTGTTTATTATGAGCTCTATGGTAATTGGTTGGATGGCGGAAAGCTGTCATTCATACTCCGCCCATGTCAGGATTTGTTTGTCCTTGAAATAAAACTCCCTGCAGCGTACTGTCACTCCTGAATATTACTTCAAGAGAATTTTGTACCTACTGCAGATTTCAGTTTTTGCTTTTTTTTTGCTTTCTTACTGTTTCAGCTGATTTCTGTACGTTTCTGTACTTCTTAAAATTAAAATTGTAGTTGTTGCACAATATTCTCAAAAGCAAAGTCAAATAGGTTGAATTTCATAAAAACATCTCATAAATATTAATTGATAAATATCACCATCACCGCTATCACAATCTTTCTTTAAAACAAAGTCAAATGATGTCAAACTGACATTTCCTGCAAAATCATACCTGACCACTTAAATTATATTATATAATTATAAATCTTAGGCATTGCAAATAAGGGGGAGGTAGATGGTTTTTAACACAGCTTATTAGGCACTTACTTAATAACTGATTTTTGTCAAAATTATTTTGAACTTTAATGGATTTAAAGTTATGGATTAAAGCTTTAATCAAATAAACTTTCCTTCTTAATTCTTTTCCTGCATTATTAATGGGGGTGGGTGGAAAATAATTTCACCATATAAAGGTTTAATTTTGTTTATGCAAAATATAATCCCTTTTGATATTGGTTTAGAAATGACCCAGACATGTTCTTGTCAGATTTAGTGCGATTCACCAGAGAATTCGACATGCTGCAGGTATTACAGACAACAGCTCATTTGCATGAGAAAAGAACTGCATTCATTGCTTGGCAGAAGTTCCAGCGATTAACAAGAGGCAGGGCCACAAATGTGTTTTCTTTTACAATGTATTGCTTTACTTTCCAGTTTAATAGGGATTTTCCCATTCACTGCTCACAAGGAGAAAGACTTGGCTGTAGTTGTTGTTTGTTAAACTTTAATGAAGTGACCATGGGGCTGACAGGTGCTATTATTGAGAAGATTAAGTGTAATGGGCCTGCTTGACAAAATAATGATGCTTTTAGAAAGAGGACTATCAGAAGCTGTTTAAAGACGTTAAAAGTGTGGCACAGCTTGAGAAGAAATGGAACACAGTTTGCAATGGGGATATCTTCCAGATGTGCAAGAGGAAGTGATGCTCCAGTTTGACTAATTCAGTAAATCTCTCAGTGTGGTTTATAGTGTCATGGTGTCATCGTTTTTTCGGGAACTTAAAATGAATAAGTAGAAAGGAAAGCAGGGAGCAGGATATTGGGTATGTTTGAAATATCATAATACCGCATTGCTCTTACAATATATGCAGTATACACAATATGTATACTCTGCACTGTAAGCACATTTTCCATATGAATGCAATAACTTGGATGACTTACAACTTTCCCGAACAGCTGTATAGGTGCAGATATTGTGTCTTGCAATGCAATGTGCTCCACCTGATCTTTTTCCTCCAGTTTGAATTGGAAACCATTCACAGTTGCAATATATTTCTCTTGGTTTTCAATAGCTTTTCAGATAAGAATCATACAATCTTAAACAACCATATTTGTTGTATATATGATAACTGATCACTCCTTCACTCGCTCAATTAAATGTGCAACTGATGTCATGTTTATCTCTGTATAGGCAGTGTATACCGTGCAGTATGCAGTACACTATTATTATATTATTCTATTTTAAGTATAGCCCAGAAATAGACACATCCCAGATTCAAACCTGTACTGTGTCTTCTACATGAACACCCAGGGTTGATGTCTGTTAGGAAAATGTGCTAACCACTAGCTCACGGCATTGAGACAGACAAAATGGTAGTTTTATCGCAACCGCCCTTGTTTTGCACGCATCATCATCGTCCATTGATTTTTACAATCTATTTTACCCCTGCGAAATTTTGTGAACTTTAATTACCGAATGGCAGAGCTGGGAAATCGCTGGCTCTGGGTCTGTGCGCTTTCAAATGGATGTTAGCTGCTCCACAGGGAGTCTCAAGGGAAACAAGGCGAAATGAGACTGTGTTTATGCTGCTCATGGAGATTCTGATGTACTATCAACCTTCAAGCAAATGCAATTAACTCCATTGGCAGCAACTGACTCTGATTAATCCAGGTCATTTAATGAATCAGGCTGTTGGTTACATGGGCCTTCAGTCGAAAGCGCAAACCAGTGCGGTGGTATTTATCCTCCGTACAATTAGAAGGGACATTAAATGGGACTTTTTCCAGTTAAATTCGACAAGTAGATGGCAGGCCGACATGAAATACGGTCAGTGGAGATGCAGTCTGGCACACTTCTTGGTGTGTTGAATTCATGATTCAGTTTAGTTAAAATTCATAAAATAGAATTTGAAAACGGAATTGGCCACAATCCCAATAGATGGAATTAAAAATAAAATATCGGGTTGAATCCAAACAAATGAATTGTGAAAATTTCTGCCTATTGCTACATAATAAGTAAAATACATTTGTGTATGATTTGCCTAAACATATTAATAAAGTTCCACATTGTAACTTTTCACCATAAGTATTGACATTAAAAGTTCAATCTTAATTTTTTAGGAATTTAATAGGAGTTAACAAGGCTTTCTCATTTTATTTTTTGCTTTGCATGCTTTGCCCCCATTCAGTTTATACTTACTACAAAGTCTCAAGATAAGGTGCATCTAGAAATTGTAGACTATGCCTAGCCAACAGTGATGTTCTCAATTCAGGTGAGAAAAGCTGAACCTTTGTCATCTCACTAGGATGTGTACGGGTATGTGTGTTGAAACCCTTGAGGGTTGGCTGAGAAAAGCGTTTCGAAGACGCATCTCTCAATGGGACCAAGGGGCAGCCAAGGGGCAGCACACACACACAGGAAACTTATACTGACAACCCAACTGCCTGCACTTCCTGTAGCAGCGCACAGTGGCGTCTCGTCCTCCCAGAATCGACAAACAATCACTCGCATCTCCTCCCAAGGTCTGGAAGTGATGTCTTAAAGACACCAACACACAATAAACCCCCCTTTCTTACAATCTCCCCATGGCTAAATGTGAAATTGCATCCGCATGTCAATCGCCTGCACCCGAACTTAAGTGGCGAAACGCTGCGCCTCAGTCACTGTGAATGGAAAGTTACCATGAAATCAATGCAGAATCACACAGACTGTGTTACAGAAAAATATTGTTGAGCTGTGTTTACTGTCTCCTTTGCCCTGAGTCAGCTATTTTTTCTCTCCTACAATGTCACTCATAGATTATGTTTCTGTCTCTCTCCCTTAGTGTAGATTCTGTGTCTGTGTGTGCTACATCTTTAGCCCTTTTAGTAAACATCTTTATTATAAACTATGATACTTATTAAGCACTTCTTAATACTTAAACAATAGAAATCAACTGTTTAATTTCTCACACATTTTTCAACACACCTGCTGTGTAACAGCTGCTTAATTTCTCTCTCTTTTTTATTTAATTCATGTAATAAAAACATACAGAGGTTTATTGTCCCGTACGGTACTATATAACTCGATTCAAACCATTACAAAGCAGCCCTCAGCTATTGCAGAGCTGTTAAATATTCCATATACTTACACAGTCCCTCATTATTTATTAAAACAAGACAATTCTGGCCCCTTCCCGCTCACTCCCGTGAATTCCTATCCAAACCTTAGCTTTAACCTTTAAAAAACCCAAGGATCAGTCCGCAAAACTGTGAACTCACAGACCCCTCTGGCTCACAGATGATGGATTTTCTCACCAGCTGACTCCCCCTATTGAACGAAAGCTGTAACTTCAGGCTTCCAGTACCTGCGCAGTTATAGACACTGCATAGAGCTCGGACTGTAAGAGAGCTGAATGCTGCCGTTTATCAGCGGGACGCTGAGGACGGAGAACCAGGGCTCAGATACTCTTCAGAGGTACACACACTTTACTCTGGTTTAACTCGAGCAGGCTGAGCTTAACTACACGAGAGACTGTTGAGCGCTGTTTATAATCAGGGACGAAGCTGGAGGATCTGTGTTTTTGTTTGATGGGTGTGTGTGTGTGTGTGTGTGTGTGTGTGTATTGGCACCACGCTTGCGAGAGAAGGAAGCTGCTCTCATGAATGACGGCTGCATGTGCGTGCGCATATATGTGTGTGTGTGTGTGTATTTAATGCTGTGTGAACACAGAGGGAGGCATAGTTGCGTTTTATAGTACCGTGATACACCAGTCCAACAAGCATTAGCTCATTAATAGAGAGAAACCACTATGAAGGGAAAATAATGGGTAGCGGGCAAAGAAACAGTGACGCATGATAAATAGCTGTGAGTGAACTCAAATCGCTCTAACATGCTAGATTAATGGTGTTTAGATGGGACACGGCACTGACGCCCCGCAGCATCATTATTCCAACATCTGGGTACCAAGGAGCTGTCAGCGCTTACTTTTGTGGATGCTCGGATCTTGTATGTTTGAGCTGCAGTTACCGCCGGTTCTCACAGTGGGAAACATCAGCAAGTTTACCACCTAAATAACAGGACAGGAAAAGTGTTTAACCTTGGCTCGTGTCCTTCGTTCTCTGTCAGATTGAAGCACAGCTTCGCAACTGGTTTCCGTATGCCATGACAGACATTCATTTACAGCTGGCCCGTTTCATGCTCTATCGTGCCCGGGTATTAATGACAGCATTGATTAAAGCATTTACACTCATCATGTGGATTGAAGATGCTGGCGTGCTTGTTAAAGAGCTTCGATTTTTTTATGCTCGGGCTTTAAAAAATGTTATTGGTGGTTTTAAGGCATCAAAAAACAAACCAATCTGTTTCTTTCTAGAAAATAAATGACTGTCTGTGGGAGGTGATAGCTTTCATTTGTATCCGCTGGGATCCTCATTAACGGAAAGATGAGGCACTGCTTTATCCTTATTTTATTGAGAATTGCCTCGTTTTTACCCCTGTTCCTTCTTTTTTCTTATTATTTGTCTCTTTAAACACAGGTTAAAGCTGAAATGTGTCATTTTATAATTGAAATGTTTTCTCCTATCCCAGCGTAATATGCAGAGATAGCTATAAATAAGCTATCCGTTTGATTTTCAAAAAAAAATAAGAGTAAACACTGTGGCTCTGTGAGGGTATCAAAGCATTGCTCTGTGCATTCGAGCGTCCCGACCCGTCCAGCACAGCAACATTGGCGTGCATTTGGGCGACTGATTTTAGGGTGAATGTTTGGGAAGACGGTTTAAAACTGTAGTTCTGCAGATATTACACACTTCAGCTTAGAGACTAACTTTTAACCCTGTGTAAGCAACGTCCACTTAAAGGGAAAGTTTACCCCAAAATGAAAATGCTGTCATCAATTACTCACCCTCAAGTTGTTCCAAACCTGTATAAGTTACTTTGTTGTGCTGAACACAAAGCAAGATATTTGGAAGAACGTTTGTAAACAAACAGAACTGGGGCACCATTGACTACCATAGTAGGACAAATTAAAATGGTAGTCAAAAGTGCCCCAGAACTGTTTGCTTTCATACATTCTTCATATTATCTTCTTTTGTGTTCAACAGAACAAAGAAACGAAAACAGTCATTTTTCCTACTATGGTAGTTAATGGTGCCCCAGACCTATTTGGTTAAAACATCCTTTCAAATATCTTTATTTGCGTTAAGCGAAACAAAGAAATTTATACAGATTTGGAACAACTTGTGAGTGAGTAAATGATGACAGAATTTTCATTTGAGTAAACTATTCCTTTAAATTTTAAGGGTACTCTATTAACGCTTTAATCTTGGTTTATGAAGCCTGGTTCAACATTCACTCTTAGTTCACAAATGCGCAGTGTACAGTCTTCAAACCTGACTACTCAGCATTTTAGTCCCTAACTAAAATGTCATATAAAAAGTTGAACAAAAATGACTCAGGATTAGTTTAGCTACTTTTAAATAACACTGGGTTTACAATTTCAACTGTGAAAAGCCCAAAAGTCTCTTGCTTTTCTTGAACACAGTCTTGCTTCACTTGTGTTCTCTCTCAGTCTTTCTCTCTCAGTTCTCTCATGTCGCTTTCTTTGTTGATCTTGGGTCGCTGGAGGCAGTAAGAGACAGATAGAGTGATCTCTTTGCACTCCTTTTAAGGGTCCAGATGGACATTTTGTGCCTGTCAAGTGTGGCACTGCGGCACCCCTGATTCTCTCAGCCCTCTCTCACGCAGGGAAAGCGACTCGGGTTGCACTGCAGAAAATCTCTTTCTTGTAACTCTACTTTCCTTTCTCTGACCCCTCAACCACTGCACCAGAACACCTAATCCAGGTTAAGCCCCCAAAAATGACTCTTTCTCCTCCTGGACTCCAGCACGATCCAAAGCAACACGCCTGTGACCAAACCAGAGTTGAATTTTGCATTTATACTTTTGATTGACACTTATCCAAAGCCACTTAAAGTGATATGTGTGTTTTCTGGGAATTAAACCTATAGCACTGCTATTCCAGTAATTTCAAGTGGCTTTGTAGATAGTGAAGAAATGTTTAAATTCTTCAGTTTTCGGTGCCGTGACTGGAGGTGTTGGCATGTGTGGTGGTGTAGCTGTTTGTTTACTCAACTCTTGGAGGTGACTGTGGTTTGGAGTGCCGAGGGAAGGCCTTTACTGGCACTCTTTTGCATTGTGTTGTGTTTGAGTGGGAGGATGACTAAAGAGCTCTTCATCGCCCTGTTCTCGTTTACAACTCCTCATCATATGCTGAAACCACAACAGACGAAACCTTTGAACTGTGGCATCCTTAAGAGGAATACTCCCTTTTCCCTGGAAATGACAGAAATGTGTTAAATTGGTCATTGCGTTTGAGGTGGCGAGAGAGAATGGCAGATCTTTGATAATTTTATGAGGAATTTGGCATCTTAATACGGTTTAAAATGACACTAGCTACGTAGTTGAGAACTCCTTTGAAATTTTACAGGGTTCGTGGGTGTAAATGAAGTCGGCCACTTTAAATACTTTTCAGTGAAGTACATATAACATATAACTTTAATGTGAAGCAGAGTCCAAATTTTGGCGGTGGGGGGTGGTCTGACCCATGATTAAAGCTTGAACATCTTCAAGGAAGTCAAAACAACTATTTTGAAAAATGTTGGTAACCGAACAACGGCAGTACCCATTGACCGCCATTGTTCGGTTACCAACGTTCTTCAAAATATATATATTTTTTGTGTTTTCATTCTTTATAATATCTTCTCTTGCTTCCCCTTTTTGAGATCTAATCCTAGGATCACAATGAAACACCTTATCGTTAAGATTTGCGACATGAGCTTTTTAAGCGGTCCAAGGACAGACCCCTGAGGACACCACAAATCTTTTAGACACATTGGTGAGACAAGGGCGTTAGATTTGTTAGAATGGACCAGTTATATTAAGCAATAAATAACATTTTGCTGGCTTAACGTTTTGCTGTTCCACTTCTGGTGATTGTCTGAAACTTATGTGGAACTTATACGTATGCTGCACCAACTTTAAACAGTAAGTTAATGGAACAGTCACAGCTGCCGTGGGAGAATTAGCCTGTGGTAATATTAATTTGTTGTAGGTACTATCTGTGTAATCCATATCTGATTAAATCGATTTTTGAGGCCAATATGTCATAACAGTGCTGTATTCTATTAACTGGAAAATCTCAGGTAATCTATTACAAGTGCTAAGGATATATGGGTAGTTTTGATTAAATTAAGCTCCATACTTGCACCAAGTGCATTAGTGACCTTCTTTCTCTCCCTCTTTGTCTCTGTTTGTTATCCTGAGCGTTTTAGGTCAGTGTTGAAACTGGGAAACAAATGTAACTCAGTCAGACATTCCAAAACCTGACAGTGTGGTGGAATCACCTTCTTAGGCTCTTCTTAGGCATAAATCTTTATTAGTTTATCTGTATTGTCTGCCTAGAAGCTGTTTTCGTTTTATATTCTTCTGTATTTCAGTGACTTATCTTGGTCTTGTTTCTTTTGTTCCCTGTAGATCTACACTGATTGGGCGAACCATTACTTGGCCAAATCCGGTTGTCCGAGGCTTATTAAGGACCTGACTCAGGACATACCCGATGGAGTTCTGCTGGCAGAAATCATCCAGATAATAGGTAAAAACATACACTCTCATGAAACCAACCACTGTGACACACACACTTTGTCAAAAGTAATGCATTTAATGCATTCTAATAAACCTTTGTAGATCATTTGAGTGATAAAATAATTTGTGTAGAACATACTGTAACTACAATACACACGGTGATTCATGAAATGAATGAACGTTATTAAATTCACGCTCAATTCTAAACGCTTAAATTCTGAAAATCAGCAACATGAGAATCAAGCTCTATTTCTGCACTATTAAAGCATGTGTCTCCCATGTGTTCACTTTATCAGGCCCTGTGCATGTGTGTGAGCCTGTCTTTTTTATTTTTCCGTCTTTCTATTCCCCCTCATTCTCTGTTTTCTCCTCCTCTGGGCCGTCCTGAAACTTTATTATGAACCTCAGGCATACAATGGCAGATCCTATGACAGAAACTCGCAACCGACAGCTGATGAATTAACAGCCGTTCATTTCTCTGCATTTTCTCCCAGAATGCACACATTCACACTCTCTGACTGAAAGATATTTGTAAAGAAAGAGGTCATAGGCTGTTGTGTGCTTGTGGGGCAGAGGTTTAACCCAACAATCTGTCTGTTGCAGCTAATGAGAAGGTAGAAGATATTAACTGTTGCCCCAAGAGTCACTCTCAAATGGTAAGTGTCTGTCTTGCTTTATATATTTTTTTATTTACAATATTCTATATGAATATTGAAAATGAATTGGTTCATTAGTTTATTGTTTGTTATTCAAAGACAAAATTGTGCTTGAAACTTTTTCTTTTGAGTTCAAGATTGACACCTGTTCTTTCTATCAATTTATGCTGGGTTGATTTGGACCAATATATGAAAATTCACTAGCCATTCACTTTTATTTTTGTTAGTGAGACTATTTTGCATTGTTT
Source organism: Triplophysa rosa (assembly GCF_024868665.1). NCBI lineage: Eukaryota > Metazoa > Chordata > Actinopteri > Cypriniformes > Nemacheilidae > Triplophysa > Triplophysa rosa. Next base: position 10,072,632 of record NC_079913.1, read on the forward strand.
TAATTAGGAAAAATGTATTTTTATTGACCAAACAACCAGTTTGTGACATGTTTGTGACAACAGTCACACAGTGAAACTTCACCTGTCAAAAAACACGAGGACATCTGACTTGGTTCTTTAATTCAGTTTATTTTCATTTTGGTGGCTTAATACAAGGAATATTTCATATGTAAAACAGAAATTGCATCATACAGATTCTATCATAAAATTCAACAACACATAAACGTCTGGTTAGCCTATATACAGTATTTTCCACTTTGCAACATGCTTCTTTATTTAGTAGTTGTTTATACATATTTGATGTTATTTACATATATTTTATTCCAGTTAGACTATTATTCCTACACTTCAACTTTTCAATTTTATATTCTCCAGTTGATAATAAAACTACCGCCCAACTGGCAAGTAATTCAGCTTGATTGCTCATGATTTTTACCAGCATTTGGCACCCACCGAATGTTAATTTTGTGAGTGTTAAATCCTGTGTACCTTGTCTTCAGGTAACAACATTTAGTTAACACAGTAAATAAAAGCTTAACCTCGAGACGGCCTGTCTGGCTGATCGGACTATTCATGTTTTTACGTTGTATTTTGTTGTTTCATGCTGTCGTGATAAAACCCAGCTAAGCTGTACTACAGTAAAAGCTTTAGCAGCCCCACAGGTCTTTTCTGCTGCTGAATGGACTGGCCGGGTACAGGGCTATAATTCTTTGCATGTCAACGAGTGCAGCAAAGAATCTTGGGATAGTTATTGTGGGCTTCTACTAACAGCTCCCATGTAGGTATGCTTGTCAGAGAGCACAAAGAATGCACTTAATACTTTAGTTTTTTATCTTGTGCCCTTCAGTTCGTGTGGATTGGTGTAGAGGTTTGCATTGTTTCGTTTAATGCCCATTAATCTTGCACCTGCTGCCAGCATGCGTATGCACACATATGTAAAGGTTTTACACTAAGGAAGTGTGTCTACGAGGCGGTTGTTTATGGGAAACTATTTACGGGAAGTTGAGGTTACGGAGAAATCTGACGTCAAGACACACATAAACGCTCCCTACCGCAATACCCTTTCGCAGTTGACTTCTATGCAATATATAAGGGTTTATTGGTAGGAACAGGCAATAGAGTATGGGTGCATTGGGTTATGTATAAGTGTTAAGAGAGGGTACCAAAACATGTTCAGGAATAAGTCAGGAAGCTAATCCATTGTACCCATTTTCCTGTATTTGTTACAGCGTGGCAGTTAATATTAAGCTGTAAATCACGTCCAGTCTCATTACACAGGAAGTAGGCGATCTGCCAATGAGCATAACCGTAATCGAGAAGTTCCAGATCGATTAGGAGTAGATATACATTCATAGTGCTTTGGCTGAGAAACAATCAAACTTTACAACTTTTGCATCCTCTCTATGACCAATAGCACCTGTTAAAAGCGGTTCTGCATAAGGCCTCTGTTAAACAGCTGTAATGTTGATTTGTTCAGGAGGCTTACATGAGGATGCTTGTTGAATTACATGCCTGATAAACTCTCTCTCATTGATCTGATTGGTCTCTTGGGGCTTAATTAAATTAGCATTAAGAGAAGCAGATATATTGCCTGTCTGTTTATTTGCTGACCCTTATGGATACGTTTGTCATATGGACTGCAAGTGTTTCTGAATTTAAGAAGGTAGTTTCCAGTTTTCCCATAGGGAATTGCAACGATGCATTCGGATTGTTCTGGAATTCCGAGCATGCCCTCCAAATGAGCCTTTGCTGCTATTCAAGAGATTATTCGTCAGAATGGAAGTTCCCCATCCTATAAGCAGGATAATAATTCAGGCATATCCAAGCATTGCAACATTTTAACACCTCCCAAAGGCTTGTACACAAATTTTTTCACACATCTCTTAAAGATCAACGAATATCGGAGGCAGCGTGTTGGAAAATTGTTTGGTTTAATATGCAGCTCATATTCGCGTTTAGCATTAATGTTTTGTACATTAAGATGTCACCCGAGTCCCTCGGCTTCTTAGCCAGTGTTTTGCGGTCGATGGCTGCCTCATCAAATCCCTGTTCACACCTCTTTCCACTCTCATTAGCCATTGTTGGGACAAATTCGTTGTGACAGCGTTGTCTCGCCTCTTAAACGACAAACCACAGGAACTGAGCTTGCAGAAAGCGACTTTGAATGCAACCAGGCGCCCTCCAGTTCGGAAATAAACTCAAGAGAAATCCAAACGGGGTCATAAAAACCCATTCAGATGAATCTAAAGCGTCGGTATGGTAATCTATATAATTAAACATTTCATTAATAAACCATATTGCACTTCAAAAGGCAACAGATGTTGCGGGCACTCAATTGGACTATAATTTCAAGAATATACTGATATAGATTGTAAACCCTGTTTTATAGTTAAAAGAATAGTTTTTAATCCAAAAAGAAAATCGATTTAATCTTTGTCACGTTGTTACTGTATCTGTGCTACTTGTTTTCAGACATTGAACACAAAAGGTGGTTTCTTAGAAAAATATCTATCTATGAAGATCACCTTTTGTGTCACACATAAGAAACTCAAGCAGTGTGAGGTTGGGTAAAAAACTTTCAAAACGTTCACTTTTTGGGATGAGTTATTCCTTTTAAACTTCATAAAAGAAGCCAGAGAGCAGGCAGAGATGCTTTCCATCTGTCTATATACATATAATGTTGTCTCCTGCAGGTTTGTGGCCATCAGGAGAGGTGGACACCTCGGCTATCTCTCTGGGTCATGTGGGAGGGCCAATGCAGTTAAATGTGTGTTAGGGCTTATAAAGTGGATGCATCATCTGGGTTCCATCTGTTAGCTGTGCACAGCCTGACAGCAGAGGGATACATCCACGCTGGTCCCTCTGATGGCACTCGGCATTCACCTACATCTGATTAATACACCATCCGTCCAGCTGTTCATTAGAGAGCGCTGGCTGCCCTGCTGGACTTTGGGATGTGATTGAGTTAGTTTAGTTGGTTTGCGTTCAGAACAACCGTGATGTCACTAATGAAGATTTCTATACACAGTGGGGTGTTTAGCTGTTAAATGAGAAATAAGAAAGAGACTTTTGTTTTGATAAATTGTGAGTGGTCATATAGTCATTTAGTGGACACTTTTACCTTTTAAGTAAAACTGGCTGATGCATATCTAGACTTTCCCTGCTTCTATTTGCATTTGCTTTTTTGAAGAGAAGTTTGCTATTGATTGAGTTCACCTTGTGACGTCATGTGACATTTCTCACCTTGTCCGCTTGCGTGTTTAACTTCACACAGTGACATTTGACGTTTTCATTGGATTTGTGACGTTCAACGCTTGACATTAGCGTTGACCTTACACCCGGCTTGTGGACATATCAGACATGCTTCTGATTGGTTCCTGTCAGATATGTTTACTCTCACTGGACTGCGAGTGTGCTTCGACTTCTTTGGAAGGATTCCTTTTGGATTGATGGATCTTCAACATCGTTTTTGGCAGGGAATCATTTTGGTAATTGTCTAGTTTTCAACCCCTCAGAAATTACCTTGAGGTCGGTGGGTTCCGACGTCTTTCCTGTTCGCTGTCATGTTTGACGCGCTTTGAAAATCTAATTTCCGTGTCCTGTTGTAATCACGTCTTCCAGGACATTTCTGTAGTTAGACGTGTGAAGGAAATGTTCGTTCATTATATCGTGGGCAAACATATTTGACAGACATTTTAATGGAGCTCCAAATATCCGCTCTCCCAGAGTGAAAATCAAAGAGTCTAAACCTCTGATTACATCTCATCTGAAGGCTTTTCAATGGTGAATTTAAATTCTGCTCAGCAATAATAAGGAGCTTAATACCACACAGGGACAACTATGAGAGTAAGCCTGTGAAATCCCAAAGCAACTCTGTTTCTATCAAGGAAAACAGGCGAAAATATGCACGGATGAAACCATAAAACAGACGTTGAGGGGAATATGCACAGCAGAAACCCTATTTCAGATGGAAATATGAAAGAGCCCGATGTGCAATGTGGAAAAAGAACAAATCTGTCACAAGCCTCATTTATGAGACTGACTTAAGTAATAAATACAGTACTGCCTTTACAGTGGGTTTCATCATTGAGCCCCTTTGATTTGATTTAGTAGTTTCTTTTGTTCCAAGATGTTAGAAAATACATTTGTATATGTCATTTGAATGTATAGATTTATGTCATTTGTACATAGAATTCTCTCGTGACTCATGCCTGTGTCTTCAATAACATTTTTAAGCTAGTGTGCAGCATACAGTACATACTATGCTGAGTATGAACCTTTTTTTGTGGAATACCCAAATGTATTCAAATGTAAACCATACAGTCAAATTTTTTATTCATTTTTAAAATGCATTTAAAATAAAATAAAAAATGTGATCCTGGACAACAAAACCAGTCTTAAGGGTCAATTTTTCGAAATTGAGACTTTTACATCATCTGCAAGCTGAATAAATAAGCGTTCCATTGATATATGTGACCCTGGATCACAAAACCAGTCTTAAGTAGCACGGGAACATTTTTAGTAAAAGACATACATTGTGTGGGTCAAAAGTGTCGATTTTCTTTTATGCCAAAAATCATTAGGATATTAAGTAAAGATCATGTTCCATGAAGATATTTTGTAAATTTCCTACCTTAAATATATAAAAACTTTATTTTTGTGAGTGGATGGTCTGCCACAGTGCCCCTGATTAACAACTTCAAAGGCAATTTTCTCAATATTTTGATTTTTTTGCGCTCTCAGATTCCAGAGTTTTAAACGGTTGTATCTCAGCCAGATATTGTCCTATTCTAACAACTCATGTATCTATAGAAAGTTTATTTATTCAGCTTTCAGATTATGTAAAAATCTCAATTTCGAAAAATTGACCCATAAGACTGGTTTTGTTGTCCAGGGTCACATATGGTTTAATATGATATTATATATTATATATGGTATATATTTGGCCGAAATATAACTATTTGAAAATCTGGAATCTGAGGGTGCAAATATTGAATATTGAAATATTGAGAAAATCGCCTTTCAAGTTGTCCAAATGAAGTCCTTAGCAATGCATATTAATCACAATAATAAAGTTTTTATGTATTTACGGTAGTAAATTTACAAAATATATTCATTGAACATGATCTTCACTTAATATCCTAATGATTTTGTTTGGCTATTACTAAAAATGTTTCCGTGCTACTTAAGACCGGTTTTGTGGTCCAGGGTCACATATATATTTTAACATAATGTTCAACCTCAACCTGTTTAGGTCATGTGTCAAACCTCAACAACAATGTAGCACACTGGTTTATAAAAATATTACACACTGCTTGCTGTTTCACATACGTTGTTTTGTCGACGTAGTGGGGATGATACACAGTATTTATTAAGCAGTATAACAACAATACCATTAAACATTATCCCTGCCTACCTAGAATCAGCATTCTGGGGTGGAAATAATATGACAACAACCCACTTGTTCTCAAGTGTTCTTATTGAAAACTCCCTCAAGAATTGCAAGCACTGTACCTTGTCCTAAATGTTGGACCTGCATTGTAGAATCTTGCACACGTTGTAGATGGGCCACCTGTTGTTGCACCTTTACCAGTTTTGCGCCGGGCAACGTTTGCAGCTTGATCCACTCACTTGCTAATGCGACAGAAGAGGCCATGGGAATTTAATGGCTGTGATTGGCTGGCTTCAGCATGTTTCAGCTTTGTTTGTCTCTGGGCCCATTGGGATGATATGCTGAATTTGGCAACCTGAGGTCTCTTTTATTGATGACTGCCTCTTTAATCTTGCCGGTATAAATTAAATGCAATATTTAATATATGAGAAAATATATTCATTCAAGGTGTTTTTTTATTCTGTCCATCCGTAATGTCAGTTTTATAGCTTGATAAAAATACACTATTAGTGCAAAATGACAAACATTTCAGTTTTTGGTTGTATGAATTAATGGTAGCAATAGAAAAATGACGAGGCACAGGTTTTTTTCAGAAAGCAAAGTCAGACTTTAGTTGTGCATAATGTAATTATGTAGCCATACTTTATAATTAAACTGATAGTTTGTGTTAATGTACTGATTGACATGTCATTAAATTAATAGGAATCTGGTCCAGAGGAAAGGAAATCACACCAAACGCTTGCAGCTGTCTCTCTGAAAAACCAGAAGTGCCAGAGAGAATGCAGATGCTGCATTTATCTGAGTGATTTTCAATGAGAGCTGTATAATTGAGGTGAAACACCATTTGTGTTTAACAGTAGTGTTGGAGCAACACTTTCCAAAGCCAGAGCTTAGCCTGCAGATATTCGATATCTTTGGAGTCTTGCCGCATGCCACTAGCTGGGCCCTTGAGCATCTGGATCCACAGAGCCGAACCCAAGTGCAAACATTTACTCTGCATTAAAGGCTTTCTCTGATAAGTGTGTTGCATGGATTAAACATGATCAGATTTATCACAATTGCGATTTGCAATGACCGTACACTTCGAACAGCTCGCAGCTCGAAAAAGAGATGCAAGCTGATGCATTTTTTAAATGGCCCTCAAAAGTGCTTGCCTTTAAATTTCTCGATATTATTTTGTGAAAATATACCTCATCTAAACATTCTCCTCCCTAATTGCTTTTAATGACATATCTGGTGTGGGAAAACGTCAGTTTATGTCGGAAAAATAGATGATCTGACTTTCCCAGAGAGTTGTTAAAAGCCCACATGTTTTAAAAAAACCTCCAGCTTTGCTCGGTTTGGTCTAAAGCTGCCGAGAGTTTTGCTCACCAGCGTATAGAATCACGGCTTATGGTTGTGTACATCGCTGTAGACTGAGAGACAGACTAAAAATAAACAGTGCGATCGGCTGACGAAACCGCCGTTGAACGTGGATGGAATTTCCAACGGTACTTAAGGGATTAAATCCATAACACACACCCGAGCTTGGTGATCTCCTTGCGTGTGGCAAGCCCCGCTTCCTTATAAAGCATCTACAGATGAGGATCTCCCACACCTGTCAATCAAAAGAGTTCACTTACGACAAATGTGCAGTCCACTGCTTAGACCCTACAAAGTTTTGAATATCATAAACACTCCTAAAAGCGTTACATTATGGTTGATGGTGTTAAGTGCATTTCATCGGAGTTGAGAATGTCTGATTCAATTTTGGGTCGGGACGTGTCGCCGGGTGCCCATGTGTATGGGTGCCTGCTTGACTTAATGAGACTGCAATGGAAACCAGCTCTGTCTTTGGTGTGCCACACGTGTTCGCCACCATGTTGCCATTAAAAGAAGTTTATGAGAGGAGATAATCAAACCTTTAAAGTGCTTTAGACTCTTTGCGTGTGCAGCTGTGTGTGGGATGTGTGTCGATTGAAAAATGGCCTTTAAGGCTGGTGGGGCAGATGTATGGACGCCGAGAAACAAGATGCTGTTGATATTGGTTGCATTAACAATTGCTCATTCATTCTTATGCGATGCCTCGTGTATGCTTGTGTGCATGTGTGGGGACCTAACTGCCTCCACTCCGTCACTGTGGTTTACTGAGGTCAGAGGAGACTGGATGGAGTTGTGTCTCTGTCTATAAGACTGTGTTTCACTCCTACGCTATAAGACTTTACCCGCGATGACCCTGAATTCTGGAGTCAACTCAGATGAAGTAGTATAAAAAATGGAGACCATGATATAAAGCTTATATACTGAGAATTCACTCAGTTTTATAAATTTACATCAATCTTTCTTGTTATACGCTCCATCTGTACCGTACTGTATATGAGAGACATTTTATAAGCAACAGATCAGGTTGCACATACAGCACTCAGTTGTCACTTTATCTATCATGAAGGCTTGGTTATCTTCAAATGATGTTGCTAGAACAACTATATGATCAGAGATTTTTAATATTTGCATTAGATTATTATTTTTTGTTTGATCAAATTTAACATGAACATGAACAAATAAAAAGAAGAAAAGCATGCAAATAAATGAAGAGAAGTCAACTATAAATCTGACATAGCCAATATTTAAAACATTTTTTGCTTGTACATTATCGCGCTTATTACACGGCTACTTGCCACATGAGAAAAAAACTGGACATGAAATGTGAATTTGAAATATTTTATTAGCTCATTTTTACCGAATGCAGACCTTCCGCGAGGAAAAGCCATTTACTTTCGGTTTTAAGGTAAGAAACGACGTTCAAATGTCACGTACATTCAATTTGGTTGAATCATTTGTAAATAAAATGTCATACATGTTATTAAAAGACATATTTATATTTAATTTGTAAAAAAAACCCCGTCAAAATAATTTGTTGCGTCCGGGTTACCGTGCGTTATTAGTTTGAGCGGTTGTTATCTGGGAATAACAAACCTTGGAATGACGCGACTGGCCAATCAGAATCAAGTATTCCAATGAGCTGTGTAATAAGACAAATTAAACATTAAACAATGGCACTGGGGAATAAATTAATAAATTGATAAAAACAGAGTTTTTAGTACGCACTAAAGTACTTAAGTACTTACTATATATTACAAACAAATATTGTCATAAAAAAACACACAAAAAAAGATTTCATTGTTTTTAGTGCATTTTAAATTAAAATGAGCCATTTCCCCCACAACTCTCATTGCTATAATGTGAAATGCTTTGAAAGTTTTGTACTGTAATTATTATGATCAAAGGTGTATTCTCATTAGATTTCCCAAATTGGAATACTGTACTGTATTACAAATAAATAACTGTTAACACACATTTTTAAATCATCAAACATTTCAACTTTATAATAAATAATAAATATTACTATAATAACTATTACTGATTATATAAATACTTTAAAACAGTTCTTTGTAATTCTGAAATCAACCACTGACGGATGTTTACAGTGGCTCACAGGAAAATGGCATTAGAGTGATGTTGCCTTGTGGGACTGTGTAATATAGACAGTATTAATCTAATTGTACCCATAGGCAATCCTTCAGGGACTCATGACTGAGCCGACTCAACTGTTCTCTCACAAGCCTGTTGTGTCCACAGGCCCAACACACAGCACAATGAGTTACACATAATACTGCCCTCTTCGCATATTATTATGCGGTCTGGCGCATTGACCAACCCCTGACCCTGCTGTAAGAATTCCCCAACATTCTGCCCTATGCTAATACAAAATATGTGAGCCATGCATATCACATGGGCAAAGCCCTCTTTGTGTACCCATGAACCACTTGCGTGCACGTGTCAGTGGAGGCGCCGGGTAGTTTCTACACTTTTAGGCAGTCGAGTGTTATATTATTACAGCCCTCAATTGGGCCACAACGCTGTTCTTCACGCATGCTTTCAGCGTCTGTCAGCACGTGTGTGTAGGTGTGACAAACTGCCGTCGTAATGTCACACTCCAGGTCTGACACACAAAGGTTATGCAGGGTTGTGACACTGTCTGACTGCCGGTGACAAAAGGGCCTTTGTGGGCAATAAGCCGTGGACGCGTCCCCACAGAACGTTGGCATGCTCGCAGGCGCGCAGACGGCAGTTGAGCCGCCCTACACGTCAATACAATATCACTGAAAGCGACCTTCTGGGAAGAAACCACCAGACTCGTTAAAAGGCTTTGTTGAAGTCTGAATACTGGCAGGAATGCATGTGAGGTTCAATAGCTGCCTCTCTGACATCACTGCCACATGCTCCCGCACCGTCCACAACCTCAGTGTCATGACCATGTGCTGGTGAGTTAGCTGTATACAGTAGCTGATCTCTTTGTTTTTGTCTTCCAGATTGAGAATGTGGAGGCTTGTCTGAATTTCTTAGGGGCCAAAGGAGTCAGTGTCCAAGGGCTCTCCGCTGAAGGTAAGATCCGTCTATTTACTTTATTTCTTGACACCTAAAGATTCTTTACAGCTATATAAAGTTCTTAGAGACAGTATTTGTATTACAATATTAGTGGTGCTTGCTAAGACAACGTTCACTATTATTATTGCCCATGCTTAGGGTAAGAGGTTTTTTAAAGCCACTAAGCCAGTGTTTTAAAGTTTGGCATGTAACTCGTGCTTGCACTTTTTTGTACCCGGTAGATGATGAAACAAGTGGAAACATTCATTGAACTTTGAATGCTAAACAAGAATTGTAGCCATGGACAAAGCATTTTTACTGAAAGTGTGTGGGGGTCTTTTGGCTATTGTGTGTACAGTAGTTAACCACTCAGAAACAATCATAACATCCTAGCAACTACTCAGAAACACCTTAGTAAACACCTTGACCACCCTAGCAACAGCACAGTACCACATCAATGACCTTTCAGAATATTTTTGCAACCACATAGAAACAACTTGTCAACCACCCATAACATTTTATTATTTTATAGATTTATTTGATTACATTGTACATTTTTGTTTTCTATTTGTTTGAAAGACACAACATATCAACTTCAATCTCCAATGATGTGAGACTACCTTGTTTGATTGTCATTCTTTTGGACATCCCGCCTGTTCTGAAATGGTGCAGAAATGACGCACTTCACCCTTAAGTATTGCAGGCACAAGTTTCTCAGAACTGCTGCATTGACAAACCACAAAGGTCCTTGACTTTACTTTTGGCATAAATAAGAGCTCAAGTGCATTAAGTGTGTTGAATGATACCATTAACCAAAAGCAGCTCCCACAGCCAGCAGCTTGGATACTGTATTCACTGTCCTGCTAAATGTAGCTATGATTGCGCAGCGTTGCTATTTCAAAGAGCCCATAAATAAACAGAGTATTGGGTTTCCCAGCTTGTTTCTCAGAGCTTTCATCGCCTGCTCTTCCACCTTTTTTAGGTGTGTGTGCGCTGAGCATCTTTCCTAAAGCTCTGGGAGTAGTAGCCTTAATTGAATTAGTTGTGGGTTTCAGAGCGTTTTGGGTTTGAAGCTTAGCATACGCTTGTGTTTAGTATTTTATGAGGCATGGCGACTCTGGGCCTTAATAAAAGTGTTTGATGTGCTGGATTTCTCCAAGAAAAATGAATGGAATAATCTCTAAGATTTACATTGCTACTGGAAATCCACCCACTGATAATATGTCAAATAGACTGATTCAGACGGAGATGTGAATCATTTTGATTCCCTGTCAATGTTGTATTTATTCGCTTTGTCTTGTTTAAAAGAACCCAAAGCAAAGAATGAGCACAGCAACAAATGAGGTCTCGCTATTATCTCAGTTATTCTCCTTGACAGCGCTACAAAAGGAAAGGAAATAGAGGCTCAAACTTTGCTCAGATATGTTAAAACACCAAGAGTGCAATCAAAATGCAGAGATTCATTATAAGCTCAAACATATCAAGTTCTTTGAGCAATGCTATCCACATATATTTTATGACCCCATACTTTTATTGTAAGTTGCCTTCAAAGGACTTTTTGATAGAAACATCCGAGTCTCTCATCCTCTTATGAATGTGTTTCTTGATTGCAAGTTTAGGACTTTTTACAGGACTTTCTTGTTAAAACAACCCCCCAAAAGCAAACCGTTCAGTAGTTGTGCACTTCACCTCCTGACTCTTGCCGAATGTAGCTGTAATTCTCCAGACAAGTCTCAATATCCTTTTTCCTGCTGCGGTGGCCGTGATATTGTGCTCTGGGTATCAGGGTATCACAAACCCAGCACGACGTCAGTTTTGAGTGCTTCTAAGTACAAGGCACACCTTGACCTCTAAGCACCTTTAGCTTTGATCTCGGTGGCCGTGAAGATCTTGTGAAAAGATCCAGTTTATTACAGAGCAGGTCAGTCTTTAGTTAGGGTCAAAAGAGGCAGCTTAACTGTTGACCTGACCGTGAACCCACCATGACAACTAACACAAACTTTTATGGAGACACTCACGAACTTGATGTCCATGCTAGCTGGGCATAACTGAGTAGCCACTTCCTCTGAGCTGTTAAACCTATTTGCTCAAATAAAACTCCACACAGGTCATAAAGAGATGAATGACCTTTAAGAACTTATTAGGATGTAGAATTGAGAGAAAGTCATTAATATGGAAAGCCCAAGATCTTCATTTTAGTAGCGGATGATTTAAAACAAAGAACCTTTTCACTTCTTAACAACATTGTTAAAGTTCACCCCAAAATAAAGTTCTATCATAATTTAAGATTTCTTTATCTAATTTGTATCCAAACCTTGTTTTCATTCTTCTGTGAAACGTAAAGGTGACGTTTTGAAGAATGGTCATGCCACAATTGTTTGTGCTCTACAATAAAAACTAAATATATATAAATATATAGATATTCGGATTGTTGCCCCCCCAAAATGACAAAAAAAAAAAAACACAAACGTAGTCACTACTTGTTTGCAATATATTTGTCTGGAGCCATGTGTAGGCCTACTTCTACAACAAGTAATAAGTATTTGCATATCTTGTTATTGTGGCCAGTGAATGGAGACACTTGAGGAAGAAGGAAGTACTCAAGGTCACATCTCTGTAAATAGATTCAGATAATGTATTCACACTTCCCTTTCCTCACTTCCCATAATGAACCCCTCTTAACAGACACATCTTTGACATTGTGCGGTGTGTGAGGTATCTGAAAAGACAGTGAGGCCCAATGATTCCAGATTTAACTTCTGTACAAAAATAATCTCTATATTAAAGACCAACTTTTACTTCCACATGGCCAGGTTTTACTTCCATGTTATCAAGTTGCAAATCAATTTTGACAGGTTCATATAGAAGCGAATGCATTGTATAAAAAACATCATGGTTGTCATTTTAATTAACCTTAATTAGTTTTTAAACTAAATATACATGATTTTGTTTCTTTTGATTTTTAAGTTAAATGTGACCAGAACATTGTCATCTTGACCCAGAGTACAATAGTTAGGATGTTTTTTTTCTACCAGCTACTTAAATGGATAGTTGTCATGGCTCTGCCTCTATTAGTCATGTTTTTCTTGGTCCTGTGGCAGAGCCATGACAAAGTCTTTGGTTATGTGTGGTGAGAAACATATTATTGTCCTTTTGACAATAATATGAGTTCTCTCCAGTGTCTCGTCATTGGCCCCGCCCCTCTCGTTTCCTGTATTGTTTCCCGGCCTTGTCTGATTACCCTCACTTGCCCTGTGTCGTTATCCTTCGTTTGTCTTCCCTATAAATGCCCTCATGTTTCTTTGTCCTGTGCTCGTGGATTGTACGTTTACCTTTACCTTGTGCTTGTGCCCTCGTTCCTTGCCTTGTCCGTGATTGTCCGTAGTCTGTGAGTTTCTTGTGTTTTTTCCCTGCCGTGTTTTTGGTTTAAGACGTTGTGTCGCTGTTTGGTTTATTAGTTTATTTTTGCCCCCCCGTGGGAAGTGTTTTGTTTTGAGTTCTTGTTCTGTTACCGTGTCCGCCTTTTCCCCCTCGTGGGTTTTTTGTTTCTGTTTAATGTCCAATAAAGTATTTCTGTTAACCCCTTCATCACTGCCTGCCTGCATCTGGATTCTTCCTCCACGCAAGTCTTGACAGATAGTTAACCCAAAAATGAAAATCTGTCACCGTTTACTCACCCTCAATTTCTTCTTAAACTGTGTAATATTTTTGTTCTGTTAAACACAAAAAAGATATTTTGAAGAATATGGGAAACTAAATAGTTCTGGGGCACCATTGACGACCATTGTAGTTTTTCCCTACTACTATGGAAGTCAGTAGTGCCCTAGAACTGTTTGCATAGAAACATTCTTCTAAATATCTCTTTTTCTGTTCAGCGGAACAACAAAATTTCGACCGTTTTGGAACAACTGGGGGGTGAGTAAATGATGACAGAATTTTTATTTTTGGATGAACTATTCGCTTAAAGTTATTGTTACTACACCAAAACTATACTTTGTAATAGCAAACCCTGTCATAAACGAAATGATGAAGTTTTTTAAAAACTTTCATTTAATTTATTAGAATTTTAGCGTAAATTTAATAATTATAGTAGCTACAGTACTGTGACAGAACTGTAGTTATTTTTTAATTTAATAAAGAAAGTTAAATACGCTGACATTGGTGGAAATCCGTATTTCGCATTAATCGCTTAATCTGACTCAGGTCTAATGCAGCTCCCTTGCTAAAACCTTTGCTAAAATCCAAATGTGCTCCATATGCTGTTGCTCGTAGCAACTGTGAAAAAGAGTAATTTCTTCTTTTAATGCAAACCGAAAGTATTTACAAATTAACCAGCCAGCATAAATATCTATAAACATTTCAAAATAAACCTTGTTGACCTTAATGTGCAACCACACCAAACATTCCCGTGCCGGGTTTTTGTCACCCAATTCAGAAAATATGTTCAAGAAGATACGATCTGTGCGTTTTGTTATGTAAAATACAAATTACAGCAGCACACATTCCCAAATTGAACCTCGGGATGATTAATAACCCCAAACAACGCTGACGGCCGGAACAAACGCTGTCAGAAAGAAACCGGAATGTTCTCTTTAGCACTGCGTCAGCGCCGAGTACCTCTATTCTTCAGTTGCTTTCGGCACCTACCATTAGCGAAACGTATGAATCAGATCCATTTTACAGATGGGTTTAGGGAAGAAAGCAATGCTGGCAGGCAGACCGCAGACAATCAATGGCTCTGCCGTCATCATCAATGTTTTATATCTATGATCTAAGCTACCCCGGACTGGCTATTATTCAGCCTCACAACTACAATTTCAGAAAAGTTAATAAGCTGCCCTAACTGCAACCTAACCTGCCGATCGGCGCTCATTTGCATTGGCTCCCAATCAGGATGTTAGTGGTTCAGCTCCTAAATTCCATATGTTACATCAAAGCCTCGCTTATTGATTCAGCATCTGCTTGAAAAAATAAAAATGCTGCAATTAAAAGTCAGATGCAGTCATTAACTGCGACTGTTTACAAGCTTTAGCATCTAATACAAGGCTTTTTCCGACACGCTAGAAATGCTACAGACAGTCAAATGACTGTGCCAAACTGGGATTCTCCAGACAGACGATTATCATCGTGTGGCCGCTCTTCTGACACACTTTACATTACTTCCTCATTCAGAGAACAGAACTAGCATCTGTTTGCTCCATATTCACAACCGATGAGTATAAACATAACTTGCACTTCCCTACAATAAGAAGCGTGACACACATGTGACGCAGTGTCAATGATCAGCGGTGTGACAACATCAACAGCAGTGTGTCCATGTCCTTTGACTAAAAAGTTTTGTTAAAGGATAACTGTATCATGCCTGATTTTTTTTTTTTGATCCTCAGAGGTGTGTAATGGGAATCTGAAGAGCATTCTGGGTCTGTTCTTCATCCTGTCCCGCTACAAGCAGCAGCAGCAGCACCAGCAGCAGTATCTGCAGTCATTAGTGGAGCTTCAGCAGCACGTCACTCATCAGAGCACCGGGGCGGCGCCAGTGAGCCAGCATAAAACACAAGACATGCAGTCCAGGTACGGCGGTTCTGTTGATACAGAAGTTTATCGGATAGTTTTGTTATATTAGGGGAATCAAGAATGACCAAAAGACTATTTGAAATTGCTTGTGTATGTTGCATGCTGCTGTTTCATTCAAGAAACACAAGCAATTTGTCATTTGTGACCCTGGATCACAAAACCAGTCTTAAAGGGATACTTCACCCAAAAATGAAAATTCTGTCATCATTTACTCACCCTCAGATTGTTCCAAACCTGTATAAATTTCTTTGTTCTGCCAAACACAAAGTAGGTTATTTGGAAGAATGTCAGTAACCAAACAGATCTCATTCCCCATTGACTCCCATAGTATTTATTTTCCCTACTATGGTAGTAAATGAGGGATGAGACAGAATTTTTGGGTGAACTATCTCTTTAAGCAGCACAAGAACATTTGTAGTAATAGCCAAAAAATACACTGTGTGGGTCAAAATGATCGATTTTTATTTTATTTAATTTTGTTCAATTTTATTTAATTTTTTTTATTTTTTATTTTAGCAAATAAAGCTTTTATTAATAATAAAACATTGAAGCTTTGCATTAGCAGTATTCCTTGACTATACAATAAATATTAGTGCTGTCAAATCGCGATTAATTGATTCCAAAATAGATGTTTGTGTTTATATAAAATATGTGTGTGGTGTGTATTTATATGAATATATGAATGCACACTCATACATGCATATATATATAAATATTTATATATAAATTAATATTTAACCTCCTAAGACCCGAGCTTTGGTTTGGCTTGCATTTTAGATTTCTTCTAGCTATTTGGGGTTAGGAGGAACCAATAAATATAATAACCAAATATTATATTTGAACATGAAGCACTTTTTGAAAAAAAACGATGTCCACACATGTGGACAATCGGTCTGTATCCACAGAAAACAGTCAAGACACCATTGTGTAATAAAGTATAAATCTATTTTATTAACAGCCTGAGTACACTGGTGTGTGAATGCTGTGGTTACAATGGGGGAAGTGTGGGCTGTGTGTGGGCATGCTGTAGGTACAATGGGGGAAGTGTGGGAATGCTGTGGGCATGCTGTGGGTACACTGTGGGAATGCTGTGGGTACACTGTGGGAATGCTGCGGATGCACTGTGGGAATGCTGTGGGTACACTGGGGTAAGTGTGCCGTACACTGGGGTAAGTGTGGGTACACTGGGGGAAGTGTGGGCATGATGTGGGTACACTGGGGGAAGTGTGGGTACACTGGGGGAAGTGTGGGCCATGTGTGGGCATGCTGTGGGTACACTGGGGGAAGTGTGGGCATGATGTGGGTACACTGAGGGAAGTATGGGCTGGGTGTGGGTACACTGGGGGCAGTGTGGGCTGTGTGCGCGTTGCTGTGGGTACACTGGGGGAAGTGTGGGTTGTGTGTGCGCATGCTGTGGGTACACTTGGGTAAGTGTGGGAATGCTGTGGGTACACTGGGGGAAGGGCTGGGCAAAGTGTGGGCTTGGCCCCATGGTACTGCTTGCAGTCGTTGTGTAAATTGATGTTTTCAAACAAATTCTTCCCAAACTAGTTTTCACAGTTATTTAAAAACATTAATTATTTCATTATTTTTTAATACATTTTTACATTTTCAACTTAGCAAAGTCCCATTGTCCACATGTGTGGACATCAAGTTTAGAGGCATAGTACATCTTTACTGTTGCAAAAATGTGTCAAATTTGCATGCCATATTAATCATACAACACTACTATGCATAACTTAACAAGAAGCAACAATTACATTTTATTACATTTTTTACCTTTTGGACGTTTTGGCCTGACATAGCTGCCTTTATTTTTCAGATGTGTCCGCCGCCATCTTGACATTTTTATGTAAAGTGTTTTTCTCTTCTGACACCACCAGATGGCAGTGTAAAGGTCCATGTTTGTGAATAACAGGTTCCAGTTACATAGAATTAAGTATTATCGTGCACACAACCAAAAATGTGATGTCCACACATGTGGACGCCAGGTCGTAGTCACACACATATATTATATACAAACAGAAACATTTGTTTTGTAATCGACTAATCTTGATTAATTAATTAATCTTGATTGATAGCACTAGTAAACATATTAATATATACTGCTATTATTGAATAATTTGGTACAACAGAATTCAATTTGAATTGTACACAGAGTATACAGTATGCATGGGTTAAAAAGGGAAGGCCATCAGTGTGATGTAAATAGATGAGTAATCTTAGCAGCAGCTTCACAGAGATGCCACACATGAGTAGCAGAACACAGTCTTTCTCGGGTTACCTGACCCAGAATGCGTCTGTGTGTGCGGGACAGGCAGAAAGACCACGTGTGTGCCTTTTGTAATGCTGAGTTCTCGCTCATTGTCAGCATAGGCTGTTGGGTGGATGACAGAGAGGAAAGAGCTGAGTGTGAACACAGGAGAGAGGAGAAGAGCAAGAGAGTGAAAGACAACAGCTGGCTCTCGGTTGTGAAGGCCCGTGGGAGCTCTCTCAACTCAGATCCAGCAGTGACAGGTGGTCAGAGGACCTTGGAGTGTCAGCCTGACTCTCACACACATACACACGTTTAGCATTCCACTTACAATATATGACATCAGAATGCAGAACTGGGCCAGGGATGTTGTTGTGAATGCAGTCTCCTGAGATAACTATCAGTTTTTTGTCTAGCTTCAGACAGTCTGGTTAAAGGAAGTGTTTCTTCAAACGTTTATGGGCTTTGGGTTACAGGTGTTAAAATGGGCAGTTGAATAGCTGTGTGTGTGCTGTGTTAACACACGGGTCTGAGCGATTCATCAACTGTGCTCTCTTGCCAAGAGCAAAGAAATGCTTGAAAATACTCCTGAGGGATTTTAAAGCATTTTCAATTTTAAAAAGCATTTCTCGCTGCCAGAATCGTGTTGCATAGTGGGCCAATAAACACATTATGTTTAATCACTTTGCTATGCATGTTTTGAAGTTAAATAATTGATGCTTAAAATGGTCTTCCGTAAAATGTGCTAACCACGTGTAATGCGACAAATTGCCAGAAATGAGCTTGGAGCGAAAATGTAACATTAGCACAGCAAATCAGATCATATTTGATGTTTAATATATATCTTATATATTATTGGGGGCAGGATTTGGGGAAAACGACATTTCAAGCAACCAAGCAAATGGATTGTGATCAACTGTTTCTACTGATTCGGACAAACATGTGATTGATATTAAATTATCATCATTACAATATTATGTGTGCCCAAAATGAAAGAGACGTTTAACCACTGATCTATATAAATGACTGGATTGTGCCTAGAACGCTAAACCAACGGCAGGAGGTAAAGCCACCGGAAGCGATCGCGCCGCCATCTTGGTATGCCCAACTGACAGAGAGCGCCATTGACTTACAGTCAAAATGACGATCTAAAATAACCCGTTTCTCAACTTATTAGGCACGCAAGTGTGTTTAAATAATTGTTACTTCTGATGTTCTTTCCAATGTTTATGTTTATTTTGGGCAGAATATCGATGTATAGAAATCAATGTATAGAAGGTGAGTGTGTAATGCACACTGTTGTAATGGCACTTGTGTAAATGTTTAGAAATAAAGCTTCATGATATAAAGAACATATACAGCCTGTATTTATTTGACTTTAGATTTCAGAATAAGCACATTTGTCATATGTTGAGGTGTCTTGTAAGTCTGCTGATATGTACGCTACTGTAATGAAAATGAACGTACTCACTCTATATCTAATAAATAATTAACCATTTACATGCTTAAGGCATTTGCGTTGTAAGAATGTACTGTGAGACTTTAGAAATAAAAACTGGGACTGGTAAGTTTTATCATTAATATGTTATAACTCCCTATTCATTTATTAAAACGTTTGGACCTACCAACATGGCGGCGCGGTAGCTTCAGTGTAATGACGTCATGAGCAATCCAGTCATTTATATAGATCAGTGCATTTAACACTATGATACCCGGTCAGCTGGGCAGTCTTATAAACTTCTAAATACCAAAGTACAACATCTCTAAGATTCCTGGGAATGATGGGTGTGCTTTTTATAACACACACACACACACATGCCGGTTTTACCCATAGGCACTGCTCCCATTTACAGTTTTAGAGATCCAGGCTTTCTATAGCCAACACCTGCTGGAGTGACTGCCAGGCCTTAGAGAGAGAGAGAGAGAGAGAGAGAGAGAGAGAGAGAGAGAGAGGAATGGCTGGACACTACGGTGCCTTTAGGTCTGGAGAAGATATGGGGGGTGAAGTGTCATCCCTCCCTCTTAGCGCACCATGTCCCGAGTTGAACGGTTTGACAAGGTGGCCTCATGCTCACGACTGCCTGCCCCTAGCTCACAGGACAGGAAGAGCACACTGTCCTATGGGAAAAAGTCTGATAGCAATAGGTACAGTAACTGTGTGCGTGTGTGTGTGTGTGTGTGTGTGTGTGTGTGTGTGTGTGTGTGTGTGTGTGTGTGTGTGNNCGTGTGTGTGTGTGTGTGTGTGTGTGTGTGTGTGTGTGTGTGTGTGTGTGTGTGTGTGTGTGTGTGTGTGTGCGTGTGTGTGTGTGTACTGACCGTTACACACCCTGTCTGCTGTCAGTTACAGAGGAGGGTTTGACTGAGGAGTTTGACTGTCGCTTTCTTTGCTGTGTAGTTTATTTGTAGTTTAGCTAGCACAGATTTTCAGTCTTAGCTGTTTGTGTAATGGATCATCATTCTTAGTTGACAGTGTGAAATGTTATAGATGTTTAGTTCCTTTTTTGGAAGTTATCTGTTCCGCTTTGAAAATGAAATATTTCTCTTTTGTGAGGTAAGTTTTGACTCTTTATGGTTTGTTCAAACTTCTCTCATTGTGTTTTCTGCTAGGATGATGACTATGTTTGTTTGTCAAGAAACATTTACTAAACTTGACAGATTAGAATGTTTATTGTATATAATAATATAAATGATTTATTTTTAGAATTCAGCTGCTTTGGTCATGTGTCACAGTCACAGTTACTCATTAGCAAAAACCTTTGGTTACCAGTGCCATTGTAAAACAACGAAGTGATTCCTGACATTAACTATGACCAGATTATCACTAAAAGCTCTTAATAATTAAAAGGATTATAGAGATACAGAAAGTGACATTCAGGGGGTCATGTGGTTTCAACATAAAACTGTTTTTTAACCAACTGTATGAATGTAGGAATATTGGCTTAGTTATTTAAAACATCATTATTTCATGAGTTGCAAAAAATAAAAAATATATTTTAAACAGTTTTTTGTGGTTATAGCACAGCTGGTATGGTTTCTCACCGTGAAGTAATGTCTAAATGTGCCTACACCATCTATGTCCCATAGCAACAGATTTATTTCTGTGATTGTCAGATGCACCAAGTACTTCCAAACTTGTGTTGCAAAAAGTGTTTTAGTTCAGTTCAACCATCCTGTCTCGGTTGAGTTCCTTCTTGAGCTGAAGAAGAAACGATGGACCTCATTAATCATGTGGATGTGATCATTCTCTCATGAGAGAGAGAGACAGTCTTAGGGTCTCTCTGGAGCTGTCTTTGGTTACAATGCTTGTTAACTTGCTGTCTTGCTCTCGTCCTCTCCGTCTGTTGAAGTCCTAGTTGCTCTTCAGGGTTTTTCTTGGAGGAGTGTGTAACTTTAAGCCAGCTCCTTGTCACGCACTCACTGTAGAAACTTGTTAAAGCGATGATGGCGGTCACAATGGTCTCCTCCTCTGTTCTGAACATACACACACACATTTTCAGTCACTGTATGCAAGTTCTGGAAGGCTTTTTGACAAACTACTTGACCAGCAGTAAATCTGCTACCATCTTCCAAAAAACTTTGACCATTTTATATCTTTCATGCTTTTCATTTTGACCCAGTTTAAACTTGAAAACTGGTCCTAAACTTTAAAGGTACAACTTTATGACATCCTCTAAAGTTATGGTTCAAGCATGTCACCATGTCTCTCTCACACGGTCAGTCACAAACAGCAAATTGTGACTTGAGATGTTATTTGTCATGTACAGTGAAGTCAGTTTGATCCAGTAACAGCTACATTGCATCTTCTATAAAACAGCACAGAAAGGTTCAATCCAGTATGACGTGTTGTCATCCAGGTGCTGTTTACAAGGAGATCTCCTGAACTCTTTCAAGGCCAACAGGCCGTTTCTTGTTTTTAGAGGCCTGTCTTTCACGCTTTTACTTTCATCACGCTCCATCCATCCATAGACCTCCTCCGCGCTCTCTTTCCATCTTGTGACCTTCGATCACAAACTCGCTAAATGCGAAAACTTGTCAAGACACATTTACTTCCAAGACACGACACAACCAAACATACACAAACACACACTAAGAACGAACAAAGGTGGTGTCAATCAAATGTCAGTTACTGGAAAGACCTCAGAGGCCTGCAATGGACAACAACTGCTTGTGTGTGTTTGTGTTATTGCCTAGGGTGTTTTAATATGTGTGTGTGTGTGAGTAGAGGTCCTGCTAGCAGTGCCTCTATCCATCATAAATTCGATTTGACAAAATGTGCTCATTCATCTCAGCCTCGGACAATGGTCTTCTCTGACCTCAAATGAATTTGTTCAGAAACCTTATTAGTACTTTTACCAAAACATCTATAAATTGTTGGCTTGAAATTTATTGCAGTTTAAATAATGCATAATTGATCACAAGAACGTTCAGCCATCGGCTTAATATTACTTTTAAATTATATTATTTTGTATTTATAGCCCTAATGACTAAAAATTAAACTAAGCTAAAAAAAACATAATTCTTGATTTACTCTTCCTATACAGAAATGGGCAAAACTTTACAGGAATTTCATATAATGAGAATAAAGTGTTTTTTTATACAGAGCACTTTAGAAATGTATATATAATGTGTTTGTGTTATTACTGTACTGCATATTATACATTGCAATGCACCAGCCATTTTATATTATATATTCATACAGTACTGCATTTACCATACATGTATTAGACATCTAATACTTATAAAAGTAATGTTTTATCTTTATCATTAAAATGCATTACTTTAAAATGTTAAAATTTGGGAAGAGTGTAAAGCTATTGTAAAATGAAACCATAAAGTATGGGAGACCAACACAATTCTATAGCAATTGAAGAGTTTGGTTCCAACATGAGATGACTCATGTTTTTATTATGTTATCATGTTGTGTTAGTTAGCTGTATTTTTTTTTTAGCTATTATGGCTTAAATCAAAACCAACCAACTGCAGTTTGATTGATATTAATTGGAATGCACAATAAAATAAAACATGATTTTTGAGTTATTTCATTTTTGAACCAAACTCTTCAATTGTAATTATTTTATTATGTAGCTTATTTGTATTCATTTATTACATTTAATGCATACATTTTAGTTGAGCTTTTGCGTCAGTGTGGGTTAGTTTTAAGTGTGAACATGTCACAGCTAAATTTTCCTCTCGTTCTTTCTGATGGTCATGTCATGGTTCTGCTCCACCTTGTCTTGCTTCTCTTGACCTAGTGGCAGAACCATGATAGAACCTCTTGTTTTATGTGGAGAGTGACGTTTTGTCCCTGTTGGTCTTCCACTCTCCGGTGTGGCATCTCTGTTCCCGCCCTTTCGTCTCCTCGTTATTGTTTGTTAATTAGTTCATGCCCTGCACCTGCTTCCTCTTGATTTGTCCCCTTTATAATGCCCTTGTGTCTTCTGTCTCGTGCTGGATCATTGTTCTGTTGCGTTGTGTTTGTCTTCGTGGTGAGTTCTTGTTGTGTAGTTAGTTTAGTTTACAGTGTTCATGTCAAATGTTATTATTTTCAGTCTAGTTAGTTCCTGTCCGTGTTGCTATGTTTTGTTATGTTCCCCCACGTGGGTCCTTGTTTTGTATTTTTAGTTATTATTAAAGTTTGTGTTAACCCCTTACCCGCTGTCTGCATTTGGGTCCTCTGTCCTTGTCTCTGTGTCTCACCCTGAGAACCGTGACAGAATGATCCAGCCATTCTGGACCCAGCAGACAGAGGGATCTCAGCGGGAGGGGTCGATGCCGCCGGACTCCCTTCCAGGGTTGAATCCGCCGGACTCCCTTGGAGGGTAGAGGCCGCTGGGCTCCATTCCAGAGTCGGGACCGCCGGACTCCCTTCCGGGGTCGAGACTGCCGGAACTCCGTCCAGGATCGAGACCTCCGGGCTCCCTTCCAGGGTTGAGGTCGTCGGATTCCCCTCCAGGGTTGAGGCCGCCGGTGTCCTGTTCCCGCTGAAGATCCCTGCCGGCCTCCCAGCTGGTGCCCAGGCCTGTCGAGTCGACTGTTTGTGTGTGTTTGTCCTTGTTTGCTGCCCAGCTGCCAGAGAGCGCTGCCCAGCCGTCGGAGATGCTGCCCAGCCGCCGACATCCTGTCCTGTCATGTCGACATCCAGGCCTGCCCAGCCGGTGATAGCCGGTCTCCCAGTCGGCCATCCAGCCGGCACCATGTCCTGTCCAGCCGGCCATCCAGCCGGCGCCATGTCTGTCCAGCCGGCCATCCAGCCGGCGCCATGTACTGTCCAGCCGGCCATCCAGCCGGCGCCATGTCCTGTCCAGCCGGCCATCCAGCCGGCGCCATGTCTGTCCAGCCGGCCTCCAGCCGGCGCCATGTCCTGTCCAGCCGGCCATCCAGCCGGCGCCATGTCCTGTCCAGCCGGCCATCCAGCGGCGCCATGTCTGTCCAGCCGGCCTTCCAGCCGGCGCCATGTACTGTCCAGCCGCCTCCAGCGCGCCATGTACGTCAGCCGGCCTCCAGCCGGCACCATGTGTTGTCCAGCCGGCCTTCGTGCCGGCACCATGTCTTTGTTTGGACTTTTTTTTTCTATTATCACGTTTTTGGTCTGTTTGTATAATGTTTTTTTGTCACAGTCTGTTAGTCTTGTTTGTTCCTTGAGGAGCATCAGGATGCTGCTCCTTAAGGAGGGCTTCTGTCATGGTTCTGCCCCACCTTGTCTTGCTTCTCTTGACCTAGTGGCAGAACCATGATAGAACCTCTTGTTTTATGTGGAGAGTGACGTTTTGTCCCTGTTGGTCTTCCACTCTCCGGTGTGGCGTCTCTGTTCCCGCCCTTTCGTCTCCTCGTTATTGTTTGTTAATTAGTTCATGCCCCGCACCTGCTTCCTCTTGATTTGTCCCCTTTATAATGCCCTTGTGTCTTCTGTCTCGTGCTGGATCATTGTTCTGTTGCGTTGTGTTTGTCTTCGTGGTGAGTTCTTGTTGTGTAGTTAGTTTAGTTTACAGTGTTCATGTCAAATGTTATTATTTTCAGTCTAGTTAGTTCCTGTCCGTGTTGCTATGTTTTGTTATGTTCCCCCACGTGGGTCCTTGTTTTGTATTTTTAGTTATTATTAAAGTTTGTGTTAACCCCTTACCCGCTGTCTGCATTTGGGTCCTCTGTCCTTGTCTCTGTGTCTCACCCTGAGAACCGTGACAAGTCATGCTACAGTAATACACACACATTTGCATTCAGGTATGTCAAAGATTGTGTGATTTGTCCTTAAGCCTGTGCAGTTACTAGAACATTAGGACAGTTGATAGAATAGCGCATACTTGAGCTGCGAGCGACCTACCATGTGAATCTGTGTTGGCCACACACACAGAGGCCATGCTGTTTATGTTTGCACGTGTGCGCCCGACCCTGCCAACTCTGGTTCTTCACTGATTCCCTTATTGCATTAGAGAGAAAGATGCCACAGTTTGAAAAAATTCAATCCAGTCATTAACCTCGTTCCTTTCTCTCCCTCCCTCTCCCCCCTTGTTCTCTCTCAATTTCTGGTATGCCTCTTTACAGTCTCACCGCACGATACACAAGTCCACCAGGTCACAGTGGAATAGCAGCTCCTCAGAAGAAAAACACAAGGTAGAGTCTTCTACTGTATCTGCTTGCTCTCGCTTGAAAGCTGGTCAACTGGTGTTTAGTGCTGTTGAGACGGACATGGGCGGCACATCATCTATGCTTATAGGGTCTGTTTTTTTAAAAAGAAAATTTGGGGCCGTTTTCGGGATGTCTGATATGGGGTGAACAGTTGTTGAAGGTTATGGATAAACCCATGAACTACATTGTTGGCTGTTGTATCCATTAGTTGTTGGCATTCTAAGCTTTGGTTGCAGTTGTCTGGCCCTGAACGCAAAGCGTTTCATGCAACCACTGGCCAAACTATGTGAGATATGTGCTGGACACTACAGTATGTGTGGTATAGTTCTTATTAGTTCTTGCTTTACTGACACCCTGATGGGTAGGATTCAACTAACTATATTCTAAGACAACACATGACTGGAGAGAAAAAGCAATAGTTTTGTTTGGAGAAATTTATGGAGCTCTATGATCAGTCTGCAAATTGGATGTGTCCTGAACAGCCTTCTCAAACTCTATTCTGGTTTGAAGTTCAGAGGTATTGTTTGTTTTATTATACAGAATTTTGAATACAGTGTAAGGATGGGGGCAGATTTTATTGTTGGAGATCACCAACTGGCAGTAATGTTTATCATAGCGGACTGTGTACCATAGCTGGTTATAAAATTCAACACAACTGAAACCACATACAAAATATATTCTGGGGAAAGTGTAGAGGTGTCATAGAAAATAACATTTATTTATTTATTTCGATTGTTAAAATGTCACGTTTTTTTATTTTATTATATATATATATATATATATATATATTGCATTTTATTTTATTATTTTATTTTACATTCAGTTGTAATTAATTGGCATAATGTCACCCATCGGCCATTCTCCTGGTTTTTCAGACATTTAAAAAATTGTAGTATATGATCACTATTATATTTCAGCACATGAGCAAAGAAAAGGCATAAAGAAAGATAGAGAATAACATACCTTTCCACTTTCATCATGCCCACACCAACAAGTTACTGCATTGGTGCATATGGTCACTGTTCATTTGTGC
Organism: Triplophysa rosa; assembly: GCF_024868665.1. Classification (NCBI taxonomy): domain Eukaryota; kingdom Metazoa; phylum Chordata; class Actinopteri; order Cypriniformes; family Nemacheilidae; genus Triplophysa; species Triplophysa rosa. The sequence goes on from NC_079913.1 coordinate 10,098,915, forward strand.
AAATTGAAAGATGTTGGATCACTTTAAATGATCATATGATGTCAACAGTTGCTGTCACTCATATTGCCTCAAATGACTTTTGGTTGCTTGTGGTATGATCTGTGACTGAATACTTTATTGTAGTTCGATCTCTATTCCATACACACTCCCTCACACAGAGTACAAGGTTACTGTCAGGTCAGGAAACAAGGGTTGGTTTGACTTTAAGCCAGTGGAGATTGTAAAATGACAGTTGATATGAGTCTTCAGGGGCCTTTAACACACAGGTAAACGCACACAAAACTACACAGTTTTCTTGGTTTTGCCTAATGCGAAATTCTACATCATACGTGTAATTGAAAAGAGCTTGTTTCACGAGATTATTGTGTTGTAATAGGGTTGTGGTAACAAAAATAATCACTCATGATGATGTTAGAGGAATAAGGGAACGTTGGATGGATAATAATGCGTAAATTAGGTCTCTTCTAGAAGCCAACAGATTCAGCTTGAGTCAGACTAATTCAGTCGGGGAGATTGTATTAAGATCTGTCTTTTTTGATCCTTAAACATCCTGCTCTAAATCTTAATAAGCAGAATTGGAAAGATATGATCTGCCGCTTCTGAAAGGACTTTTTATGCATGCAGGACACAGATTGCACGAGGTGAGGCGTTATTAAAATTCACAGCCTTTTTCCGTCAGGGGGGAACGTTCCAAAGGGGAACCTTGTCAAACCCTCACAGTTTTCATCTGAACACCGATGCTACTGTAATTATTACCCGGTCAGCCCTAAATCATGACTGTTTATACTCCACAGATGTGTTTGCGTATGTATCAATGATGTCATACATTTGCAAATCACAGGGCTAAGAAACATTTCAAGACCAAATTAGAAGACATACAAGGGTATGTCTGGACTAAAACGTTTTAAATTGTTCTGACGCTGAACTTTTCAAATCCACCCAAATGTCCCTGAAATGACCCGTTTGAAAATGGCATCAGATATGCCTTATCAGAGACATTTCCAATGCTTGCGTATTATCATAGCTGCCAGTGCGGCGCAAGCATCAGGTTAATGGAATGGACAGAAGTGCATGATGAGAAAAATTGGAGTGATGAAGTTGCGTCATTAGAAGTTTAATGAAACATGCATCTAAACTTCTTACAGTATGTCATCATTTGCAAATCCATCACTTGTAGAAAAGGTGCTGTCATTTTTTTGGTAATGTGACTTTTCAAAGCATGCAGGGTATTTGACTAACTAATAGGCATTTAATCAGTTTTTAATGTTGGCTTGTTAAAAAGAACTGTCTGTTAGTATTCTGTAATCAGTTTTGAGCGAGGTTAAACATCTCAGTGTTGACCAATGTCAAATTCCTGCTGTTCTTTTCCTCTGTGGCATGTTTATGTGATGTCATTAGGTTGACGTGTCACAGGGTCACCTTGTCCAAATAAGAACTGGCACCGGCATGTAATTAAAAGCTTTCTGTGGCAGTAAATTGTCAATATTTGTGAATGAAGCACATAAACATACAACAAAAACACACACAAACGTGCACATGAAATCAAGGGTAGTTTTATTGCGTGCTTTAGATGAAATAACAGCAGTTTATTTTGTTGACATGTTAACAAATGACCCTTCCAAAATGCATAATATATTAGACAATAAATGGAAAACATTTATGGGTTTGTATGGTTCCTCTGTGTGAGCAAACATTACCAGAGATATTGTTTCAAAGTTGCATACATTAAACTACCCTCCTGATTTTTATTTACAGTTACAGTAGTGCTACTGTACATCTTATAAAAACGTGCAATAATGCCATGTATCTTAATACTGTGTATTTTATAGTTTGACTGTTTTATTTGTTTTTCTTAATTCTATACTGTTTTGCAACAATGCAAACTTGTGAAGTGCTAGTAATAAAATTGAATTGATATTTTGAATTAAACATTTACTTATTTAACTTACTTTTTTATTTTAAAAATCTAAACAATTTTTAGAGTCATGGCATTGATCAGGTTTAGTCTGCAGTCATTATAATAGCTTTATACAAAAAAAAAACTATCAACATTTATGGCATATAATCTTTTAAATGTTTGGGAACATCTTAGTACAGTTTGTGTGTTGTGTTATATGTTGTAGTGTGTACAACCATTGTAAAATCTGAAATCCCCAACATTGCGGTGAACAACCCCCACAAGGAAACAGCCCAACAAACATAATAAATAATGTCTTAATAATGTCCACCCGTGTTTATGTGTGTGTTCCAGGTTACCAGGCCCCTCTAGAGTCCCCGCTGCGGGCAGCGGAAGTACCAGCAGTAAAGTCCATGGTTCGTCAAACCTGAACCGAAGAAGCCAGAGCTTCAACAGCATCGACAAGAACAAACCACTCCAGTATGCTAGCGGCAATGACAGAGGTGAGCTGCAATTTTATTTTTTCAATGTAATGTAATATTAAAATCAATGAACTAGTATGTATCTGACCAGTGGTGCTGTGTTTAATGGAGATTTACCAGCTACGCTGTTATCCACTAGATGGAGCCACTTTTCAAGGGAACGAGAGAGCTGTTTGCACATGGCTAGATGCTTTGAGGCAACTCCCCTCTTTAAAAAGCATTCATCATGATCTATTTAAAGCAATAATATCTGGGTAATAAAAGTATAACATTCTGATGTGGTTCATTCATGCAGTAATTTTCACATCTGAGAAGGTCATCAGGTCTCGGTTCTTGACGCCCATCCATTATTTATGTTTATAGATGACAGTCAAGTTATATATCTGCTATCTCCCCATGACCAGCCTATTCAGATCTCACTTCAAATTTCTTCTCCCCGTCGAAGCCGAACCATCATTCAAAGCAGAGTTCACCACACCGCTTTGTAAATCTCCACTGGCCAGTTGGTTACTTCATAAATCTGTGCTGGACTTGATAGGCTGTGCTGATTGAAGTCAGCTTGTGAGCATGACCCCTCTTTTGCCCCTCATTCACCCGGCGCAGCGAGGATCCATGATCGGTGAACAAAAATGCAACCAAATGAGTTCCTTCACAGACTGTTTGTTTTGGCTGCACAGCCCGGTTAGATTTATACTGGTCTTTACCGGTCCCTGTTCGACGTTAGCACAGATGCTGGTTCCAAGACACTGGTTATGGAGGGGGCAGGGTGACACGCAAAGCCAGACAGAGGGTCTCTCATGGCAGATGGAGCTTTGATGAATCCTAATAGGCGACGTGTCTGTCAAACCTGTGCCTGCCCTTTTCCGTTGGGCTTAACATTACTCATAACCTTGATTTACAGTGCTATTGAGTTGATACCTCTGAAGATGAGAAAAGCAAACTACTGTACCATCTGCCCTTTTTTCTGTCAAAGCAGTCTGGAGAAAACTTGGGAGGGGCTGGAAAGGAGAGACTATACTGTTATATAATCAATGTTAACCAATAGTCATACAACACACACTAGACTGCGTCCTATTTAAGTTGCATTTCTTTGCTCCTTATCAGCTGCTTAATCGTGTTGCACCTAAAACCCACCTCCATCCCCATCTCCTCTTATCTGCCTGTATCTTTGGATCTTTTAATTTAATCCTGTTACGCGTCAGGAACTGTTCTGGTTCCCCAGGTGGGGGGACATGTATTGCTGCGCTCCTGCTATGTCCATGCAAGGCTGCATGGACGGGCAGAGAGTTTGCCCAGAACAGTTTCATTCCGCCTAACTAAATATATGCTATCGTTAAATAATTGACGACAGTGGTCCCGACAGAACTTACTTTATGTTAACTTCAGCATTTACAAATACGTTTTAAAATTTAAACGTTTCTGTTAACATTGGTTAATGCACAATTAATTAACATGAACAATTGTACTGGTATTAGCTAACATTAACAAAGATTCATAAACGCTTAAAATATATAAAATGTATAATAAATATTAAAATGTCTATAAAAACTATATTGCTTATTGTTAGTTAAGACTAGCTAGTACATTTACTAATTACCAAAAAATCCCAGAACCCATTGCTATTGGCTGTATTGAGATAAATAAATGTTTACAATAAATATATTCAATTCAATACTTAAAGGTAAAAAGCACACAATTGTTTGCTAAATATTTGTGAATGCTTTTTGCATTAGCTATGCTAATTAAAGAATCACATTGTTATAAGCCTTATAAAGCAGCTCCTCATGTATACAGTAGTCAGCAAGACAACTAACTTGGTTTTCGAACAGCACATTTGTGTAGTTTTCTTTTGATGGTTGGTGTAAAGAAAAGGCGTAAATCCTCAGTTTGACCTTTATCTAGAATCCTTGACCTGCAAATCTGTCAGCACCCAGTAATAGTATCAGCTACGTGTTTTGAATTGTGCATGGCATTCCCAGACTTTTCAGACTAAAGTGACATTTCACTTTGAACGAATAAAGCGGTGAGGAAAAAAGGCGTGTAGCTATGGTAACCGCGATTCATTGGTCTGGTGTATGTGTTAGGCTGTTATTTAGTATGCTGTTATCTCCAAAGACAGGGTTAATTTAGCTGACACATGCACAGAAGCTCGATCCACACAATACTCATTCATAGTCCAATCACAGTTTCCTCGGCAAGATTTTCAATGGAACCAAAAGAAGTCTCTCTTCTTGTGTTCTTTAGATTTTTTCAATGTCTTTGAGTGGATATCAAAGTTAGGGACAAGCTGAAAAATTAGGTGCAGTGTATAATATGATATTATGGCACATAGATTTATACACGCATAAATCATAGTGTTTACATGCTCCTTAATGGTACGGGAAGTACACTGTTAAAAAAATAAATAAACAATACATTTTTTAAATAAAAAAAGCTTTCAATTGAACTTTACATTTTTTTAGTCAGTTCAATATAATTTAAGTTTAAATGACCCATAAAGCTAATTTGATTTAACAAAAAATGTAATGACGCTGTTTAACTTAAGTTTTTAAGTTGTTTTTTACAGTGTAATACAAAGGTTCAGTAGTGTACAAAAATTGTAATGTTTCCAACAAACATGGAACTGTATGATTATCATTTAACATTATTTAAATTATTTAACACATGACTTTTACTTGTATTATTGTATAATTTTATGAGCCATGTTTGTTCTCTGCAGCATTTACAAAAGCAGGCTGTGTGCCAACAACCGAGCGTCAAATGTTTAAAATCCCACAAAATCAACTTAGGAGCCAATTTTCTGCCTGAGTGCATCTCAGCATTGCTAGGGATTCCAGTATGCAGTGGAATTGCAAAGATTCGGAAGGAACGCTATCTATGACGGGACACCTTCCCATCTTACAATCCTTTTCGTCTTGTTAACACTTGATCATTGCTATAGTTATACATCATTTTCCTCTTAGCCAAAACACACTTCTTCTTGCTTTCAGAGTGTTGTTGTATTAGTTTAACAGATGTGTCCACTGTTTGTTCTGTTTCCATTGCACAGAATCGGTGAAAGGCATCCCTCTGCCAGGCAGTATGAACGGAAGTGGCTCGGTGCCCTCCAGCACCAGCGGGCAGCAGCTGGCTTCTGCTTTACCCTCTCCCACTGCTGGAAAGACTTGGCGTAGCAAGTCCATGAACGTGAAGCATAGTGCCACTTCATCCATGTTGGCCACCAAGCCGCCCAGCCCGACCGCCTCCCCGACCCCTCCCTGCTTGTCTGATCGCCTACGACCCCCCATCACAGAAGCCTCCAAATCGGCACCTGGCAACCAGCGTTCCATGTTGGAGAAATTTCGCCTCATCAACCCTCGGTCCGCTTCCAGAACCTCACCATCGGTTGCCGAGATGGCACTACAGGAAGAGGACGACATGTCGGAGTGTGGAGATGAGGGCATGTGCAGTCCTACGCCACCCTGTGGGATCTCAAACAAGCAGGGAAAGACCTCCATGCCCTCCTTCGCACCCCCAAACAAGAACGTAGCCAACAACTGCAAGAACCACAACAATAAGTCCTTACCACAGCCCAAAGACAAAGAGGACAAAAGCAAGACGAAGAGCAAAGCCAGCACACCACCCAAAGAGGAGCCAGTGATAGTGGAGCCCACAAAGAAGAGTTCCAAGATTGCCAGCCTCATCCCCAAAGGAAGCAAAACCTCAGCTTCAGTGAAGAAAGAAAGCGCTATCCCCGCCTCCAGCGGCATTCCCAAGTCTGGCTTGAAGGCACCAACGGCAACAACCAAGCCTGCAGTAACGCAACCGAGTGCTGCCAGCGTACCTGTGACGGCTGCTGATAAGACCAAACTGAGCAAGAGCTGTCAGTCTATGTATATGCAGAGATCTTTGGGAGGGCTGGAAAATCGTAAGACCAGCATGGTGTTGTCCACCAGTACTTCAGCACTTTCTGGGACGGCTGCTTCACATGGACTGGGTGGAGTTGGGGCACTAGCCGGTAACGGGGCGGTACAGCTACCCCAACAACAACAGCACAACCATCCCAACACAGCAACAGTCGCACCCTTCATGTATAGGTGAGTGATTCACAAACAACTTGATATAATACAACTGATGGTTTTAAAAGCAAGTCCTTGCATATTATAAAAGCTGACAATGTTGAAGGGTACCTTGAAATATATAAACCTGTATGACTTTTTATAACTTTTTTGAAAAATGCTGATGCCGAAATATTCAAAACAATGAAAGTAAATAATGAAAGGTTGTCATTTCTGCCTTAAAATGTCAGTTGTGGCCTAATGGTTAGAGAGTCGGACTCGTGACCAGAGGGTTGCCGGTTCGATTCCCAGGGCCGGCGGGTAACAACTGAGGTGCCGTTGAGCAAGGCACCTTACCCCTACTTGCTCCCCGGGCGCTGCAGTGATAGCTGCCCACTGCTCCGGGGGTACGTGTGTTCACCACTTGCTGTGCGTGTGTTCACTACTCTCTGGATGGGTTAAATGCAGAGGTCACATTTTGTTGCCTTGTACATGTGCAATGACAATAAAGTTTAATCTAAATCTAGTATCTGGATTACTTTCAAGTTCATGTCCGGTCTCAGGATTCCCAAAGTATTTACTTCCTGTCGTGCGAGCAAGGCTTTTCCTTGTGGTCATTGTACTAATTTTGAACAAAGTTGTTGGAATACAAGAGACTATAGCGACCTTGCTGACCTCTAATGATGTCAAGGGACTTGAAAGTGCAAGAGTCAGACAGATTTGGGTTTCTGGGTTCTATTTTAGGTTGTGAAATCATTATCATTATGTTTGACACAGCAGTCGCTTGAATTACCCTCAAGACAAGAAGAGACAAAGATGAATTCTCATTCTTGGGGTGTCTAAAAGCACTCAGCACTCCATTAACCAGTTAGATACTTTGAAGAATCGTTGTTGCTAAATGTAATAAGACACATGATAGTACAGTGATACAGATTTTCGAAAGCACCTGTCTTAAATTCTGAGGGAAACAAAGGAAATTTTAACTTAACAGTTAGCGAGCACCTTGAGTATATATTGTATGGAACAACAACACATTTTGTGTTACATTAAAAATGATGAGGGAGGATATCAGCACATTCCTACATGCAATAATTGTCCAACATAATCTCAGTTTGAACAGGTACTTTTTCTTAATACTTTCAGTTGTACTTTCTATAAAGTTTTATGTTCCAAATACAGTATATACAGCCTATTTCTTTCCTATAAAATTGCCAGCAGTCTAGCCAACCTACAGACAAGCCCTAAGGTCCCATGCTGCAGTGGTATCAGAGGATGTCTTGTTAAATATAACCTTCGGGGTAATTCTAGCACGGTTGGATCTTTCTTCATAAGAACCGTCCAGACAAATTCCTGTTGAGACCAGATGTACCAAGACCTATGAGTGACATTACATAAATCTTATGTACACAGGCTGACTATTTAGCAACAATAATGAAAAACAAACGTAAGACATTTAGAGATTAGAAACAGAATTTATTTAGAAAGTTCATCGAGAGAGCTTCTAGACCCACAAACACACGCCCACTGATCATCTGTCCTTTGCCTCACAAGTGCATTGTGAGAAAAAGCAGCAGGCAAACGTCTCATCTCGCTTTTATTAATAGTCTGAGGGGATCTGCCGAGCCGTTTGCCAGACCCTGTACGCCTCGCTTGAGGGGTGTGGCCTGCCTCAGTCATCACTGAGAGGCTGATGATGTCACAGATTATGACTAATTGATGGTAAATGGGTTTGAATGGAGGAAAAGGGAATAGAAACAAAGAGAAAAGGGCAATAAGAGATCGATAGGCAGAGGGAAGGAAATCTGAGTCAGCTTTATAAAGAGGCTAAGACTATGATGAACAAAGACAAGTATGATGAACCATAAGTAAAGGGAGAACATTAGCTATTCCATTATACTCTTTAGTAGAGAAAGTCAAAGTGAAAATTATGGATAAATAATATGGCCTTGTAAAAATTAAAGGGATAGTTCACAAGTCATTCATCATTTACCCACCCTCATGTCATTTCAAAACTGTATGACCTTTTTTCTTCAGCAGAACACAAAAGAAGATATTTTAAAGAACGTTGGTAACCAAACAACATTGACCCCCATTGACTTCCATTGTATGGACACAAAACCACCGAGACATTTCTCAAAATATCTTCTTTGTGTTCCACAGTAGAAAGAGTCATATACAGGTTTTCAATGACATGGAGGTGAATAAATCATGACTGTATTTTCATTTTTGTGTGAACGATCCCTGTAATACTTCAACCATACAACAATGGAATTATAATACAGTATAATAAGCTCCTTGAAAGACAGGCATAATGCTTTCATAGGTATGATATAAAAACTGTCACCTACAGGGGAATGTGCCCAAAAATGTCGCCAATGAGGGTATTATGACCTGCTGTTGAATCTGTCTGTTTTGTGCAATTGCATTGGTAAATGAGTTCATTCGACTCAGCCATCCTTGAAGGTACCTGATAGTCTAAGCTCCTCTTTCCTTCTGCATGAGTTGTTTATTTATATTCAGAGGAAGAGTAGTGAGTGTGTGTGTTGTCAGAGGTAATGCCGTGTATCTCAATGGCATGAGTGTGGAACACACGGTGAAACTAACAGTGTGACATGCCACTGAAAGATTTGAGTTTATCTGGGTGAATGCAGGTATCCTGGGATGACTTTGTTGCAGCAGTGAATGCATACACATTTTTTTCAGACAAAATCTTTCAAACTATGTGTGTTTTTTTTATGTGGAACATGTCAAAAATAGGACTTTTTGTGGCTGTCATGTTACACTAGGATATTTTAGGGTACCAAATTTCTTTAAATGATGTCTCATGAATAATATGAGTTATATTAAACTACTGTCAATTTCCCTGACTGACCAATCAGAATGAAGCATTCAAATCCAAGGAATAAGAAGATGTAAAAATGTTTTGTTTTTTCCACTCAGGACGTTCTCAGAAAACGATTGCACCACTGTGATCCCCCCTGAACCGTGTCTCAGTCCCACAAAAGATCTGGTCTACAGCAAGACTGCCAAACAGTGCCTGGAAGAGATCTCAGGTAGGACAAATCCCAACACATGTGCACCCTCACACTGTCGGACCTACAAGAACATCACACACACACTAAACATAGGCACAGATTCACTCTGCCAGCCTCTAGTTCCATGTTGCTATCACAGCAAGCAAAGGTCAGAAATGACAGGTGGACAAAGGCCGGCTTGTTTGGGAGGCCAAGCAGCAGAATGTGTTGTTTACTGGTGCTTGTGTGTTATTCTGCATGTGTGACTGTGATGTGACAGCTGATAGCTGAATATTGGTGCCCGGGGCTCAGGCGCTGCACGCGCACGTATCTTAACATCCAGCTCTGAAAAATAAATGCTAATAGCAGCGATTGCTGCATTTCTCCCCACTGTAAACAGCAGTCTCTGGAATTGGAATTTCACTGTGACATCAGCGCTTTTGTGTGCCCGTTTATTTGTTCATTTACTGTTTGTATATTTCTCAGCAGAGCCTCTGCTGTTGTGTTTTTTACCTGAGCTTGATTGTCATGTTTTCAGTGCATTTTGTTAACTCTGTGTGATGATATTTAGTTGTTTACTTCGGATTTCTAAGCACACATTGTAATGTCACTTGTTTTTAGTTACACAAAAGAACTCATAACAAACCCGGCTGAAAAAATCTTTAATGAGATACAAATTAGTGCTTTAGAATGCACAAAAATGTCTGGAATGTTGAATTAAAATGAGTAGACTGCAGACACAAACCCATAACCACACAGCGCTCAGTGTTCATCAATGAGAATGTGTGTCTGCTTAAGAAAGAAGCAGACCATTTTACCCTGTGCAATTGTAAATATATTAGGGAAATAAATACAAAATGTAAGTGGAAGAGCTAGATTGTAATGTTATCCTGATTTCGCTTTGTTACTAGTTAATAAGCCTTTTCACATTTGCACATTTTTGAAAGAAACATCAATATTTTCGTCTCAAAAACAGATGAAACTATATGGCAGTTCTAATATACATTGTTGGTCCTATCAAAAATGAAGTCAATAAGAAGCTTTGTAATTGGTAATCATCTTACCTGTGTCACATACTTCACATATTTCAATCATTTTAATGATATCGACAATATGATCTTAAATACTTACCAAATAATGTGACTCAAATACCTGTAGTCAAACTAGCCTATACGTTTTTATGCTCTACTGTATTCCAATAACTCTCTTATTTCTTTATTTTGTTATTTCTCCTAAGGAATATTTGGAAAAACATCTGAGTCATTTATTTAAACATATTTACAACATAGTCCATATTTAAATAGACTACTTATAGACGTTAACCTCAGAACTCCTCCTATTGCAGTGCATTGTGGGTTACACCCGGCTGTAAAAGTCATTCCACTTATACCACAAGAACAACATGCATGCACCTGTTATGTTTTTGCATGTTTGGCTGGTTGGGTTTATAGTAATGTTGGGTGATATTAAAGCCGTTAAAGCTGCATTCAAAAAACTGAATGATCCAGTATCTGGATGTCTGGTCAAGTGATTCGGATCATAATATTTAAAACATATTTCATGACATAATGCAATCAAATGTATAGATAATTATACTCATGCTATAATCATAATACTCACAGTACAACATCTTTTTAGAATACATTTGTTCAATAGGTGGAGAGAGCTTTACAAGCTACAGTTTTGTCTTACGCTATTCCCACAACCCACACACACATACCTGTGTTGCTCTGAAGGCGTGTGCTCACTTGGTAGCCAACAGCAACAGGAAATCAGCTAGCACCGCAGTAAAGAGAGAGCGAGAAAAGAGATGAATAAAGGGAATAAAACAGCACACGGCGTGTTAAAAGAAGGCAGGCGGACCCTAAGCTCACATCTGAGCGCATACGCATACGCACATGCACCCTCTCCCTCTCTCTCTCTCTGCTGTCCCTCAGAGCAAACCACATGCGCTCGCCCTATCGCCGGTAATTAATAGAGTGTGTGAAGAGTCCTCAGTCACTGAGAGAGAAACAGGAAGGAGAGGAGATGCCGTGAAAGATGTGTATTTTACTGTAACCGAAACCCGACGCTGATCCACTCCCTGCGCGTCTCCGTGCTGCATTGAAGGAAAAAGCGGCGGAAAGAGAAAAGGAGGAACACGAGGAAGAGAATGATCTCAGCGTGCGCACCTGCATGCTGGTTATTGGCTGCGTCGATCGTGCGTGTGGGCAGGATGGTATTTGAAGCTCCCTGGTGTAAGGGGCAGTTTTGCGGGCAGGCGCAGGCGTCCTGAGCCAATCGACGTCTGAGCGTGTGCGTGAGTGCCAGCAGCCACCTGAAGCTGCCTCATCTTTACAATTCTTTTGCACGCACACATCATGTGAGGAGATCTCCAAACTTAGAAAAAAGTCTAAAGAACTAGGGATCAAGAACATCTGACATGAAGCGAGGAGCCGAGTTTTCCGTGTTCCAGGGTGGCAGCCCGCCACGCAAGACGCCGCAGCCCGTCCCGGACAACCTGAACCTCCGCAAACAGCGTTCCCTCGGTAACCTGGTGCTGCTTAGCGATGGGGAGCAGAGGGTTTACGCCTTCGAGCTGGATGAGCCATCGTGCCCCCCTTCGTCAACCTCAGGGGCATCGTCATCATCACCTTCGCCCCAACACGGAAGAGGCAGCGCCCGCCGGCACCCAGACAGCACTGCACGAGCACGCTCGCTATCTCTGTCCCTCACCAAAGTGCTCTCTCAATCCGAGCACTCCCTAATACCCGTTCCCTGGGGGCGTAAATCCAGCCGGATGGCGCCCGCTCAGCGGCACCAGCGACCGGAGGTGATGGGTGATGTGAGCGGCGGTAGGAGATCAGATGAGGTCTCACGGGCAGGGTCAGCGAGCACAGGAGGAGACTGGGCAGAAGAACTAGAGAGTGCCAGAGAGGAACAGGCACAGTTGGATAAAGAGGTTATAATGACTATGCTGGGAGACCTGGAGCAGGTTTTAACCCCCCAGAAACGCCGTAAGTGCCGTGCCACACATAAACACACAGTGTGACTCCAATTCTTTTTAGTGCTAAAACTTTGCCGTGACATAGCCGTCTCTGATTGTTGCTGTGAAATTGGTCATTTTTATAAGTGCATTTGGAGTCTGGCATGTAACTGCATCAGAAACATCTCTGGAGGGTGTCTGGGTGAATTATGATTCTCGCCTTGTGGAATAGGAGAACATTTAGAAGCCAGATTCACCTGCCGGCTATGGAAGTGTTGCCGTGCTGTCTACTGCTCAGATCAATAGCTCAATTTACCCCGCCGTCTGTGTGATCCATGCTTTTATTTCCAGCCTATCCAAAGGTAACCGGCAACCACGGGGCTGTATGCACCTCATCTGATTGAAATAATTCAGCCGTATGTATTTCGTTCTGATAGTAATGTTCTCCTTACCTACTGACTGTTAGAGTCCCTAATAAATGAAGCTAGTTTTGTTATTGCTGTATTCCTGTCAGTAGAGTTTTTAGGGGTGCTTGATGAGTCAAGCCATCATATATTTGCTTATATTTGCATATATTAAAGGGATACTCCATATACTGTTATCATTTATTCAGCCTTAAAGTTGTTCCAAGCCTGTATACATTTCTTTGTTCGGTCGAACACAAAGAAAGGTACTTGGAAGAATGTTAGCAACTGACAGTTCTGGGGCACCATTGACTACCATAGTAGGAAAGATTAATGTATCTTTTTTTGTTCTGTTGAACAGAAAAAAAGAATTTTGAGGAATTTAGGAAAGCAAACAGTTCTGGAGCACCTTTGACTATACCATTTTGTTTTTTCTACTATGGTAGTCAATGGTGCCCTAGAATTGTCAGTTGCAAACATTCACAAATCGTTCTGTGTGTTCAACCAAACAAAGAAAGGTAAACAGGTTTGGAACAACTTGAGGGTGGAGCATCCCTTTAACCCTAAATATTTTACTGCGCCAGGTAACAGTCTGTGAGCTATGGATATCATAAATCAAGACTTCAGGTTTGAATAATCCTATAGACTTCAATTTTAAGATCTGAATCACACCTAGGGATCAGAGGATCAAAGAGACAAGGCATGAGATTTTTTGGCTTAGGTCAGTGAGTATCCACCCCGAACACCTCAGCAACCGCATGGCAATGACCTGGCAACCACCCAAAATGACATGGCATCTGGTGTCAATTTTTGCGCACGCAACTATCACCACTCAGGTGAGAAAATAAGATTATAATATACATTTTAACATTTTCTCAATTCCACTTGTATGTTAGATAACATTACTTGCATCAGAACAAGACTTCTGTATATAAATGACCTCTCTTGTCGAGCTTATCACACGACGCGATGAGGTTAAATCAGTGGAAACTCAGCTGTCGTCTGATCCAACAGAGCCTGTGGTGTCCTCACACCCTCATCCACTGGTGACAGGCTGAAGTGGTTCTTACAAATTGTGTCTGCTCACCCAAGGGCAACAAGTGCAGTTTTGCCGTCCAGAACTCATTTCATCAAATATGGTATGGACTCACATGCAGTGATAATATGAGCGCACCTGCTGTATGTGTGCATGCATGTGTGTTTAAATGGCCCTGTTTGGTTCATTGCTCCAGTCCATTACAAGCACATAAAGCAAAGCCTTATGGGTAACACAGGGTCTAATAGAGTCACCATGACTGTATATGTGTTTGCTTGTGTCCTGGAGCCGTACCTCCTTGTAATAGGGCTATAACATGTATGTTGGACGCAGAGGATATGATTCACTAAAATGTGCCTCACCACTGCAGTCTGGCTTTGGATGGTTGGTCTGTCATGACACTGTCAAGCTAAATTATTGTGTTCCTCTTCCATCTTTAACCCTCTTGAGATCTTTTACTCAGAGACTGCTTGAGTCAGACTCACTTTTGTTTGATTCCATCTGTTTGAAGTACGGGTTGTCTTCTTTGGGGTAAATCATGGCAAAATATGTTAGTAATGACCTCTTAGACGCATTGATTTTTATTCTAGCATAATAATGTTGAGTATATCCATCCTCTAACATTCACAGGTATCTGTTAACATTTTTATATATTGTATATGAGTCTTTACGGAAGATACGTTTTGAATTTTTCAACATGGTTCACCAAAGCTGTAAAGAGATTACAAAATGGCCTCACAAATTCAACAAACCTACACGCACAACCTATAGACACATGACACTGAACTGGATTTTTTTGTGCAAATTTGCCAACCCAGTTCTACTGTGCTGGTGTTAGGGTGTTGCTATGCGACCGAATAGCATTCTGAGTCATTAACACATTGTTATGTCGCGCCTAGGTTGCTAGGGTGTTGCTAGGTGGTTTCTAGGATGTTATAGCTAGCTGTGAGGTGGTGATTAATTGGATCAAGTCTTCTAGGATATTCAGATCCCACAATATGGCTAAGGTCCTTCCTTCAGTATACGTCTATTCCTGTTTTTCATTTGTTAGTTAAATTGGTAAATCTGACTACTAAATAGTAAGTAAGGAATAATTGACGACGGGGCATTGAATTCTTTGAAAATAATGCACACCCCGGGGTGACATTTGTATGGTATTTGTCCCGGAATGCACTTGTTGGTAGGACTAATTTCTTACGCATTTCATCTGAAGCCGTTGCTTGAGCCTGCATATGCAGTTATCCGAGAGCGAGAGGAAGACAGACAGCGCACATGCAAACGTGTTTGATTCCTTGCGAGAGAAAAGCCAAGTATTTATATTTGATTTGTTTTCGTCGTATATAACGCCCCTGTCATATAAAAAAAAGTGTAAGGAGAAAAAACGTTACAGATATTTCTGTGTCAGCTGCGGTTCTCGTCCCGTTTTCCCATTCCACAGACGATTTAAGCTGTTGCTTTTGTTATTTTTATGTTTCTTCGTGTTTTTACTTTAATCTGCTGATTATGTCATGTAGTTTGCCGTTACCTTTGATATATGCTTTAGTTTTTTGTCTGAACAGTCCTGTACAGCGCTGTCGCCATTGTTGTGAAATGTTCATGCTGTCCATAAATATGAATAGTTATTTCTTCTCAAGACAATGGAATTTGCCTGTCATTTTGCCTGTTGTTAGATCCGTATTCAGTGGTAGACAGTACGCTCCAGTATAGTTTAACTTGGCGCAGTGATATGGAACTGTAATTCTGTCAACAGATATGGAACTACTTCATATGTATGCGTTTAACTGAAAAATAATGCACACCCGTGGAACGTTCGTCAGCCAATCAGAATGAAGCATTCAACAGCCCTGTGGTATAATATCACAATAATGCCTTGTTTCGCTTGGTCTGAGTGTAAGTAAATGTCAGACTCTCCCAATTCCAAAACAGACATGCTAACTCGCAAAAAATGTGATGTTTCATTACACCGGGGTGACATGGAGGTGTCTGGCAGGTGGGAAGAGCTGTTAGTAATGCTTCAAGGTGTGAATGCTAATGCAATGCGTGTCATTCTCCTGAACAACAAAACACCTGAGAAAACACTTTAGATTTATAATACTGCTTTCTTTAAGAAAGGTTTGGTTTTTGATCATGTTCCATCTGATGTTTACAAGCTCATACAGTATTTTACGTCATTAGTAGTTAAAAAAGACTAGTTAACAATATAGCACTTCTTATCCTGCAACTGTTTGCAGTTTAAGATGGACATGGGACATAATTGCGACCCCTTTAACATTCATATTGTGAGTGAATTATAAGACCAGAAGTTGTATTGACTAGATATGCAATATCATTGAAATAACAATACAATCAATCAATCAAGAAGTAAGCACCTTTTTTATGTTATTGTTTGTTCCGTAGCTCATTACATGCTAGCCTTAGGGGTGATGATATAAAGTCTTTGGATGAATATCCTGACAATATTGGAACAAAAAGTTGGGTCTGAGATGTGGGAGCTCTTGGACCCCTTACTGTCATCATCAGCCTCATTGAGTGTCTCTGAGTATCTGTCGCTGTTCAATGAGTTTAATGCCCTGAAAAACAAGTGCTTAATGACATGAGTGCCTCTACAACCCATTTTTCAGTTCCAAAATTTGTTTGATTCCACACCCCCACCCCGCCCACAAAACAGATTTAGGCTATAATCAAACTTCGCAAGCTCAATTTCGCGCACCTAATTTTCATTCCGAAGAGTAAAGGTGTGTGATGAATAATGCAGCGTTAATACACGTTTACACAGTTTGTGGCTGACATTATGCACAA
This sequence comes from Triplophysa rosa, assembly GCF_024868665.1. Classification (NCBI taxonomy): domain Eukaryota; kingdom Metazoa; phylum Chordata; class Actinopteri; order Cypriniformes; family Nemacheilidae; genus Triplophysa; species Triplophysa rosa. Next base: position 10,115,549 of record NC_079913.1, read on the forward strand.
TATTTTAAGTGCGAGAGAAGCTGCTTATAAAATATACAGTAGGTCTAACCTTAGGCTTGAAAAACTTTTGGCGACCTCAAGGTTGAAAAGTTCTGTAGTTCTCCGTACGACCATACACACTACGAGTTCATTTCAATCCTATCCCGAAGGTTAGAACGAAAATATATGCATTAGGACGTCTCACAATCCGAATTTGACGGATTTCTGCTTGACAGGCAGATCATGCTCCAGCCAAACTTTAAGATGGGTTTAAGGGTTGGAATGTGGTGTCATAACGCACGGATTACTCCTTGCTCGGTGGAAAAGTGATGACCGTGAAATCTGTCCCTTCATCCCATCAGCTGCACAGCAAGCTGTAACTTCAGCATCTGAGTTGACATGCAAGAGCAGACAGATTCCGCTTAACCGCGTGTTTGAATGATTCACATTTTGAGTCCATTCATCCAAACTATGAAGTAGCAAGTGACTTGGCGGCGGTAACAGGGTCAATATAAAGATTTCTTTTCTCTGTTTCCGTAGGGGAAGATCCAGAGACAAGAAGGATGCGAACGGTGAAGAACATCGCAGATCTGAGACAGAATCTTGAAGAAACCATGTCCAGTTTACGTGGGACGCAAGTTAGCCACAGGTGAGTGTGATATGAGAAATTATATACTTTAAGAGACAGCTCTAAAAATTTTCTAAGAAGTTTTCTGAATTTACTGTAGGGAAAATCATAACTTTTGTTTCATTCTGTGAACTGGTGACCACATTTCTCCCAAATATCAAATGAAAATATAGTTTTTTTATTGGCATTTATTTGCAGAATATTAGAACATGACAAACTGGTCAAAATAACAAAAAATGATACATTGTTTGCAGTTCTTGTTTAACGCTGCAAAGAAAGTTCATATTCATGTTTAAACAACACAATACTAATGTTATACAATTTTAGGGAAAGTGTACAAATGAATATGTGATTGAAAAAGGTTTTATACGTCTTTTCCATTACTGTTTTTTATATTCATACTGCAAATTTATATTCATACATGAGGTTTATTTCTGTTAAAAGTCAACAGACACTGGACTGGAATTGCCACAATAAATGCTGAAACTGCTGTGGTCTTTTTTTTCTGTCGCTATATTATAAAAATTACAGCAATAATATACATTTTTACATGATTTTATATAGAAAAAATATAAAAATACAGCATGAAGTATACAACACCATATTACATCAGTTAAGTAAAACATTGTAAAAACCCTGGCGGAAAGAAAGTTTTCTAACTCCAAAACTAGACATGTGTATTTAATTTTAGCTTCAGTGATGAACTCGGCAAAAAAACAGTGACAGCTTGCACTTAATTTTCCCCCAAATTTAATTTCCTTAAAGACAGAGCTCAGTTTGGCTCACAAACTATACAACTTATAGCCTCAGTGTGCCAACATTTCAAACAAATATGCTTTTAAACGTCAAAGTTAACTTATTTATTTCTAGCGTCTAGTTTCAAATTCCCAATCACCTATTGACTTAAACACAACACAGACAGATGCAAAATCATGTCCATTTGTCCAGCTCTAGAATGACCTATTTTGCCACTTGTCTCTTCATCTCAGTTACAATGTGAATGTAATTTCACAGGAAAATGGTTCTGAGGCAGAGCTCTGACATGACAGATGGCGTTGGCCCTCTCTCTCTTCCACTTTCTCTCTCTCTTGGTCTCCCTCACGGGGAGCATCTTCCTCGAAAATCAATGCTTGGCTTTTTTCTAAAGCACATTGCTTCACACAGGAGCCAAAAAGGTGTTAGACACTTCCTTAGGCACACTCCCTCACCATAAAGATAACCAGTCCAGAGTCAATGAATCAAAAACACTGCAACCACTTTTTGTATAGAGTTCATAATGTTCAGATACTGTATATATAGTGTTGACATGTAGCCATCTGGCTTTGCTTGCAATAAATGAAGATAAGGAAAAACAATGAATCATCGTGACGGCTAAAATATAATAATTCAATAGGATGTGCCTTATAATGTATGAAGGCCTTGCGTTGAAAAGCTATAGAGACCCAGACATGACTTTTAATTGTAGGAAAGAGCTCTATTTTTCAGCATTGCCATCACTCAGTTGTCGACTTGATGAAGTCGACCTGTCTTCTCCAGAGATATTCGCCCACTGTGCGGATTCCATCACACATTTATTGGAACCTTTCTGGCTCCTGTAATTGAGCTTTTGGAAATCGAGTCCCATCCATCTCCAAACACACGTTATGAATGGTGTACATTCTGAACGAATACAGAGTTTCTTCTTCACACACTCATTTACTACACTGCTGCGGATGCCATATAGCTGTATTGATCTGGCCCTGTGTTCCAGTTTTGGAGCTTTTCAGAGCTTAAAAATTGTATTGATTGACATTAAAGAATAAATATTCTCCGCCTTTGAGAGGGATATCTTGAAGGTCAAGCAAGCACCTCAGACAACAATTTAAAAAATGATATCGCTGGGTTTTGAGGCCAAGGATCTCAAGGGGTTTTGTATACAATACTGAATGCTATATCAGCAGATTAAGTCATGTAAATATATGTAAACTTTGTGTAAGTGTGTTTTCTTTCAAAGTTTGGTATCAGGTCATATTATTTTGGGGGTCCAAAATTCTGAGACCACTATACATTTCTTTGTTCTGATGCGAAAGATATTTATAAGAATGAAACCGCTCTTGGCCACCATTGACCGTAGTAGAAAAATTACAACGGTAGTCAAAAGTTCCCCTAGAACTGTTTGTTTTTTCTACATTCTTCAAAATATCTTCTTTTGTGTTCAACAGAACAAAGAAATTTACCAAGATTTTTTTCCTACTATGGTAGTCAATGGTGGCCAAGAACAGTTTGGTTACAAGTATTCTTCCAAATATCTTTCTTTGTGTTCATCAGAACAAATTTATACAGATTTGATTTTTGGGTGAACTGTTAAGTTGTTAAAGGCTGATCACACAAATTTCCTTATGCTTACATTTCTTATACACTGTACATCATAACCTGCATTGTTTGAAGTTTTTAAAATATCATACCTTTTCATTTTTTCTAGATTAAGTAAAAATGTTTTCTAGGTTTCCACATGGAATTTGTGCAATACTTTATTGTATGTATACTGTGCTTGTGTGCGTGCGTGCATGTGTGTGTATTTGTCATACCACTCAGTATAGCTGGTTCATCTTCCATAAATCCAATTGATCTCTCTCTAACCCATCGCTTATTTTCCTGATCTCATTTCCAGCACATTTAGTTAGATCAGTCTTATTACCTAATTGATAAAAGAAGCCCAATACACCCTGAATCATCACCCCAACGGTCCATCTTTCTTTATCACTTCTGTAATCCACTCATTTTAGAGGATGTTTCCATGACCTTAATTCCATTGAAGGCACCTGTGGTATAGGTATATATGGCCAGTTTTATCAGTCCATTAGCTTCTTGGCCATTCAAGAGAGGCATAACAGAGCAGGACAGCAGATTCGGAAAAATGCAGCAGTCTTACCCTTTCCCAATAGCTGTGGCATGTTGCTAAGAGACGGACTTGTCGAGAAGAATATAGCAGAACTGGCAGCTGTCAGGAGGAGTGGCATCAGAGAAGAAGATAAACGCAGGAGACCGGTCCAGCAGGTCATTTTGGAGATCAATTGGTTAGATAGAGCAACCAGCTAATGTTTTCCGTATTATATGATGTTAACTAACTCTTAAAGGGACAGTTCACCCCAAGATGAAAATTCTGTCACCATTTACTCACCCTCAAGTTGTTCAAACCTGTATGAATTTCTTTGTTTTTCTGAACACAAAAAAAGATATTTGAAAGAATGTGAGTAACCAAACAGATCTCATTCCCCATTTACTGCCGTAGTAGGGCAAATAAATACTATGCTTGTCAATGGGGGATGGAATCTGTTTGGTTACTGGCATTCTTCCAACTATCTTTCTTTGTGTTCAGCATAACAAGGACATTTGTACAGGTTTGGAACTATCTGAGGGTAAGTTAATGATGACAGAATTTTCATTTTTGGGTGAACTGTAGTATAGTCATAAAACACTAAGCTGCTAAATTTTTATTTGTAGAAGAAATGGGAGGGGTATCTTTTTTGTTGGTTTAGGTTTGTGCAATGCATACTTTTTTGCAAAGGCCACTTTTAGATGGTTATAAAAGTGACCGTGTGCCAGTAAATATGACAATCAATTTAAGATTACGATTGCAAATTTTCAGTCCCGAGAAAGAATTTAAGGAATATATTTCAACATTTACTGTCATTTTAACTTTACAGTTTCAATTCTTCTATAGCAAAATTACGGTCACACATTTTAAGGTCCAATTCTCGCTACTAACAAGCCATTAACTACGACTTTTGCCTCAATAAACTCCTAATTTGGTGCTTATTAATAGTTAGTATGATAGTTGTTAGGTTCAGGTATTGGGTAGGATTAGGGATGTAGAATATGGTCATGCAGAATATGCTTCATAAGTACTAATAAACAGCCAATATTCTAATAATATGCATGCTAGTAAGCAACTGTTAATAGTGAGAATTGGTCCCTATACTAAAGTGTTACCAAAATTACTTATTAATAACAGATTCGTGAAAACTCACAGAGTTTCAGTGTCATTACAGTTGTTCACAAATAGCGCTCGCAGTATTCAGACCAGCACAGCTCTGTAAGTTTATCTCCGCCTCCATATGTTGGCACACAATCTACATATGTGCCAAGGGAAATTACAACCACTTTTGTTTGTACCACCCAGTCAAAGTTCTATTTATTCCATGTTTTTCGTTGGTTATTTGTGTGTGCTCTTTCAATTTGATCTATACTTTGCCTACTGGAATAAATCGACCATCCTCTGCACCATTCATTGTTACTGCTGAAGAGTATTTTGTGTCTGTAGATAACACTGAACTACCATTTGTGTGACCATCACTAGCTTGTTTTCCATCCTCCATTGCCGCTGAGTCACAACTCTCTGGTGGATTTTATAATAGGAACATCCACGCACATACAACGTTTCTATAGCCCTGGGTACAACTAATGCTGGTGGCCGCCCTTTCAAATATATCACTGCACAACAGGATAACAGTAGATGCGGAAGCTATTTTAAGATTCGGACAGGACCCACGGAGTCTTCGATACAAATCTATAACCTACTTATTTTGAATAGTTCTCTATTGGCTGGCTATTTAAAAACACAAACTGATTGGACGTGCCATTGCAAAGTATTCGCAAATGCGTCTTTTTTATAAAGTCTACTTTTTGGGGAATTTTCTTACCCAACTTGCATGCCTAACAGGCTAAACAAGCTAGAATGAATGAGTTTCTCTTTTGTAAACACTTTGATTGTGAGGATATGACTATACTGAGTCTGGCACTGTATCCATGACAACATTATATTGATGCTGATGACACATTTGTTAAGCGACACTCAATGCTGACCCCCTGCTGATGTCTTATTTATGAATTTGTATATTCAATGCTGTATTTTAACACTGTCGTGTGATCGTTTCGCCACTAGAGAGGGCTGTTGCAGGACGTGGTTTTCATTCTTGCATGTGTGGGGTGTGTCAATCTGGGCATCTGTATTTGAGCATGTGTTTTCACGGCTAGCATCACACACATTCCCACATTAACAAGCTTGTGACATTTGAACACGCCCACATCAATACACATACACACACAATCTAATCCATAGCAGTAGTGCTTTATAAAGGTCAGATCGACGTTGCTGTCTTGTTGATGGACCGCTGATTGTTGAAGTGGATTAGACATGACACGATCAGAATAGCTTCGGTTTTATGAAGAGCACCGATCGCACGCGGCAGCATTGGCAATCTTTCTGCTTCAGCTGGGTCCTTCACACCACACTGAACACTCTCAACCTACAGATAGAAGCCCTGCTGTGAGGAGAGACGCTGTCTAATATAGACATGCGAACGATCTGTTGTGGATAAGAATATAAAGACATCGTGTAGAAGTGGAGATGAGTTAAAGGGATTGATTGCCTTGAAATAAAAATTCTTTCACAACGAAACCGATTATGATGCATAAATGTATCCTGCAAATATTGACTTTGGTGTGTTTCTCACACAATGCCGTCAGACAAAATATTTTTTTTCAAGACCTCTAAAATGAAGTGTGTTCAACATACAACGAATGTCTGAAAGAAAGCTGTCACGAAGCAAATTCAAGACACGATGTTTTTGAGTCTAGTCTAGATTGCTGCATTGCAGGGTGCACGCCGGTCCTCAAACTGTCAAGTAAACCGTTCACCTTGGCGCAGGTGTTGTATACTTGTGTCTCGAAATAACACATCAGCTGTTTTAAAAGCAGGATATTGATCTGAGTACCCAAGTCCCTCTGCAGTCCCAAACTTCTCTCATCTAACCCCCTTCTTTATCTCTTTCCCCATTTCTAGTACCCTAGAGACAACCTTTGACACCACAGTAACTACAGAAGTGAACGGGCGTGGCCTCCCTGCGCTCTCCAGTCGCTCCTCCACCATGGCTTGGCGTCTCGGCCAATCGTCAAGCCCCCGTCTGCAGGCCGGAGATGCACCTAGCTACGCCCCGCCCAGATCCACCGCAGGCACTACTGGTCGCTATGGTGATGCCTCCAGGTTGTTGTACACTGCCCCCCTGAGGAGAGCGGCCGCCTCAGGGGTTAGAGGGTCAGAGCCGGGGGAGAAGGGCGGGATCTCGGAGGCGGGGCCAGAGGTGGACGTCACCGGATATGGGAGTGATGGAGAAATACTTGCAAAGAATGTGCATGCAGATGACATCAGTGGGTAAGAAACACATACCAGACAATGGAAATAAAGACAAGCAGAAGCAGAAACAAAGATCCTTCCATCCCTCCCATACACATGCACATCGTATTTCTGTGTATGGAAGAATAACTCAGGGTCACCGAGTGACGCGGCACTGCTTCTGTCCTTGCTGCCTCTATGCTGATGAATAGATCGAGAGAAAAATGTAAAAATGAAGGCTTTACGACACAAAGCTGATGTATTGACACTTGTTCTTGAACTATTTGTTTAACAGTGATGAAACTACAAAAGACAAGTGCTCATACTGTCAAAACTGCAGGCAATAAATCTGCCTTAAAAAGCAATTAGCCTAATTATGACACTTATTATCGAAGCGCTAATGTATTTTGTGTCCACTCATCCATGGCATGTGTATAACTCCCTGTCCCAAAGTAAACACACTGTGTATGGAAAGTCTTCTTCTGAATATTAAGGTAATTCAAATATATAAAGTCTGTCCTACACATGCAAATGCACTGTAGCGGGACTAAAATTGGAATCAAAAGCTGAATGCATACAATCCCATCTTGTTTGTATTACATACAGTATGCATATAAAGCAAGCTGCTGCCTGCTGTACTGTCTAATTGATATATAATGGCCTTTATTTGTATTAATTGACTTTTTACATGGAATAAATAGCTCGATTAAATGAATTACAATAAAAAAAAAACATCAATAGGCTGAAAAGTAAAACAGCCTGAATTATGTAAAAGGGTGCATTCGGTCTTGCTTTACCATATTCACCTGTATATCTACTGTACATTTTTAATACAACATCCATGTTATAATAGGTGAAGAGACTCAAGCTGTGAGATAGTAGCAAAAGTGGCATGTGGTGGTTGAAAAAAGTTACTTGATTTAGAAACAATTGATTTTCAGTGAATAAATGTGCAATAAATAAACTCCGGGGGCATCAGAACCGGCCCCTAAATGATCCAGCCTGACAAATTATCTTCTTGTTATGATGTATTTATATTGTATCTAAATTTGGCCTGCCGACGTCCCACAAGCCATTCACCTCAATAGAAAGTATCGTGTGCTATCATCTCAAGAGCATCCGAGTCTGCTGCTAATTTGATGTGTCTTATATTAAGGTATCACACAGACGGAGGTATTTACTCTCGGAATGTGGACCTTTATTCTCGGAATGTGGGTCGCGCCCCTGAGCTGACGCCCTCTCGAGAGGTCATCCAAAAAGGGGTCAAAGAGATGCAAGGGGAGGACAGGTGAGACTTCCTATCATTAATTCAATTAACAATTTCTGTTTCAACGTCCAGTGAGTTGCCCAGACTTTTACTTCATGATTGATGTAGGACAAAACTGTTTTCGTAGACACCTCCTGTAACATTTAAAATATGCAAACCTGGCAGCATTGAATCTTTGCGGTAAAAGCAGTGAAAATGTACACACGTGGTGATTTGATGGGAAAACTCATTTCAAAAAGTAAGAAGTTCTGACAAGATTTGAATTAATGTGTCGCACTTTCCGTAACCGTGGAACGTTGGCGAAATGTTGGGAAACCAAATTAGTTTCATTGTTGGTCTCCTTGGCTGTGTCATTTGATAAAAGGACCCATAAATTCAAAGCCGAAACTCTAAATGAAGTGATTTATATGCTCGTAACAGTGTGATGTGATGGCTAACGCCCCAACACCGAAGTTCAAATCAAGTGATGAATGAGATTCGGTTTGATGGACATGATAGCAGATTTTGTGATCAATGAGCGTTTTTCCATCCTTTATCAGTGTCGGATGAGAGGAGAGATAACTGAATGGGAGTGTAACTGATGAGGTCCAGACCGCATCATAGCGGCCTGTCAGTCACATGAAAACCTGTATCTTGTCTGATGTCCGGCTAAAAGACTTGAAAGATTAAGTGCTGTTTTATCAGATCTATAAACAATTCTGTCGTTATATAGTCCAAAGAGTACAAAGCAATGCATATTTTGACATGAGTACCTATTGTTTAGACTCATCACTTTACAGCTTACTGTATTTTGGCTATTAACCACCCATATACAGAACAGGCCTACCTAATTTTATATAAAATAGGACAGACTGCTTAGAGAAGCATTATCATCCTAGTTATAGTGGCTCTTCTGTGGATAAGGATCAGCTGGTCCCCAGACTGATCCCCAATCCCCAAACTAATGAACCCAACCTGTCCGGAGGGGATGTGATTGTTGAAAACTGTCATCTCGGAGTCTCTGTGACTTCGGCTGTAGGAAGTTTACCTCACCCATCCCTCTTTCTCCCACTCCTACTCTCTCTCGCTCTTCCCAATTTTGTCTTCATACCAAATGGCTTTCACTCATCGGGCTATTTTAGTAGCAGCTCATATATTTTATTGCCCTGATCCTCAGTGTTTACTAGTCGGTACCTGTGTGTTTTATGGTTAGTATTTCTCTGGCCTCTGACTCCCTGACCAATTACCCGCTCTAATTGGGAAGATGAACATGATCCCTGTGCACTTGTTCTGGGTGCGCTGTAGTGTTAGAGGGTGGAGAGAGCAGAAGGTTCCAGAGGGACTCATTACGGGCGATGCTTAATGACGGTCCAACTCTGTCTCTGAATTCGCCGGTGCTCTTTTAATCCACAGCTAAACCCATCACTCTGATTAAAGCATGCGCCATCTGCCACGGAAATGGCACGGCAAATAAATGAATCAAATAGATTTTTTTGTGAATTACATAAATGTGACTTGTTTCTGTTATATCTTTTATTTGGATTTTTTACTATTACTCATAATTAGTTTGGGAGAAAACTTGTCCTGCACTATTTTTGCTTTAAATGTGAATTCATATCTGTACTTCATATCGAAGCATAGTTCATAACATCCATATTAGGGCTGTCAAACAATCGCGATTAATCGCATCCAGAATTGTGTTTGCATAATATGTGTACTTTACATATTAATTTTGTATTTATAAACACATGCACATATATTTAAGAAAAATCAAAAAATGTATAAATGTTTATAAAAAATGTCATATACTATTAATATAGTTATACATAAATATAAATAAATACATGCAAATATTCGCTAAATATACTGTATATACATGTATGTGTACGAGTTATTAAATACAAAATTAATACGCAAAGTAAACAGACACATTATGTAAATACAAACTTTTATTCTGGATGCAATTAATTGCGATTAATCGTTTGACCGCCCTAATCTATATATATAGATCATTTTTTGAGAAAATATGCACTGTAAAAAATTATTTTTAAGTTTTATTTTAAATTTTTTTTATAAAAAGTTGTGAAAAAGTTACATTACAAAAATAAACTGCAAATACAAGGTGGGTGTATAGTAAAAAAAATACATGTAATTTTATTTCACCAAAAAGTAATTTTACCTTTTTTATTTAATTTTCACATTGATTTATGATTTTTACAGCAGACTTATGATTTTTTTATGGCTGAATGATAATAAAATAAAGAAAGCACTATAGTACATCTTTTGTGCCACTTTATTGATATAAAGAAAGGAGATGAGGAAATTCTGTGAGCCAAACTCAAACTGGCACTGCCCGAATGAGCACCACAGCTTGCCACATCAAACCACGTACGCTTTCTGCTATGCCAACTCATTTTATTGCTTCACAACAGTGATACTGGAAGCTCCTTAACTTTCATCCATTTTAATAAAGGAGACCATATTTTCATCACAGCCACCAGTCAGCGGCGTGTTTGTGTATTGGCGGTGCGTAACGGCGTAAATTGTGGCTGTCATCTGCTGCGAGCGTCCATCTGTGTGTAATACCTCAAAGAGTGTGACTGCTGAGATTTGGGCATTTAAACAAAGCTCACTCGCTCTCCCTACTGCGGCGTGTAGCAGTTGGAATCCCTCAGGCTGGGGAAAATGAGATTATTTCAATCTGCTGTTGCCCTTTTAAAACTCTGACTGCTGAATAAGCACCAATGCAGCGTGGCCAACAGCGACACGTCGCCTGCATAATAGCAAACATTTTGCCTCGCAGAAATCCGCCATGAAACTAAAGGCTAAAAGTGAGCCGTTGCGAGTAAATCTTAATCTCGCATTGTTGTTTTAAGTAATCCTGTAATAATATTCATTGGAAATGCTAAATGCAGCTGTGGCAGTGTCGACGAAGATTAAAGTAATAAAAATGAATTGCTTGTCTGACAAATTATGCTGTATGTATAACATCTCAGAGTTTGCTTGAAATCGGTTGCCATCAGACAATGATTAATCCAATGGCTGCTAAAAGCCTTTAGCTATAAATACTCCCATCATGCAACATAGATGAGGTTTGGCTGGTGGCAACTCTGTGGGACGAGGTTGAGAAAGAAGGACCTGACAGCGGCAAAGACATGAATAAGTAAAACCCTTCGCTTTCAGAGAAAACGAAAGAGAGAGAGACTGGATGCTCATGACAGTTTGCTCGGCACTTTTGTACTTGAAAGGAAAGCTTTGGAGATTGGCTTGTGTTTGTGAGAATGCAGGGAGGACTGAATATGACAGTGCATGTTTGTGTTTGGCTGATGTACCGATCTTGTGGTTTTGTTAAGTTGTGATAAACAGAAGATGGGTTTGGTAGCGATGTGCTTTCACAGACCTTTACAAAGATTCATGTTAGACGAAAGATTTTGTGACCGAATATTTTTACTGATACGGCGTGGTGAGAAAAAAATTCTCCCAAAATGAAAATGATTTATACTTTTGTTCCTGCACATTCATCATTAAAATTGAGACCTGGAAGTTTGGTCGCGTTATAGATGGTCACCTTAACCATCTAATTTGGTTCGGGAAATGACTAACGATGATTCATTTGACCGGTTATAAATGAATAATTATTTCATGCTCTGCTCTCCAGTGCTCCACCTTAAGCTCATCATCAGTCCCGTATGAAATATGCAGACTTTTTTGTACTTTCTGTGCTGCCTTTGGGGAACAATGAACACATTTTGAGGAATGGATCTGAAAATTGTCAAATTCAACAGAGCTGAAATTTCTATACACCAGGAGTTTTTAAACTTTTTCATGTCAAGGACCACCCTTTCTAAAATACATGTCCATTTTTTTGTATAAAGAAGCATTTAAACAGTGATATTATAAAGACAACATATTGTTTGTAGAAATGAAACTAAAATAATCTTCAGTAGATTTTTATGACTTTTTCTGTCTTTTGTTTAAAAAAAGAATCTGGGGACCCCTTAGAACATTCTGGAGGCCCCCTGGGGGTCCCCAGACCCCAGTTTGAAAACCCCTGCTATATACATATTGCTAATATATAATATATTGTCTTCTGATATTTGTTTAAAATGTTCTCTATTTGATAAAAGAGCACGTTTAACCTCAGAAATTGGTTCAGAACAGTTAAAACGTGTTTTCTGGCATGAGCAATGTGTTTCTTATCTGTTCCATGTGTTGCTTTTAAAAATGCATTCTGGTCGATACCACAATAACCTCTAGTATTACAATTATCGACCAGATACTGTCTGTTATATAACCTCATTTTGAACTTATTTCCTCCTAAAGGGAAAAGTAAAAACATACCAATGAGAAAAAAGTCCTAGAGTGTTTTGTCCTTCTGTTTGAAGTTTCCAACAATGGTTTCCAATTATTTTCCAATAATGCAATATCCAGCCATGTCTCCCATGACTCCCAATAATAAGACCTCCCACAAGCCTTCGGGGCAGTGTTTCCATCCATTAGCCTCGAAAATCATCCATCAAACTCATATCAAATCAACCAGAATCTGACGCTGGACAGTTTCACCCCCTCGGTTTCTTCGCTCAATGGCACAGTTAAACATTTCTGTATTTTCTCCCTAATCTATCCATGTTCGCAGTATGCGGAGTTTGTTTGGTGCTTAAATGCAAATCTCTCTCGTCTAAAACCCCAGGGATGTTAAATAGTGACTTAGTGAGGAAAGCTATTCAGATACTTGTTTTGTTGTTCAGCACTTTTTCGTTTTGAACTTGAAGACCTCCAGCCAAGAACATTTACAGAAGAGCAGAGTAATTATTGTATATTCACCTGGGATAAACTCTTAAGAGTGCTGGCTCAGTATTTCACTATCATTCACATTCATCCTTTAAGTAAATCCAGTTTAGAATTCCCTGTATGATAGGGCTCAGATCTGATGTGCTGAATAGCTAGATAGCATTTTGGGGCGGCCAAACTTTGAGCCAGCATCACATATCCTTCATAAATGAGGACTGCGACAAGCTCAATGAAAAGTTAAGATAATGGCGAAGTTTAGAGAAATTACATTTATTTAATTAACTATTCAAATGTATTTAGACAACCCGTTATTTAATTTGGGATGCAGACACATTCCCCTGGCTTCACTATATGGTCAGTTTGTATCTGTTTAGATAATGGGTTTAATATGGTGCTTTGGATTGATCAATGCACTGGGGAATGTAACCCTGGCGGTATAAACAAACAAAGTGCCTAGACAACAAATCGGCCTCATCCGTGATTTCCCTCTGCTGAGGCTGGTTTGCGGACAAACAGGCGAGAATGCAAACTAGAATGGTGACTCAATTTTTTTCAACACTCATAACGTTTTTAACAATGTTAACCAGACTTGCAATATATATTAACAGTTACAGTTCAACGTTATGATGGACAGAAATGTAGAAATATCATTTATATATCCTCTTTATGGGTCCCCTTTAATGGGGTCCCAACAGACCCCTGGTTGAAACCCCTTAGCTTTAAGGCTTCAACCAAAGTCCCCAGCATACAATGTAATGTACCATGTCACCAGTAACATGTTTTTCTTACGGGATATTAGCCTGACAAACCGAGTTAAGTTCTTTTGTTGATTTTGCTGGGAATACATGCTCTATTAGATCATTTAATTCTGTTTTAATTTCCCTTTGGTTATAAACAGTAATTCCGTTAGTGGTTTCCAACATGACCTAATACAAACAATGCTAAATTAATATCCCGCAGGAATGTACTGTAACTGCATTTTATGACTACTTTGTCTGATACTACTTTGTCTGGTCCTTATAAAGCCACACCAAATGCATGGTGACTAAATAATCAAAACAGATACCAAAAAAAATCACGACGTGCTATTGATGTAATGGTCACAAATTGTTCAAAAATATGACCAATGAATAAATAATACATGTAATAAATAAATAGAAATAAGAGGGTTTTAGTAGCTGTGCGACAAAACAGAAACAGTAAATGTGCATCACATTGTTGACAGTTTTGTTGACTATATTGGTTGTGATTCAGTTTTAACGTATTAGTTTGCAATACTACAAATTTTGTGGTTATGTATCCAACCCCCTCCGCCTAGACATGACTGATTCCTAGTTATTTACTAGCAAGATCATCACTCTACGTCCTCGAATGGTGCCGATGTGTTGATTTGCAGAAACGACTGCATGCATTTAAAGTTCAGGAACCATGTTGTCGATATTATAGTTTTGATGGCGCTTGAATCCTCTGCAATGCAGAAGCTGAGCGTTTTTTCACTCCGGGCTAGTGAAGTGACGTTTGTCTGTTCTTGCTTTCTTAAGAGCCTTGTCATGTTCTGCCTCCCCAAGGTCATCTCATTCAGAAAGGTTTAATTTACCTCTATGCATACAACAGCTGAATTACTCAGAATTTCACTTCGAACCCCAATTCTTTTTTTGGAAAGACACGTTTTCTCTTTAGCTTTATTTTATTTATTCCTTTAAGAAAACCAAGAAAGTGATGGTTCCTTACAATGTGTATTGCACATGCATGATTGGCCTTTAACCAGTAAGAAAGTTGCACTAAACAGTGCTCATTAAGGGGTTCGACCCTGACTTTGAAGTCAGTCTCCTCCGGCAACACCCCAGCTGTCTGAGGATGTCTGTGGCGCTTCTCAGAGCGCATGATGGGCCCAGGGGAGGAGTGGGAGGTGGTGGGGTGGAGCCGTTAACGGTGGCGAGATGGTTCTGTCTTTTCTTCAGCCCGTGTTTCGCGAGTAAGCAGGTGGGCTGCGTTCTTCAGCCACCACTCTCCTCCTACATTCTCTTCTTCTTTGCTTTTTCTCTTGTTTTACCCTGGAGCTACAGCATGACACACACAGCCAGGAGACAGCCAGACAGCATCAATCAGCATAGGGCGGTGAGTCATTGTCCTGACTTTTGCTTGGGTATCTATTGACCAGTGTTCATTGGTTCTGAGTACGTACTTTGCTATGTTGGCGAACAGGACAGTCACCATTTGGTTAATAGTTTGCTTTTGTTTTGCTTCGCGTTCATTTCTGATCATTGCAAAATTTCCAGGGTTCCTTGGTGCTAAAGTGCACTGGGCTTATACATGTGATAGGAAATACTGATATCATGCCTTTCTATCAGTGTCAACATCCAAAGACTGCTACAGTATGTAGTTTGTTTTTCCCTTTGGGGATCATTCAATAGCATATATTAGTTTTTTTTTAACAAAAGTGGCAAAAGAATTAGCATGGTGCATATATAGAGCAGTTCACTATTTTCACGCAGGATAGCAACCTTACAAGCGCTAGTTACTTTACACTCCATAAAACATGTTTCTTTGTCAAAATTACAGCACAGCATGATGCATATTTAACAGGCCAATGGACACAGCAAGCCATCAAAAAAGTGATTTATTATCCTCCACGTAGGACGCAAAATCTGGCTTTATTCAATGTTGTTGTTACACGATTCTTTCAGACACTGAATATTGCATGAGAGCATTACTGTACGCTTGAATCGATGTTTTCACTGTGCACTCAATAACAGTAAAAGACAACCGACAACCGTGCCATGAGGTGCATTTTAACTAAATAAGACATAAATCTGTGCCTGTTTTTCTCAAACAAAAACGGAAAAACAGTACTTTTCACGTCTTTGATCTGAAAACAACAGCTCTTGGTAATTATACAGTAGGTGCTGTTAAAAGACATCTTGCTCCATATGACTGGAAGAGCATTGCTGTTGTGAATGGACCGGTGTGTTAGGACATGGTCTGCGGAAAGCATGTCACCCTGCGCCGCTTGTCAGACTCATCACAGGTGCGGCAGATGCAGTAGCGCGCGGTGTCAAGGGACATAAAAGAATAAAATATTCAGTCCATACAGGCGAGTTTCCAGGCCAGCTCTCCGGGGTCCTTATCCTGGTGCCATTAGTTCGGCTATTCTTACATCAACATAACAGACTGTTTTTATAAAACGCAAGTAATGTATAGCATGCAGCTTAACTTGGGTTTGTTTCCTAGTCAAAGAAAAATGTGGATTTAGTCACCGTTCTGGCTGTATAACAGTGACCACACTTTTCCTGTGGCCACGCTCAGTGGTACATGGCTATGTGGAAGAAATACTCTCAAGGTGACCTTAACCAATGAGCCCTTGCCAAAAAGCATCCCATCGGCGTAGGATGCACACCTAAGCTTGAGAATCAATCCCAAAAGTTTCTTCTTCACCGTTGCATTGTGGGAGGGCAGCGAGTGCAGAAAGCTTTTGAAAGCTCTCAAGAGTGTAGGTATCGGCCGAGTGGTTATATTTTCAATTGAACTGAAGTTTTTGGTGTATTGTAACATATTGCACTTTCAGCATTAGTTTTCATTTGGCATCTGAACTCACCTGCGACTACCATTACTTGAGAACATCAGCAAGTCGATACATCTACCCAGGTGTTAAAACATTAGAGTCAAATGTGTCTGTAGATGAGACAATTGCGTAACAACTGCCAATGTTGCATTTGCATTCATTTCATGCTTGACATAACAATTGGATCAATAAGATTCCCTGCCTGAAATGATAGAATCATGTTTTCTTGACTATTCCCTGAATCCTTGGCTTAATAATGGTCCAGCAAACTGGAAGATGAATAGCACACGTTGGATGAGATGGTGTGGAAATGATTTTAAATGAGGTGTGGAGCAATAAATGCCAGTGGGCTTGTTTGTTTCACTTAACATACTGATGATTTACTAACATTTTATGTTTGTCTAGAGGAAAATTCAGATTCTCCATTTAAAATGTATTTTTGTAATGTTGTATGTGTTTAGCAAAAGCTGTTTTAAAGGCTAAAGAACCTAATTCACAAACAAGTCAAAATGCATCATATAAGAATAGATATTGTTTTATTATGTATTCATCCTAATGTTATTCAAAACCTGTGTATGACTCTTTTTTTGTGGAACACAAATGAAGATATTTTGAGAAATGTGGTTTTGTGTCCCAACAATGAAAGGCAATGGGCGCCAATCTTCAAATGATCTTCTTTTGTGTTCTGCAGATGAAAGGAGGTCATACAAGTTTGGAATGACATGAGGGTTAATAAATGATGAAAGAATTTTCACTTTTAAGTGTTGTTTACACTTTTGAAAGTGGCTCATCCGTTCAGAGCCAGGACTGTCTGTTTCATAATACCCTGTACAGATGACCTCAGTCTCATTCTAATTTGCATTGTTGTATAACACAACACCGAGCTCCAAAGAAAAGTGTCAGCTGCGCCTTGAGTTAAATAAGCGAGAAATAACAGCGCTGTAAATCAATAACTGTTATTTTTAGAGTGATTACACACATGCGCGCGAACTCAGAGTTTCTTTCTATCTCTTGAATCTTTAGAAACACCCACACGCTGGTGTTGAGAGCCCTGCGGGGTCTCTCACAATTATTATCCAAAGGCGTTCAGCTTCTCAAAGTTTCCTTTCCTGCTCGATCCATCCTGCATACATTATACAAGTCAAGAGACAATCTGCACTCGCTCTTCAAACATTTCCTAGACTGCGGACCCTGCCTAGTCATAAATGTATTGCGTTTTGGATGCCAGAGTTGTTCTATGTGCTTATAATCTTACAATCAATGTAAATATCAAAATTCTAGATATGAACATTAGTTACAAGGTTTGAATGTGCAGTGTTAAAGTAGGTGTCATGGTAGGACCGTTTCATCGGACGCACGCGTGCCTGCCCCCCAGTTAACTTCCGGTTTGTGTTTGGCTAATATTTTTATCCTTATATTTAATTTAATTTATGTTAATATTCATTTATATTGTTATTTTATTGTATAATAATTGTATTAAATAAACGATTTGTTGAATTTTGTTGTATGTTCATTTTATTAAATAAACAATTTGTTGAGTGGGTCCTGTAGTTTTGACGCATTTAAACAAACCGTATGGACATCTAGTGGTTGAGTTTGGTATCGCAGTCTAAGTTCAAAATATTGAAGGGACAAGTTTAGCCATCTAGTTTCGTTTGCTTGTTATCAGAAATAATCTACAGGCACTCTAGTTTGTGAATGTGTACCGGAAGTTCAGTTGGGGTCACAAAAGTGTGCATGCGCAGTAACGTTTGTTTATGTTGTTAAGATGAAACCGTCTATAGGTATAACTGCCAATTTAGTCTTGCGAGCTCAGCCACCCATCATCCTAGTTTAAAAATATTTCCTTGATCAGATCTCAAGTATTTATTATGCATGTGGACATATGCACGCACACACACACACACACACACACAGTCAAACAAGGGTGACCTGTTTGCTTAGCAACACCAGACAGAGATAGACAGCGGGCGATAAGTATCAGCATATGATTTATTTCTTCTAATATTGAAAATGAGAACAATTCTACTTTGGCAATAATATCAGCTTCCCATGTATTCACATTTACAATTCCTCTAAAGCGTTTCAAGTGGGTCAGCATCCTTCATTAATTAGACACAGTCTTCTAAATTATAGAAATGAGGACATAAGGTCTGGTGAAGAGTGAGAGATTGTCAATAGGCAATAGTAAGTTAATGAGAACTGAAGTGATGAAGCTTCAGTCTGGTAATTGGGAAAATGAATATAATGGGGCCGGGGAGTCAATAGTGGCCACCGAAATGTGAATGAAGCTGTGTTGCTTTTATGTTTACCAGGAATGCCCTTGACTTTCATTTTGACAATGTAATGAATCAGCCCAAATCGATATCTGCTATGATCTTTCTGTAACTCATTATGCAAAGAGTCCAGATGTACTTAAACAAAATTGGCTTTAAAGTGCAAACTTGGGATTTAAAAAGCTAAGAAAGATAACAACTGGCATCATTTCATATCATGTGATCTAAATTAACCTTGAACTTCAACTTCACTACAAAATGTATAGCATAATGCAATGTAAGTCGCTTTGGATAAAAGCGTCTGCCAAATGCATAAATGTAAACGTTAACATCAACATTTCCAACAACATGTTACTTCCTTTTTACAGTAGGTGGCGCTATGACTGTGACTCATTATTGGCATGTAGTAGCACTTAGCTAAGTGTTTTAGCATCTTTCATTTATCTAATCTTTCATTTGTCTATCTGCAGCTGGGATGACAGCAGTTCGGTCAGCAGTGGTTTGAGTGATACCTTAGACAACATCGGCACTGACGATCTGAATCCACCCACGTACTCCGACATCTCCTCCCGCAAGAGCAAAGCAGCGCAGGTGCGCATACGCTCGCATCTTTCATACTTTTATTTCCTCACACACATACTTTTATAAATAGCTTTGTACCAGCAGTCTGTCGGGAGGCCACAACAGATTGAGCAGGATAAGAGTTTTGGACATTTTGCTTTGGCTAGTAGGAAAAGTTGAGCCATCTGTCAGATGGAATGCCTGTGTGAGATTACTGTGTATGTGTGTGTGCTAAGTTCACTGTCTGTGTGATTCACAGTCAAATAAAGACACGCCGGATGGAAGTAGCTGGGCCGGTGCTGAAGATCTGAAGAAGGTTGATGAGGAGATGGAGCCAGGGATGGACCCTTCCTCAAAGTGGAAGAGCTCGGGACAGGGTGAAGATGTTGGTCAGAAGTCAGGTTTGCCCATGTCCCAAACAGGCTCCTGGAGGAGAGGCATGAGTGCCCAGGTTGGAATCACACCACCACGGACCAAAGGCACATCTACCTCCCTCAAAACACCAGGTATCAACGTATAACAATAATACTGTCACATGCAAAACTATATTTTACTGTTTATTTTTACCCTAGCTTAGTTTTTACTTCATAAATATTATGTCATAATCATTTCTTTATTATTCGTATTTTATGTATTTTTGTATTCTTTGTCGCAAGTGATTTATCTGCCACTACTGGTACTGAATTAGATTGCAATCATTTTATAATCAGGTGTTTAAAAACCTTTGGTCAAACAAGTAGTCCAACTGCAAACACACACCAAAGAGCCAAGTTTTCTGATTGGCTAACATACAATTATTATAGTTTTCAGTTTTTTTATTTGGCTAAAAAAGCAACTTTAAATACAGAAAATAAGGTACAATGTAAAAGATGAAACACAAGAGGTCTCTGTTGCTTGTCTATCTTATTTTTCATCTCAGCTAACCTTTACAGCTAAAACTCCATCAAAATACTTTTAGGGACACTCAGCAGGAACAAAAACCTTTGGCTAAGTTGAAAGTACTGTAACCACGATATTTAGCTGTGCTGTGCAGAAAAAAGTGTTGTTGGCTAGAGCACAATTGCTTTTGGCACAGTGACTTTGCATTGTATCGGTGATGATTGATTAGGGCGAAAAATGATCTGCAAATAAGCTTGCAAAAATCGGCCACCCCTGGCCAATCGTATTGAATGATTACACTGTTCAGCCAATGCCATAACAATCATCCTTGTGCTGACAGGTAAAACAGATGACGCCAAAGCATCTGAAAAGGGCAAGTCTCCATCCAAGAGCCCGAGCATCCAGCGCTCACCATCAGATGCAGGAAAGAGCAGTGGAGATGAGGGGAAGAAGCCGCCCTCAGGCATCGGACGTCCACCCACCACCAGCTCCTTCGGCTTTAAGAAGATTCCAGGCCCCGCTGGGGCCCTCATTACAGCTAGCGGGGCCACATTGGCCAGCGGCTCGGCCACTTTAGGAAAGGTGCCCAAGTCTTCGGGCATCGGGAAGGGCACGCCCATTGGCAACGGGCGGAAGACGAGTCTGGATGGTGCACAACACCAAGATGATGCTGTATTGTTAAGCTGTACCACTTCAAAGGTTCCGCTCCAATACCGCTCACTGCCCAGGCCTGCGAAGTCATCCAGTGGAGGAAGCGGTGTGGTGGGCCGCAGTGGGCATCGTTCAAGCTCTAGTAGCATTGATTCGAACGTCAGCGGAAAGTCTGCTGGAGGTGGAGGAGGTGTGGGGGGAACCCAAACCGGCACCAAGAGAAGAGACGCTGGAAAAGTGGGATCGGGACGATCGAGTCCCGTAACCATCAATCAGACGGATAAGGAGAAAGTGGCGGGGTCAGATCAAGAGGGTACAGGGCTTTCCACATCCCCTAAATCCAGCCCCACTTCCACCCAATCTGGACTCAGACAGCCAGGCTCCAAATACCCAGACATTGCGTCCCCCACATTCCGCAGGTAAGAGGAACAAAGATCGGAAAGTTAGGACAAAGATGACAAAAGACAGACGTAGGTAGAGATGAGATTGAAATACGAAAGTAAGGTAAACATTGAATGTTAGACAAACAGATACAGGCGGATAGAAAAAAAACAATTGCTGTTTGAGGTTCGGCTGACTCATGATGTAGTGACCTCGCGGCCACTGTCGAGGGAACGTTCCAAGATATTTCCCTCAAAAGTATGTAAGATGGAAGCAAGCTGCCTCAGGCTGTGCTGCACTGCTGATTTCATCTGCCAATGAGCGATGAGCGGTGTCGGCTGAGTGTTTTTTGAGAAGTACAAAACATTTTGTGATGGATTGCAGAGCTCATTGTTTTAGTCATAGCTGTAGTCCTTCTTCCGTGTCTTTCCCGTTTCCCATCGGACCAGCTGAAATTTCATCTACGACCTGCAAATGCAAGGAAAAAAATCACACTTCAGCTTTAACAGTCTGTTGTAGCACAAACTGAGGTGGTTTATGCTGCCACCTGGTGGTTGTGGTTTGTAAGTGCATATGAAGAGTTTGGTTGCAAAATGAGATAACTACGTTTTTTTTATTTTATTGTGCATTCCAATTAATATCAATCAAACTGCAGTTGGTTTGTTTTGATTTAAGCCATAATAACTCAAATAAACAGCTAACTAACACAATAAAAACATGATAACATAATAAATAAAACAATTTGGAACCAAACTCATTCTGGTTATGTTGTTAATAACATCTCTTTAGTTTTATGTTTCCTTGATAATAATTGCATTTTAACACAAATGTTTGTCACATGCCGACTCATCACTGTTTAAAGCAGAGAAGATTTCCAGCGCACTGATTTGTGTATTATTAGGTGTGTACTTAAACTAAACACATCTGAGTGTCACGCCGCTGCGCTCCATGAAGCCAAGGTGTACAGTTTAATATGCGTCTCGCCACAGGCTGTTAACTGTTATTGCTGGAGCCGACACAGACAACCACAGGCAGATTCACCACTGAAAGCATATTTGATTATATTATAAACACATTTGTGAAGTGTGGGATGTTGGCCAATGCGATTATATCAGAATTAACAACATGGTGTCATCTTTGGGATATGAATTAAGTCTACGTTTATGCTTATGTGTTTTCCTAAAAGTTTCAAGCGAGAAGTCAATTCGATGATTGAGCGTCATCACAATCACAGTCAATCAAGACTTTAATGCTTAAAATACAGATAACCAATGAGATTGCACTGTGGGCGGAG
Source organism: Triplophysa rosa (assembly GCF_024868665.1). Classification (NCBI taxonomy): domain Eukaryota; kingdom Metazoa; phylum Chordata; class Actinopteri; order Cypriniformes; family Nemacheilidae; genus Triplophysa; species Triplophysa rosa. The sequence continues at coordinate 10,137,951 of NC_079913.1, forward strand.
CTGGCATAATTTCATATACCCTCTTCTTATTTCCCTTCTTTCTTTTATTTCTTTGTTTTCGCCCAGGTTGTTCGGCAGTAAGGCCAGCAGTAAACCCAGTTCACCTGGCACCCCTGATTCTGGTAAATGCCCAGCGGCACTGGGTAGCCCTCATGGCACACTGGCTCGCCAGGCCAGCCTGGACTCCCCCTCCTCAGGAACAGGCAGTCTGGGCAGCATGGGCGGACAAAGTGGCGGCAGCAGCCCGCTATACGGTAAAACACCTGACCTGGGCACAGACTCCGCGGCCTCCAGTCCAGCTTCGGGTCTGTCTCTGCCTTCTAATGCCCGCCCGTGGCCTCCAAACCTCAGCAGCTCATCTGCAGGTAGCAAAGACACCCTGAGCTGCCACAGCATGACCAGTTTACACACTAGCTCTGAGTCCATTGACCTGCCCCTCCCACACCACCACGGGCCAAAGGTCACACGCACGGGCAGCGTCAAATCCACACTGTCTGAGGGGTGAGTCCTGTATATCCTGCAAGTCCAGTGTCATTTATTTATTAAAAGTTAAATAATAACTTCATAAAAATGTAGTGGTAGTGGCCTACTGGGGAAGCTGACCTTCGTAAATTTCATGCAGCCTCGTCAGACTTCTAATAAGCACAAAGATTCATTTAAAGACACAAACATTGGTTAAATGTGCATTTAAAGTAGTCTGTTTTCATTTATAATATATGGAATTGAATAAACTATATTCGTTCATAATTCATTGATAAACATTTTTGTTCACAACGTCTACCACCTATTACCATTTATGGTAATGCAATTGCACTGCATTATGGGATTGCCTTTTTTGTAAAGGAGGATTGAATTTAAGTTCATGTTTCGTTAAATGTTTTGGAACAGAGAAAATGTATTACTTTTCAAAAAACAGCTTATATGTCAATGACAATAATGCCTTGTAATGTTTTTATTAACGTTCTAATATTATAATGTAGTAGTTTAACAATCAATTATGATATCTGGATTTAATTTGCCAAAATTGTTTGTCTGTTTGTTGAAAATAACTCCCTATTTCTCCTCTGTTTTAATAGCATGCCTCTTGACCGAAACACTCTCCCCAAAAAGGGACTGAGGTACTAATATAATCATCTAATGATCCTCATAAATAAACTGTATGTTTTTGTTCTTACCTCCATCATACAACTTCCATTAGTATTCCCATCACCGGTAGCTTTTCAGCCTGATTCATTCACCCACCACACATTTACAGTGAGGGAAATAAGTATTTGATCCCCTGCTGATTTTGTAAGTTTGCCTACTTACAAACAAATGAAGGGTCTATAATTTTTATGGTGGGTTTATTTTAACTGATAGACACAGAATATTAAAAAAAATCAGGGGAAAAAAATGTTATATAAAGGTTATAAATTGATTTGCATTTCAGTCAGTGAAATAAGTATTTGATCCCCAAGCAAAACATAACTTTGTACTTTGTGGAGAAACCCTTGTTGGCAAGCACAGAGGTCAGACATTTCTGATAGTTGGTCACCAGGTTTGCACATGTGTCCGGATACATTTAGTCCACTCCTCTGTCAATCTTTAAGGTTTCTTGGCTGTCGCTCAGCAAATTGGAGTTTTCGCCTCCTTCACAGAGGTTCTATAGGACTAGGGTCTAGAGACTGGCTAGGATATTTAATGTGCTTCTCCTTAAGCCACTATTTGGTTGTCTTGGCAATATGTTTTGCGTCTTTGTCATGTTAAAGGCACATCCACGACCCATCTTCAGTGACCTAGTTAAGGGGAGGAGGTTCTCGTCCAAGATTTTACGGTACATGGGCCCGTCCCTCAGCCCCTCAATGCGGTGAAGTCATCCTGTATACCTGTAGCAGAGAAAAAGCCCTAAAGCAGAATGTTTCCAACACTGTGCTTCTCTGTAGACATGATGTTCTTGGGCTCATAGTCAGCATTTCTCTCCCTCCAAACACAGGAGTCCATTTTGGTCTCACAGCAGTGCCAGCACTTTCGCCAAAGCCTTTTCTGAATCATTTTTATGTTCATTGTCAAACTTAAGACGAGCCAGGCGGGCCTTCTTGGGCAGGAGGACCTTGCGGGTGCTTCAGGATTTCAGTCTACTGTGGCATAGCGTGTTACCAATGTGTTACCAATGTTTTGCTTGCTAACTGTGTTCCCAACTGTCTTGAAATCATTAACAGGCTTCTTCCGTGTAGTTCTGGGCTGATCTTTAACATTTCTCATGATCATCTTTACCCCATTGGGGAAATATTGCAGGGAGCTCCAGAACAAGGGCATTTGATAGTTATTTTGTATATCTTCTATTTCCAAATAATCACACCAACAGTTGTCTCCTTCTCACCAAGCTTCTGTCTGTAGCCTATTCAAGGTTTGTGCAGGTCTCCAATCTTGTCGCTGACATCCTTTAAAACCTATTTGGTCTGGACCATGGTGTTGGAGAGGTTGAACTGGAAGATACAGATTCTGTTGGCAGGCATCTTTTATATACATAACAAGCTGATTTAGGAGTACTTTCTTAAAGTGACAGGACTAATCTGTGGTCCATATAGGCACATAACCAATCTGTGGAGCCAGAATTCTTGCTAGTTGGTAGGGGATCAAATACTTATGTCACTGACTGAAATGCAAATCAATTTATAACCTTTATATAACATTTTTTCCCCCTGATTTTTTTAAATATTCTGTGTCTATCAGTTAAAATAAACCCACCATAAAAATTATAGACCCTTCATTTGTTTGTAAGTAGGCAAACTTACAAAATCAGCAGGGGATCAAATACTTATTTCCCTCACTGTATAATTGTTGTTTCGAAAAAACTCTTATGTTAAGTATTAAACTTTGTCACGTGCAGTATCTACTGATGTTACTTTTTAAGCAAATGTAATTATTGCTGAGTTTCAGGGGGGGTTCTGATTTAAAATGGGCAAAATAGTCTATAAATGATATACTTTAAAAAAGGACCGGAATAGAATGTCACCAACATAAATAAGGAAGCATCTATGATTTGTTTAGGACACCATAGCAACCAGCCAGCACACCTTAGCAACGGCATAGCAATGCCCTGGGACACTTCCAGTAATGTCTTGTATTGATGGCTTGTCAACAAACTGTTGATCACCAATATTTAAAATGTTTTTTTCTAGCAAAAACAGCCACAGCAGGAAAACAACACAATGCTTTTAACAAGCAATTGAATATTCATACAGCCAAGCGCTCAAAACAAAATTATACAGTACTGTCCAATCCACCGCTTAAAAGTAATCAGTCATCTATTGTGATAAGATAACCATGTTGAAATGCAAGTTAAATGACAATAGTTGTCAATCATTTGTAGTCTCATATGTCACATGGTGGTATTTTAATACTAAAGGCTGAACAATGGTCACCGGTGACAGATGCGTTGATGTGCTCGCTGAAAACATTTGTGCTGGAAAGATCTGCGTGAACTTCATTAAAAGCTTTATGGAATTAAATGAACTGTCCTTCAAGCGTGCTGATAAGACTGCCCACCGCCTAAAGCTATTACTGCAAAATAATAGACGCGAGAGAGTGTGGGCAGTTGTCATTGTCATGTGTTATTACACAAATCATTTTTAAACCCCATCACACCCCCAGATTTAATAGGTTTAGCTTTTAGTACAGTTTTATAGACTTCCTTTTGTGCCGGTTGTCCAATAGCTTCAACTCATTTTGACATGCAGTGCATTGTGGTACTGTATCACTGGAATTGTATTCAAAGCCAGTTTATTTCCTCTCAATCAGGTACCCCCCTTCCTCCAGACAGACGTCACACGAGGAAGGAAAGGAATGGTTACGCTCCCACTCCACTGGTGGTCTGCAGGACACAGGGAGTCCTCTTTCGCCACCGGGCACAGCTGGCACTAACGCCGGCAAATACCACTACTCAAACCTGTGTATGCTACCTAACTTTGACCTGTGTTTTTAGAACCTTTAAAAATATACATTTTAAATTTGTATGTCATATTCTGATATTTGTGTTGACTGCAGTGAGTCCCACCAATGTGTCCCAGTTCAATCTCCCTGGCACCAGTATGAGTCGCTCTAACAGTATTCCAGCGCAGGATTCCTTCGAGCTCTATGGGGAGGGACACGCTTTGGGCGGAAGCGCCACCTCGCTGGAGGAGCGGCCGCGTGGCATGAGTCGATCCGGCTCTTTCCGAGACAGCACAGATGAAGGTCCGCGTTACAGCATGAAGCCGTTACACATACCACATCAGCACCTGTTTATTTATGAATACGCCTTTAAAAAACGATACTCTCTTTACAGTTCATGGTTCCTCTCTCTCTCTGGTATCAAGCACATCATCTTTGTACTCTGCGGTAAGTGATGCTTTAGTCTTTACTAGTACTGGAGGTGAACAGAAAAGCTTGCAAAACAGATTGTTCAGTGTCAACACCCACCAGTGTCACAAATGAACTTATCCATTCTCAGTCTGAGAACTTATTACATCAGTCCTGTCAAAACCTCATTTAAATGGATCAAATTATTTTATGTGACAATTGTGTGCTTGACCTGAAAAAATATGACAAAATATTTATTTTTTATTGAATTATTATTTTGTTTTTGCCCACAGCATTTTTGCCCATGTAAAGCCTTAAATACTTCCAAGTCACAGCAAATGTGCTTTGTAGTCTGCATAGAAATTTTGTGAATAACAGAAGCATGTTTCTATCAGATTAAAACACCAAAAGAGCTCAGAACTTGAGTCAATTCCTTTGAACATTCTTGCAGTAACTCATTCTTATGCAGTTATTCCTATACTTCTGTTCATTACACGATGAAAACAAAACCTAAGTTTGATTTATGTCTCAATTCACAGTTGCTTTCCTCACGTATGAGGCTATATACCAGCACATTATATTCCTCTGTCATTTGTTTTACATTAAAAGAAATGTGCAGATAAATCCAAATGGATAAATATAAACTCCAGTAACATCACATATGCTGTTTCCATTTGCCTGGGCATGACAGACTTATAACCTGAGTAGAGCATTTGTTTGAATAGTTATGTTAAGCGTAGTGTTCAACATTCACCATCTCAGCATAACACGAGCCTATTAATAGATATGAATGAACCCAAAAGGCTAATGGTGGCTCAGCGTTGTGACTTTGCCACTGTTTGAACACACATTTTCTTACTTTCAGGTGCTGGCCTTTTTAGACAAGGTAACTACTCATCACGCAGAGAGCCCGTTTGTATCTGTCCGTCACATTATTTAATACATGCAAACCCTAACAGTCTAACGTTATGCTTCAAATCAGTTACTAACAGGGGGTAACCTCAAATCTGATCCAAATTGCATCGTTTTATTCACTCTTGAAAATAATATGTATTTCTTATGCAGTATTTTTGTCTTGTTTACAGTAAAATGTGTAAATATGCTTAAAACAAGATATATTTACTTGACAAATACGTAGGTTTTCTTTTAAAGGCGTAGTTCACCCCAAAATTTAAATTCTGACATTATTTACTCAACCTTATGTCATTTCAAACCTATATGACATTCTTCACAAAACACAAAAAAGATATTCTGAAGAATGCTGGTAAACGAACAGAAGTCAATGGGTACCGCCGTTGTTCGGTTACCGACGTTCTTTCAAATATCTTCTTTTGTGTTCTGCGGAAGAAAGAAAGTCACACCGGTTTGAAATGACGAGAGCGTGAGTAAATGATGACAGAATTTGAGAAGCAATTTCTTTGAGATTTTAACATGAATTTAAATGACATGCTTAAATCTTCACAATTTGGAAATGATGCAAGACAATGCAACGAAACTTAATTTAATGTATTCTCTGAAAAAAAGGTAATCTTTGGTTTCTAAGGTAAATGTACGGTATCTTGATTAAACATTTGACAGAAAAACAAGACAAAACACTTTGGCAATCTTGTAATGTTTTCTATGGCTTTGTGACTTACATTTACTGCAAAAGAGATGACATAATGCTAGGTGTGGAATAGATTTTGCTTTTTTTATTGCCATTATGTATCTAATAGGCAAAAAAGCCTTTGGGATGTTTGTGTACTGGGGTATTTTACCTGTGCTTTAACTCTCTTGTTTTCTTCCACAGACGGAGGAGAAGGCTCATTCTGAGGTAAGAACAACCCTCAAACCTCCTTTCATATGTTTGTACCATGAGATACAGTATATACAGTAAAACCAATTTAAGGTCAAACAGTGACACACTTTCACAAAGTCCAACATCAGGTGGTACATTCACATGCATTTGGCAAATGAACATTTTATTAGTATTTATCTTCCCAATGACCTCGATGTTACTAACACTAAACAACCAATCGGGCTACAGGAACATTGGAAAATGGACAAACAAACAATATTTCTGTACAACAAACTCTTTATCTGCCTATTTGCCCATAACAAGCCTCGAGTGTTTCAATAGTTGACATAAATTTAACCCTATGTTGCATTATTTTTACGAGACACTCTTATGTATCAATTACTTTAGTTACACATGTACAGGACAAACACACCAGTTTGGACTCTTGTTTGTTTGATCACTGATTCTCCTTTCATTTCTATTCATTTTGTGTTTGTGTAGTTTTAATGTTCTTTGTCCGTTTAAATATTTGTCCAAGACTGCAGATTTTCTAAATGCTGTGTCAACTCATGCTCAATGTATAATCTAACATCTGACGTTTCCCTGTAACCGCTAAGAACTAATGCATTCCTGTGCCATGGTTATATCTACAAACATGCAACATAGAGTTCATTGTTCTCTTCTTTTCTCCATCAAGGGCCAAACAGTGCAAAATACAACGGTAATTTCTCATTTTACATATACTACTAGCGTAATGCAAGAGAAAGCACTCCAAAGTATTTCAAAGTCTTGCATGTCGAGTGCTTACAGGCCATTGGTTGATATCTAGGTTCTTTTGTTACTATTAAGCGAGGAAAATGAAAGCATTATTTTCTCCATTGCTTCGGGGGCACAGCTCACAGAGGTTTGTAATGGGAAACTGCTTCTTTTCCAACAGCAAATCAGAAAACTACGCCGGGAACTGGACGCTTCACAGGAGAAAGTAGCGACCCTGACCTCTCAGCTGGCGGCCAATGTGAGTTTATATTTGCATTTAGTAGACACTTTTATCCAAGGCAAAACTGAAGAGTTTAGATGCTACATTAAAAACAAGCACACACACACATTGTATATAATACTTGTTGCATTACAATTTGAGTTGCACATTAAACCCAGTGGTATTCTGAAGAGATCGACTGTCTGTCTGTAAAGCAGTGTGTGTCCCTACTGTGTCGAACTGTGTCATATTAGATTTCTGTGCGAAAGAGCAAAGTGAGCCGGGTTTGGACCGGGCTGAGCTCTATTCACATTCCGTCTCAGGAGTGATGAAGACAGGTGTGATGAAGCCCTCAATGTCTGACAGTTTAATGAGGAGTGACAGCCGCCGTCTCTCCACCCGTCCTCCGTTGTGATTTGTGTTTGTCAGGAGTTGTTTTCGGGAGAGCGGCTCTGAACTAAGTCTATTCAAGTCATACAATAGTTGAGCGCTATGAAATGTCTACAGTACAGAACTACTGAGCCTCAAAACAACTTTTACAACTTTTGTGTTTCGGTTAAATCCCGGGGCTCCAAAACAATGCATGTATAATGACAGCCTGTGAAGATGAAATTGCACTTTTAGAAAACTTCTTGATTTAGCGCTCTTAAAGGGACAGTTCAACCAAAAATGAATATTCTATCATTTACTCACTTTTCAAACTTGTATAAATGTATCTGTTCTGTTGAACACAAAAGAAGATGTTTTAAAGAACGTGGAAACCAAACCGTTCTGGGGCACCATTGACTACCCTTGAGTATGTACGTCAATAGTGGCCCAGAATGGTTTGGTTCCGAACATTCTTCCAATTATGCTTCTTTAGTTCTTATTGTTTTCAGCAGAACAAATAAATGAATACAGGTCATTTTTAAGGACAGCATTATTTCTAAGCAGAACATTTCACTACAAGAAGCCGGTCTGGTGTTTTTTTAATACTGTGATATGCAGATATACATAATCGTAGGCATCTCTATATTAAAAAGGCTACTACAGTGTTCACTTCAATCTGCAACTATCTGCCCACCCTTGGATTAATCCCTTAATCTCATGGGTCCAAATACGCACCTGTCAGGCTGTGGAGTTCTGTAGTGTGTTAGTGGGTGTGCTATTGGTGTGAGAGAGATCGAGGATGGCTGTAGCGAACAGGGGTAGTACTCTAGCTGGGTCACTTTTCTGGCGGGAGCTAAACCACTATCCTGGGAAAGAAAAGTCAAAGAGCCAAAGTCCGTTTCCTCAGACCTCACAGCTAGAAGACTTCTGCATGTCTGCACAGCTGCACCTGGACGGCAGACAGGTGGGGTGATAACAGATAGCTTATAGCGTTTTTGTAGAACTTTTCTTGCTTTGAAATATAATTTGTGTACAGTAATTTATGTTTACTTAATGTAACCAATTGATCATGTGACACATTATTGCTTCAATTTTTACTCATTTATGATAAATAAAAAAACACGTCCACCTGGGGTTGGGCTGAATCCTTTCTGTTCAGTCTGTTTCACAATGGTTGTTCTTTGAAAGTTGTCTGGCACCTGTGTGTATGGTTTATGGTAATGCTGCCTGTTTCAGGTGTGCTTAACTGCGCTGAGGGACTTAGTGTGGACAGATTGTTGAAGAAATATAAATGGTTGATCAAACAGGGGACAGAACAGGGCAGGGCATGTTGTAAAAGTGTGTTTATAGAGGCATTCTGCTATTAGATGCAGTCAAGCATTTGGCATTTTGCCTCTTGGTGTTCGCTTGACTTCCCTTTCTGGCACATCTTTGAAATACCAGCAACCTCAGGAAATCTTCAGAGTACTTCTACTTGCTCATATACACTGCTGAAAAAATGAAAAGACCGTTCCAAATTTTCATTTCAAATCAGCATTTATAGATGTATTGTGGCCATTCCTGTCCAGTGTCTGTTGAATTTCAACCTCAGGAGTGACATTAAGTCATCCAACAGCAAAGTGAAAAACTGACAGCATAACAAGACACATGACAACTGTGATAAAAACCGAGGTTATGACATAAAAAAATCATGTTTGAACTTTTCCTAAATACATGTACACATATTACTGTTGTATTGCTTAAAAGTGAATATGAAAAAATACTGAGCATCTTTTGACCTGTTTCTCTAGTTTTAATTTTTTGCAAATAAATGCAAATATATTTCCATTTGAAATGTGGGAGAAATATTGTTAGTAGTTCACAGAATGAAACAAAAATGATCATTTTACCCAAATACATACCTGTAATTAGTCAATTCAGAAAAACTGTAATGGTGCTTTAATATGGTCTCTTAATTATTTCTGTGGCTATATATATATTATATAATATATAAAGCACACAATTCTCATATTCTTATTCTTATATTATAAAGTAATTTAAACTGTCTACTTTATCTATTAAACATCCAATAAAGTTTAAACATGACAAGTTTGACTGGAATAAAGGATATGTTGCAAGCAAGATTCAAACTCACATCTTCCGCATTAGCACCATAGGCCCAAAGTGTCAACTAAGCACAAAATTTTGTACGTTTGTATTACTCTTTATATTAAGTATTGTGTAAGTTGTCCAGCATTTTTCTTACAAACAATTCAGACGTTAAAGGATAAACTGAATTTTTCACTGCATATTGCCATAATATGTTTTTGAAGCATTATTTCCAAGAAAAAGAAACACGTGTGACTATGTGTATCCATGTTCTACCCAGGATTATTTCACATCAGAAGTCTTTCAGTGTAGCTGAGGTCAGTGTTAGAGACGTCTCCTCAACCAAGCCCCGGGGGCTATATATTCAGACCAGCCTTAGACATTGTGTCTCCTTTGAACTCCCTCTCAGTAGCTTAAACCTGAAACATGCTTCAAAGCTTCCAGTCATTGTTCAATAGTTCACTCCGCCTGGCGATGCGGTGGAGATCAGAGTTTCCCAGGAGAAACTGTCCAGAGGCTCAGACTGGGAGGATATGAGGAAATGTGATTCCATTTCCTCCCCAGATGCCCATAGCACGCTTGAAGTTTTTATACAGGGGATAACCCTCACAGGTCTGTAAATCCACACTGTGGAGATGACAGGTGTAGATCACAGCATACTTTGGTTTGTTTTACACCCACAGCACCAACACTATTGGTTTACACTAGGGCTGTTAAACGATTAATCGCGATTAATCGCATCCAGAATAAAAGTTTGTGTTTACATAATATATATCTGTGTACTGTGCATAATAATTTTGTATAATTTTGTAAACACAAACTTTTGTTCTGGATGCGATTAATCGCGATTAATCGTTTGACAGGTCTAGTTTACACAGTTTGTGTTGTTGAAAGCGAATCAGGAAATTCGAGCATGTTGGAATGAAATGGCATACTGATAATGTCATGCAAACAGCAGGTAAAACAGCAGATTGCATTTTATAAATGTTTCAAACAGCAGTATACTGCATAGTTGTGACATGAATATTGCATTGGGTTGTGAAATCAGTGTTTATCATCATGGGAATAAAATAGTTGGGCAATTCCAGCGTTATGGACGTGACATTTTGCGTTACGGACGTGACATAAAAATGCTCAGAGAATGAATTTGTTACGATTATATTGAACCATCTGTTTATATTTTACTGAACTCTTGTTGATAGAGTCTAAACATCAAAAAATGTCAGTCTATGAAAAAAATATATATTTATAAAAGGGAAATAAACATGCGTTATGGGTGTGACAAAAAAAGGACGCGGTTTTTGGGAGACGATAAACTTTGTAGGATTTCTGTAAAATAAAATGCACAATCCTGAAGCAATAATACCCAATGAATGGAGAAGGGATGCCTCTTTATAGAACATAAAATAGTTACTTTATATTAATTTTCATGTGTCCATTTATGAGGAATATGTAGCGTTATGGATGTGACAATCCTGAAAATGGCACTTACCTGACTATGAAAAATCATGCACTAAAAATGAAACAAATGCTTTACAAATTTGAAAAGAGATCTCACATGGGTATTTCAACCACCAAATGTTAAAATCTGTGCTGTTACCATAGTAAAAACCGCTGGTAAAAACTTAATTTTTCCGTGGCTAGGTTGACATTTTCGCGGAATTGCCCAGTTATATAACCATTTTTGATAGCCATAATTTTTTTTCAAATAATAATGCAGTACATAAATGTTAAAAACTATGATATTGCTTACATTTCATTCGGCACACTGGTAAGTGAAGTTGCTTGTGTTCCTTTGTGTTATAATGTATATGTGGCATAATGTATGTACATTATAATAATATTATAACATTATATAATGCATTTTAGGGTAGAATGGCAACTGTGCAGTGCAACACATCCATACTGCAAACTGCAGAAAGTAGTATGGTCGTTTGCGCTTCTGTCTTTATGTCTGTCTGTTTTTGTTATGTCCTTTTCTGAACAAACTCTGTTAACCTTAAAGAGTTTCAGTCTTTGAAGCGGTTTTGTCCTCAAATTCTAACTTGATTGCCCTGTGGATTTTCTGGAAACCTCTTATGGGAAACCCGTGTTGAACTCTTTGTGCGGATTTGACAGGCACACCTGGTGGCGGCGTTTGAAAAGAGTCTCACGAATATGACCTGTCGCCTGCAGAGTCTAACCATGACAGCAGAGCAAAAGGTGAGAAAAAGCACACGCAAACACATAGTGCAATAGATCTTTTGTCATGTTGCTTTTAAACCTAAAATAATATTTTTAGATGTTATACAGTATTTTTTAAAACCCTTTTGAGTTTTTCTGGGTAATACAACAGTATTTATTTACTGTATAGCTTAAAGAGTCACTATTACAATGTCCTTAAAATGACATTTCACGCAGTGTGTAATGTTCCTGTGTGTGGTGTGAGTCGACTCTGAATCACGCGAACGAGTCGTATCGTCGTTCTAATCTCAGTTCCGTGTCAGATTTGCGTCACTCGGTGTAATGCCCGCCTACGTTCCATTTGCGACACTGCGATGCTGTACGCGGTAGACCAATCACAGCAGACTAGACCATCTGACCAATCAGATCAGAGTAGGCTGACAGAAAGGAGGGATTAGACAGATGAATCGCCGAACTAATCATTTGAGAGTCAGTCAAGTAGTAAGGTAATACTGCCTATTATTAGAAAATGAAAGTGTTTTTACACCTTGCATGTACGCAAACTTGTTGTTGGACACTCCATAAACCAAAGTAGGACCCTAAAAAATCACAAAATATTTACTCTTTAACGTCTAACCTACCCATTTCAACTAAATGAAAGTAAATGGTCACCATGCCTGTCAATCAAGATTTTAAGTGAAAATGTTGACTAACTAAAACGCTGAGCTATCAAATGGCTTCAGAAGAATGTAGTTCTCTAGTCTAGTCTGTTTTAATGTGTCTAATTTTCTTTGGTGTTCCATAAAAAATGTATTCATGCAGGTTTAAAATGACGGGAAGTGGAGAGTAAATGTAAAATGAATGTACATTTATTAGCTAAACCAAGTTCGTTGAACCACCCATCACCAAAAAAAGGCATCATGTACTGTAAATGTAACCTTCATCTTAAAATGTGAAACTGTTCTCTTAATTTGCACAAAGTGCCCTCACAGACCTAATGAGTTCCTGCAGCCGGTAATCCCTTTTGAATAAGCCATTAGAGATTACAAAGAGACGTCTTTGTTAAGAAGAAACCAACTTTCAATCAAAGCAGAAACCCTATCGCAGACTCCTCAGCGGCTTTGGGAGTCCTGAGCTTTAGATTTGACCGTGGCCATAAAAAGAGGGGTGAGCCTTCATCACATGCTTGGTTCCTCGGCTCAGCAGGGCGCTTATCTCCACATGTGCTGTTTTGGCAGAAAACATCTGATAGTGGAAAACGACAGCTGGTGAAATGAGAGTTTGCGTTTTTGCATACAAAAGAGTTCGCTGTGTGAGAGACAAAGTAACAAAGTGCCATGTGGTTCACTTCCCGGCTTGTGATTCTGAAGTAACGCTGATGTGATATTTTAATTGGTAGGGATTTACACAAACCCTTAAATATGTCACTCCCCCACAATTTAAATAAGATAAAAACTTATGTCGGGCAACCACATAAAATACGCTGGCAACCAGAAATGCACCCAAAGGAAAGTGGCGTGTGCATTTACAGTATATTCATAAAACTGTGTGTGTCGTAGGAGTCCGAACTGGCGGAGTTGAGAGAGACCATCGAGGCATTGAAAGCTCAGAACACGGATGCTCAGACCGCCATTCAGGTGGCCCTCAACGGCCCTGATCACGTCCATAAAGGTGCCGCTCTTGTCATGCAACATTTCCTCTTCTTTATGTTAATGACTCTCTCAACTTTACATTCATTAACGCGCTCTTTAATGAAATACCGCCTGGTAATGAAGTGCATTGCTTTCATTCATTCTCAAAAATAACCCGGCTCTTTAAATGATTCATGCAAACATGTGCATCACATATTGGTTGTGTGTGACGTGTGTGTGTTTGTGTGTGTGCTGCAGATCTGAGGATCCGTCGACAGCACTCTTCAGACAGCATGTCCAGTATTAACAGTGCAGCCAGCCACTCCAGCATGGGCAGCGCCAAAGACGCAGATGACAAGAAGAAGAAGAAGAAAAGCTGGGTGAGGCTTCAACACACTTACATCATGATGCTTGTCCACGCTCAGAATGATGACTATAATGAAAGAGCACTTTTAAAAACCAGGTTTGTTGTCTGGTATACCAGTCCTGGGAAATGTTCCAAGGCTATTCATGAGAAGAGGATTTGGGCATGGTGTTTTGAAATACATTACACGTATTCCTCTAGATGACACTTTTATCCAAAGGAAATTGGAAATATGAGCAAGAGCAATAAATCCATGGTGAAAGCTAAGGCTGCACGATATTGAAGAACCCATATGCGATAACTTCCTAAATAATGCAATATACAACACAATATGCAATAGAATGATGTTTCAAGTTTGTAAAATCAATATAAACTATATTAAAATATATATAAAACTGAGAATTACACAGCCAACATAAATATTTCACATTCTTTCTTGATCTGTTGATCATCTTCCACATCGGAGCGCACACATGGCACTAACATTTGCATACCAGTCATCTACATCAGAATCAACATTGACCTAAAACTTTGACTATACATTACATAGATTTTTGCGATCCAGTTCATTTAAGTTATTGCAATATCTACATTTGTGATATTTCAATAACTTTACTATATTAGAGAAAAACCTAACACTAGAGAAAACCTAGGAAAAGGACCTAAAATATTTAGTTTTGTTTTCTGAAAGAAAATACTGTATAAAATCACATTTAGGTCTGAAACATGCAAAAAAAATCTGCCAGTGAACTTGAAAAAAAAATTATTATTTTTTGCTTGTTTTACGCATACAGTTTCTTTATTTTTATTTTCTTTCAAAAACATGATTTTATATCTTAAGTTACTTTTCCTGTCAAGTAAATGTTTTTATTTATTTATTTATGTATTTTACATATTTTTAGAGAGGGTAAAAAAAACTCAGAATTACAACTTCTTTTGACACCTTGACTAACATTATAAGTGTATGTTATGGTAAAAAGTGATGCAAAAATGCCCGTTTTATAGTATCAAATTCTGTTTTTAACATACCGCAGTGTTTTTTCTTCAAGTCATCATTTTAGTAGTGGCATCTCTCCTCTCTAATCAAGGGGAAAAAAAGACACGTACACATACAACACAAACACTTCTGTCATTTCACACCCTTCCGGCTGCCTCCCCCTCTTTCACGCCCTATCTCACACTTTCGCTGTCTCTCACTTCTGCACCACACCACCAGGGCAAGGACAGAGGACACAAGGTGAATATAACACACCCTAAAACTCTACTGCATGCCCGTATGAAGGATCCAACCTGCTCGTACCATTCTCCCCTAGTGCTGTTTGGACAAACCCCTACACTTACTACTCACCCTGTTGTTCAGTCCTTTCCCTTTAGGAAAACGATCTACTTTGAGTAATGATCTCATTAAAAACGCTGTTTCGCACGAGTTTCAGTCATTACGGGTGGTATATTTATGCTATTAGGCCTGTTTTACTTCCAGTCATCTACTCCAGTTCACTTCTTGTTATTTCGCATCTTTATTATCTCTCAACACTACTGGGCTGTTGTTTATTGTAATTTAGAGAGTGAACTAAGTGAAAAGCACTCGAGGTAAACAGCTGTGAGAAATAACATTGGCAGGGTGTGCGGTGGTTATTGCTACATTTCCTCGAGCTGGCCCGGACGCTTGTAATGAGAGAGGAGCTTAAACCCAGCTCATAAATACAAATCACATCTTTATTTATGTGGCCATTAATTATTCATCTGCATAATTTGAGCCAGTGAGGTCCGTTCATCTCAAGAAGAGGAAAGAAGAGAGGGATCGAGAAATAATGCATTTCCAGTGGGGTTACTATAGTTACTTTAACTATAAGGAGAACTTTTCAGAACAGTTTTAGGAACAGTCACACATAGCTTTTTTATTTATGAATTATGTGTCATAATATGTCACCAAGGTAACATTATTTAAAAAAAATGTATAATGTCATGGAGTTAGTTCCAACTATTTTATATTCAAGTATAATATATTTTTTCTTTTGTTAATAAAAGTATGAATAGATTTTTTCCTGACATAAACACTTCTTTGCTATGGCCGCAGTGAAAATTGGAAAATCAATTATAAATATGACACAAATTTATCATCCCTCATCTGGATACGCTGCTCCCAATAAAGTATAAGAAAATGGACTTTCTGTCTAATGCTATTACGTCTGTAAAATTATTCATTTCCACTCCGCCAAACACGGTGAAAGACCTTCACAAACCTCCACGATTCCTCACCCAGATCTAATCTAATAAACACTGAATAAATGATGCTGCAGTGTATGAATATTCTGGTCCAGAGATGAAGGTCTCATCAATGGTAACAGTGAGTGTGTTTTGTCTTCAGGTGGCTGATTCCATCCCTGCCCAGGTCAGTGTTTCCAAATCCTGCATCAGTGCGTCGGATTGTCTCTGATAACCCCCCTCACCCACTGCCCCCCTAATATTAAGCTTTACCATAGAAACGTGTGCATGATACCAGCATTCCCAAATCCCGATGACTGCCAGTATGTTTCTGCTGTTTACTAATGGCCAAATCTGCTTGAATAACAAAGTGGTGAGATAAAGAGATGTGATGTGCCGATCAACGTTGTTACCTTGTTTTTAATGAGCATTTTTGAACAAAACCAATCAACAGTTGCCACAATTGCAGTCAATGGCATCCAAACCCTACTCTCTTCAGTATTATTAATGACAGATGTTATGAAGTTACTAAAAATCCTTTTTGAATAAAAACATATTACACACAATGCATAAGACATCACATAGTACATTTTCTAAAACAAGCTATTCGTCTTTTTAACGTACTGTGTAATTCTTGCCTGACCACAAAATGGTTTGAATTGAATGGTTAGAGGATTGCTGCTCATCTTATTACATGCGTGGTTGTTCTGTGGTTTTCTCTTACAGTTGCGAAGCTCCTTCAAGCAGGCCTTCGGCAAGAAAAAGACCAGCAAGCCCCAATCACCCCATGACGAAATCGAGGAAATGACCGACTCCTCCCTCCCCTCCTCACCCATACTACAACACACCAACAGACAGACCAGCACCACCCAACCACTCCGATCATCACCGTCCACCACAGAGTGAGTACACGCACACGCACACACACATAAACCCCATTACCCTTATGATGAAAGTGACCCCCGACACGCTTTTAATTTTGTCTCAGGCTTCGTGAATTCTTGCAGAAGTCTTGCATCTTTTATTTCACCTCTTTCTTTAATCACACATGTATTCTGTCCATGTCCGTCAATCTTGTGTGTGTCTTTAGAAAGTGTTCTTGCGATAGCAAGTCCTCCCCCCTTTGGATGCCAAAGAAAAAGTCAAACGGTCATGTGGTCTACAAGCACAGATCTCGGTAACAGGCACAGTGTGGCATGCTGGGAAGGGTTGAGAGTGTGCAGTGATACTTCAAAGCTGTTCTCATTAACAAGATTTCTTTCCCCGTGTTTGAGTTATATGCACTTTGTGTGATCCTTTAAAGACAATAAAATCTGAGCAGCAGTGAGTGTAAAACTTAACTTTACCGTACAGTTACAAAAACCGAGAGATTGTTACATGACGATTTTATTTCGATTATTTAGTTGCTCTAACTATACTCATTCCCTGCCTGTGCTTGAAAATGACCAACATGAAGAATTCCCACATCGTGATGGTTAATTCTGCATTCCATACAATTCGGAAAGACGGATTTTCCACCTACCTACTGTAAAAGTGCAATAAAAAGACTCCTGCAGGTGTATGATGACATCATTAGAGACATCTAGTTGGAATATCCTACATCCGATGTTGAATAGAGTACAGAATATGTCCCACACGCAAATAAATCACAACGTCTAGAGTGTGAAATCTGCTTAACCTTTCAGAAGTGTTTTTGTTATTATTTTTCTGTAGAAAATGTTCTTTTCAACCCAGCGTTAGGGTCAAAAAATGGACAAACCCACCAGTTGGGTTAAACTAACACAGCAAATGGTTTATGTCCACCCAAAGATGGGTTAAAACAACCCAGCATTTTGGGATGAAACAACCAAACATAGATGAATTTATAACCCAACGGTTGGGTTTGTCCACTTTTGACCCAACGCTGGGTTGAAAATAACCCAACATTTTTTAATGTGTAACACTTTTGTGACCCCCACCCTCTTATTATGGTGTGTGTTTGTGCAGATTGTGTGAATGCACAGAGGCCGAAGCCGAGATTATCCTACAGCTGAAGAACGAGCTGAGAGAGAAGGAGCTAAAGCTCACGGATATCAGACTGGAGGCGTTAAGCTCGGCCCACCACCTCGACCAGATACGAGAGGCCATGAACCGCATGCAGGTACACAAACGCACACGCACACATACAGTATACCTGCCAACTCACAACATTTTTACAAGAGATATATTGCATAGAGCCTCTTAAATGCTGATTCGGTGTCTAGGCGCAATGCAGGGATGTATGGGGCTGCAAGGAAATCTCTGTGGCTTTCAAGTACATTTTGTACATGATCATCATGCGCATTATTCTTACAAATAGCAAACCGTTAAAAACATACTGCTATTTTCTATTTATTATGAAAAGCATTTCAATGTACAGTGTCTAAAAGCGTAAAATTATATTTGTACCTGCAAGAAATAACACTAAAAGACAACTGAGACAAATTAAGAAAAGAAAATATTTGATATTATACACTATTTGGCCAGGAATCAACTAGAACAACATTTGTGGCATCGACCATGTTAATTCATTGAGCAAAAGGTCAGATCTTTGTAAAACTGTCGAAGCATGCTGGGATAACATGGATCATCAGCTTTTGCACAAAATTGAGGAGCAGAAACCTGATAGTCGTGTTTAGCTCAGCGCATGTGCGCGTGTGTTAAGACTGATGGGGGTCAGGAAAAAGTCTTGCCAGTAAACATTTATATGGCATTGTTGGTTGCTAAAGAGGGGTCGAGTGATTCGGATCAGAAAAACAGTTGTTAAAAGGCCACAACTTCTGCAGATGCCAAGATAAAACAAGCCAGCCAAGAGTTGACCTTACTCTTGAAATTTGTGTCCGAGCTTCATAGCACCGATTTGCAGAGGCAGGCGCACAGATTAATCTACAGATTAACAAAATCCTTCGACTAACTTCTCACAGTCATTAAATGTGTTAGAAACAGCTCTTAGACAAACCTAATAATCCTCTCAACATGTTACTAATGAGTGATTAAGTTTATAGAGTAAGTTGAGGCTGAAAAAGCTTGGCGAATGTTTTAAGTGTGCGCGAAATTGTAGTCTAAAACCAAAATGAGTGGATTGTTGGCTTTATCAAATGTTTTTTAGTTAGTCACATTGTATTGTAAAAATAATATATACAGTATGATTATTTATTACACGACTCTCTGGAAAACTTGATTCTGATTGGTCAGTCACAACATTTCAAGGTTTGTTGCCTCCCGATAACAACTCAAATGAATAACACATCGCTCATCTGTTTACTGTGAGTCATATTAACCGGTTCTTCTCTTATCTTTAATGTGTCACTCCACTGTCTCTTTTCTCATACCTTGTGTTTAAATTTGTTACAAACGAGTTATTAAAATCAATATTTTGTATCCAGTTTAATAAGCCAGATAATGTACATTCAGCCAGTTGTCGTCTCAAAATAAGATACAAGATTAATTTTGCACCTCAATGTACACTATCACTTATATAATGTATCATTTTATGTCTTTTAAGAAGTTAGGTAAACTAATACATAATTCTGTTGACTGTTGCTCTAGTATTTACATTGCCTGTTGTCTTCCATACAGAATGAGATTGAGATGCTAAAGGCAGAGAATGACCGACTCAAATCCAGCGGCAACACCACGCCCGCTGCCACACCTGCTAAAACTGCCCGCCCTCCTTCCGAAACCTCCAGCACCTCCTCCTCATCCTCACGCCAATCTCTGGGGCTGTCGTTCAACAACCTCAACATCAGCGACACCATTATATCAGGTCAGGCTTTGCCTCATGGATCGAATGCTATTTGAGTAACACACTTTTTACACTAGAGTGCTGCAGGGATGACATATTTTTGTAGGCCAACCCGGAAGTTAGCGCCGTGCTTGTTCTCTCATCCAAAAGCCTATGGATTATGCCCAGACTTCTGACACAAACATGAACAGATATTTAGAGGTTTTTTCAGACCTTATTTTCAGGCGTGTAACTAAAAACCCATTCAAGACACCCATTAATGTTGGTGCTAAAATGCTAACTCACCTTTCGGGTTCCGTTTTACATAAAACTTTATGTAAGTCGAAAGCAAACATAATACACTCTTCGACTGCATCTTTTTAGCCCAAGATTTCATTCAGACGTACAGTACGAAGCACAGTATAGATTTGCATATGGTTGTATATTGATGATTCTGGGGTGGCGTTAGCTAAAGCTCCGTCATGAGGAGGACCATTTCACAGCTGTGCCTAAAGAGAATAAACGCAGTGAAGAGTGAAATGGCTTCTTTTCTTTAAGGGAAGATTTGGGCTTCCGGCCATGTCTCAAGTCCGCGCGGCCTCGTCTGTGCAGCGGCTAATTAAAACCAGTGAGTTGGGAGTTCTCTCTCGGGACGTTGGACTGTTTAATTGATGGAGAGATGTGCGGAGAAGTGCTCGAGCGTGGGCGGATGTGAGGGCGGAGGGACGTTATCACTCCTCTGCAGAACGCCGTGCCAAACGAATACAAAGCATCCCTCTACAGTGCGCATCAAAGCTGTACTCCTCCACTAACAGCCTTCTTCATGTATTCAAAGCCCTGTTAAAACCAAACAGCTCAACCTCGCTGACAACAAAGCTTTAAGCGCTCGCCGTTTAGCCGCACTCAAAGCTGAACATTGCTGTCTTCGTTTGCCGAGTCACATGTTAGAGTTGAAAAGGTTCACGTCCCCCTCAGTCAATGACTCATAAGAACTCGCGATGAGTCTTTTAAGGCGTTCAAGGTTTGAATTTATGACGCGAGTGTAACTTTTGCTTTTGTGTGCACAGATCTATTGGATGATGGCTATGAAGGGAACCTACGCAAAGAGGGCAGGAGCGTCCGTATAGTGGTGACCATCATCAGCGACTCCAACAAGACCAAGGTGACTGTTGTTTGAATATTTTGATCTAAGTGCATAAATATAATGCAATTTAAAAGTAAAATGCTAATTTCCACCCATCATTTAAGGCTTTGCAGAAGAAAGAGTATCTGATCGGCTCTATCGGTGTCAGTGGGAAGACAAAGTGGGATGTGTTGGATGGCGTAATCCGACGTCTGTTCAAGGTACCACTTCATAACCAGCCTCTTACGAAATGATTTATTTACACTTCAACCACTATCCCTAATGTATATGTGTGTCTCAAAATTTTGCGTTTAGGAGTATGTGTTCCGCGTAGACCCATTGACCAGCCTGGGCTTGAACTCGGATAGTATAGTGTGCTACAGAATGGGGGAGGTGGTCCGATCTCACACCTCTGAGGTGCCTGAGCTTTTGCCCTGTGGGTACCTAGTGGGCGACAACAATGTCATCACAGTGAGCCTCAAAGGTCAGGAACCTCAATAGGTTCTTTAGGTCCCTTAATAACATATGTCAAGAGCACACATCGTATAAAAGGGATTTCCAATAAATGCTTTTGTTTTCATGTAGGTGTGAAAGAAGGTAGTATTGATGATTTGGTGTTTGACACACTGATTCCTAAACCCATCATTCAACGCTATTTAAACCTGCTGATGGAGCACCGCCGAATTATCCTCTCCGGCCCCAGTGGAACTGGCAAATCCTACCTAGCCACCAAACTAGCTCACTATATCATCTCCAAGACTGGAAGAGAGGTGACAGACACTAACCTGGCCAGCTTCAACGTAGACCAAAAATCCAGCAAGGTACATATATTTCTGCATATAACATAAAGTTACCTTACATGACATGTTAGCATCATGTTGGAACATAATTACAAGTTATTGAATTGTAATGTCTGTTAAAGGAAAAGTTCACCTTCAAAATGAAAATTCTGTCTTTAATTACACGCCCTAATGTCATTTCAAACCTGTATGACTTTCTTTCTTCTGCAGAACACAAAAGAAGATATTTTTTAAAATGTTGGTAACAGAAAACCGGTGGTCCCCATTCACTTGCATAGAAGTCAATGGGGACCAAGGGTTTTTGGTTACCAACATTTTTCTAAATATCTTCTTTTGTGTTTTGCAGAAGAAAGAAAATCACACAGGTCTTAAATGACAACAGGGTGAGTAAATGATGACAGAATTTACTCAATTTTTCATTTTGAAGGTGAATTATTCCTAACAGTCTGCTCACACTGTACTTGAAATTGCAAGTTGAAAACTTTTTATTTTATAAAAGTTGACTTGACGATTACAGATAATTTAATTTTAATTCGCACTGATCCAACAAACACTAGCACACACGCACAAAAAAATAGTATTATCAAGGTAAATTAACAAACTGATTAAATCTGACTGTCAGCAATGTGGTGTTGCCATAGAAACCAATCATTTTCAAGTCTGAGGTTAAACCGCTCCAAGTAGAATCTTAGCATTGTCATCCCATAATTACAGCAATTCCAACACAACCTGAACGCAGCATTAAGTTAAGATCGATCAAGTTCAGTGTTCAAAATAAAATCCCAATATAAATTGCCATGGTTACTAAACAGGATGCTGAGTTTACCGTTGAACAAAATTTACCTTTATCCAAAGATCATTCCTTACTAAAACGCGCGTGTCACTGTCTTCATGTCTAACCCTTTGTGTGTTTTGTGTTTGTTAAAAGCAGGATCTTCGACAGTACCTCTCGAGCCTGGCCGAGCAGTGTAACACAGAGAAGAGCGAGACCGAGCTGCCCACTGTAGTCATCCTGGATAACCTCCATCACATTGGCTCCCTCAGTGATATTTTCAATGGATTCCTCAACTGCAAATATCACAAATGGTGATGATCACAATTAATATAAAACATTTGAGAAATGCCATTGTGTTCTATTCCTAGAGAGTTACCTTCTAATACTGTATCCAGCTTTAACGTCAGCATTGCATGTTTACTTTATGACTAAGCCAATCCCAGAATGCACTGCAACAAGTTCATTAGAATTGAGAGGAATGCCAATTATAAATATGGAAACATGGAAATGGCATACATTATATTGTACTGGACTAAATGCATTATAAAAATCCATCATGCACTTTGCCTAAAGAGCTTTTCGTGCGGTGCCTGGGAGTGACTGTTAAAGTAATGTGTCTTTTGTTTACCTTTTATATGATGTTAAGACGCCCTGTATTCAAAAATTATTGCAATTTGTCTCCTACAGCCCTTATGTCATAGGAACTATGAATCAGGGTGTTTCCTCATCTCCAAATCTGGAGCTGCATCACAACTTCAGGTATTGTGCTAAAACATTTTGCATGTCACATAAATATAAACAACAAACAGCATTCTATGGTTGTTGTTATGCATTCTCGTCACAAGGGGGCTGTCAGTGATCATATTTTGCAGTTCTGTTTCTCATACGCCACGCACGCACCACTTTTTTTTTTCAATTGTTAACCCCTCAGGTGGGTGCTGTGTGCCAATCACACCGAGCCGGTGAAGGGCTTCCTGGGCCGTTTCCTGAGAAGAAAACTGATCGAGACTGAGATCGATAAGAACATGCGCAGCAACGACCTCATCAAAATCATCGACTGGATTCCTAAAACATGGCAACACCTCAATACCTTCCTGGAGGCTCACAGCTCCTCAGATGTCACCATCGGTAATGGCTAGAGGCTTTCAAACACATACAAGCCAATTAACACATTTGATTAGGTTTTTCTGTCGGACAAGAGGTGAGATATCTAATCATGTCGCTTCTAGGTCCTCGGTTGTTCCTGTCCTGTCCAATGGATGCGGACGGTTCGCGTGTGTGGTTTACTGATCTGTGGAACTACTCTCTGGTGCCGTATCTACTGGAAGCAGTAAGAGAAGGGCTACAGGTACATATGCAACCAGTTATAGCTAACTCACACTTTTTTTTCCTGTAATCGACAATATGTTTCTTATCTGTTTGGCTCATTGCTTTAGCTGTATGGTAAGAGGGCGGCATGGGAAGACCCTTCCAAATGGGTGATTGACACCTACCCCTGGAGCTCCGCCTCCCTGCAGCACGAAGGCCAATCACTTCTGCAGCTAAGGCCGGAGGATGTGGGATACGACGGCTACATCTCCTCTAAAGACGGTGCCGCCTCCAAACAAGTATCTCAGAGCGATACAGAGGGAGACCCACTGGTAGATATCCCCCTTATAATGCATAGCTTATATATTATAGGACATGTTTTCTAGACTAGACTAGAATCTGCCCAAGAGCAGCAAGGTGAAACATGGGCAATATTTCGGAAGGGTAAACTAGTGGGCAGTTTTGGGGTTGGCTATTTGGATCTGTATATTGAATAATAAGTGGCGTTGGTGTAAATGTTTCATTTACAAAATAGCAAACATGACAAATAACTTCTTCGTTTTTATCTAATTAGTCTATGATGAATAAAGACACACACAAGATAACCGAGAATGCCTAGAATGGATATGTGTTTGTTTTTAGCTTGTGTTAATACCCCCTGTCCTATTTCTATGTCTCCATCTTATACACAAATGCACTGTCATAAATATCCTCTAGGTGGCACTACTAACATTAAAACTTCTTCGTTTCAATTTTTGTCAATATTATTATGGAATTTATCAATAAAAACTCACAATTTATACATAGACACGTTTGTCTAAAAAGCTACCATTAAACCAATAAGATTCATAAGAAACTACGGTTGTGTAAATATTAAGAATGAGCATTGTCAAATGTGCACTGTCTCATCTTGCTGTCTCTCGTTTCTGCTTTTCTGAGAACAGACGTTCAGAGATTATAAGGTGACAGAACTGCTGTTGTTTGTTTAAATATCAGTGAATAGTTTTACCTACTGTAGTTCAGTCTGATGGCTGGTTGTGTTTATAGACAAAATGATTTGAATGTTGTTTCCCTCTGTCATATCTTTGTGTGATTGTGAGTTACATATTTTTCGGTTTGTGTTTGTTCTAGTTTGTGTCTTTTACTCTCATTTTATATGTACATGTCCGCTATCTTAAGCTACCGTGTTTCATAGTTTAACTGTGAATCAATATAATGGATGTTGCCTCCCTTTTGTAAATTACAATTAGGTTTTCTTGAGTTTTGTGTCTGTGTGGTTGTGAATATAACTAGTATAGTTGTCTTTAGTGTAATACTGTATGTTCTGGACGGTTGCATGTTTTTCCTGTTTGTTTAACACCCACCAGTGTTGGGAAAGTTTACGTTATTGCGTATTATAGACACACAATATAAATAAACTACGATGCAGAGTAGCGTCTCCAGCCATGCTAACTTCTATTTCTTTTTTTTCCACATCAGATGAACATGCTAATGAGGCTACAGGAAGCTGCTAACTACTCCAGTGCCCAAAGCTGTGACAGCGACAGTGCCAGTCACCACGACGACCTGCTGGACTCCTCACTGGAGTCTGCCCTCTAAGCACCGCCCCATTAGAAGAGGAATTCTTCTGATTGGTTAAAAACAGAGCAAAAGGTCCACAGGGACTTGTGAGAAAATCCAATGACAGGCCTGCTGAGAGATTTCATACCTCTAGTGGTAAAATGATGCAGCGTCCAGGATACGAATGAGATAAGGTGCTGATGGCACACACGAAACACTGGAGCGTGTGTGTGCTTATTACATAACGTAAAAAACAACTGGAATTGAAATCTGTCGGGTTTTGGAGATGCAACCCATCTGAAATATGTTTACAGAGGCAGGTGTCTATTTTAAATTCACTGAGGTGCAAAAAACTAAAGGGCAACATTCTGAATTCTGACCTCGGTCAACCTCGGTGCTGCAGTGGTGCCAAAACCAAGTCTGGTTTACACTCGTCTCGCCAGCGGCACTCATGAAACGCCTCTAATCAACAAGCACAAAGGTGCATCGTGTCATTACCGCTACTGTGACGTCATATGCAGATTTGCAGATCTCCACCAATCGATTCACTGCCAAGCGTATAGTGACCTACGGCACTCCTACACCACAGAATGCAGCTTAGTCTTTCGTTCCAACCCGCGGCTGTGCTTGCAGTTCCCTCTTTCTGCTGGTATCGCTTGTTGGAGAGTGTACCGGCTTTGTCAAAAAGGCCAGAAAATGGTGCTTTCTCGCTGCCTTAAATGTGCTGAGCTCTAAAGACATTTAAACGTGGTGCCACTGTCTTTTCGGAGAAACGATGGTGTAGGACAGAACTTTACCATCAACATTTTCCAATGAATGCCACGTCCACATATTTTATTTTTGTTACAATTAGCGTGCTATTGTAAAACACCATTATAAAACAGTCCAAATGTATAAAGAATAAAAAACGATATCTTTATGTAATCCCAGCTGAGCTGGGATTCAATGGAATTGAGAGCACAAAGCCGACCCTTCGCTTCGCTGGCATGCCGTTTTTACTTCGCTATATGTGCGTGTGCGCACGGAGACTGTCGATTTCCTCCGCTGTGCATCAGCTGTTGTGTGGTCGAATTTCACTCATCCTTTTTTTTCCCGTTTGCTATGTGGGTTTTGCACAGTTGAAAAGGTGATTGTAAATATCCAAGTCTTGCACAGCCTCTTAAAGATGCACTCTGCTCAGTCGGTATTCCGTTTCCTCTCCTCTAGGCTAGCATTACGCTCTTGTGAATTACGAAAGAAAAAAGCAAACCAGCAACCCGTCCGAACCTTGTATGTCTTGTAACTGGTTATTATTACGAAGCTCTAAACTGTACAGTGAAGTGTTTTTCAATTTCAGAAAACTTTAGTGACAATTTACTGTTCAAGGGCGCAAAATCATCCAAACTGGTTCTATCAAAGGCATCAGATCCCAACTGTATGTAAGCTTCAGTACACTGTTACAATTCCTATTTTGCTGTTTCTAGATACAGTGGTCACAATAAGTATATGGACACTTAGGCCACACTTCGTTGCATTATATAACAAAATATCAAAGCAAGTGGCAAATGGCATGAAATAAGTTTAGCTTTTACAATTATATAGATAAATACTGTTAAAAATAAACACAAACAAGTATTTGCACTTAATTTATGGATTAATATGTCCATAGTTAACATATGTGGTTATTCTGCTAGAACACATGTGTAACTTTAAAGCAGATGTTAAACAATCCACTATAACTTTTGAATTGCCATTGTTGTAGTCGGTTGCGTAAATAAATCAGAAAAGTTAGTTTTGAGAAAAGCATTTGTTTGCACATGCCACTTGGTTTGACATTATGCAATTTAATGCAATGACATTTGTATGTTTTATAGCATGGCTTAAATGTCAAAATACTGTAAACTCCTTCTGATTTTACAAAAAGGTTTACTCATTTTACTGTGAAAGAATATTATTTAAGAATATGTTAAGAGTTTGCACATGTTTACAACAACTGAATCTCTGATACCTTGTTTTACACGGTCAGTAGGTACAATATATAACACACAGTACAAGGTGCTACAGTCGAACTCATCGGAAAGTTTGCGAATACATTTGATCAAGTCCAGACCCTCCGACTGACCATCACATTACACAAAGTAACACATTCTAAACTGCCACTATGGTTGTAAACTTTTTTTTGCACCATTCTGTTGATTCAGGAAAGTTTTTCTTTTTTTTCCTTCAGCACGACAACGGTGCTACATATGTAACTTTTAAACTCTGTGCCTGATGCTTTGCTTGTCAACCTCTGGTCCTGTTCAGTGTGAAATGAACAAAAACTCCATTTATAAGAAGTGCAGTAAAGATTTGAAACTGCCTATCTGTCCCTAACCTCAAAACACACAGAATTAGTGATTGTCCTTGGTACATTTGTTTTCTTTTTTTATTTCCTTTTTGAAATTGTATTGATCTTGTTATGGCAAACGCATCTCTCTGTGAGCGCATAACATTTAACTACTTTCAAAATGTTTCTTTTCATGTGGAACATTTGTTGGTAGATGTTTTATATTTTGTACATTTGTAAGTAACATATCATGTAAATAGAAAGAGACCACAATTTAAATCATCTGGGGGATTTTGTAGTCTTTGTAAAGCCCTAATAAATGGTATTTGGTGTCACCTAACCATTGAGTGTTGGTTCATTATTTATATATTTTTAAGTTAAATCATTTTAATATGCTATGTTTTTATTATATATATTTGTCATATTCTGTCTGTTATTACTTTTAAATTAAATTCTGTTAATAAATAATTCACTCATGAATCTCATTTTGCCCTTTTGTGGTTATGAAGGGTATTGCAGCACTACGATGAGACTTTTTTACAGACTAAACTGATAACATACCTTATGTCCAAATCCAAATAAAACATACTTCATTGAATTAGGCATCATCATGCATTACAGATTATTTTACCCAAACAATAATAGAGCTAAAGAATTAATAGGTGAAACTATTTTTACCCACATTTTACAATAGCACTGCAAATTCTATAGTTTAGAGATGGAGGTGTTGCCTTTTGTTTTTAAAAGTCTAGGTTCAGATCCCACTGCTTGTACTGTACCATTAAACATATAAGCATTTGGATCTGACCTTGTTTTATATGTTTCTTTAAAAAACAAATACAATAGAACTATTACATGCCATATAAAACAATAAATTCAGCTTCAGATTCTCCTGCTTATTTGCTTCCTTAAAGATCAGGTATCACACGCAGTTTCTGCCAATCTCATTTTAATCTTGAGTACCTATACAGTAGTATTGGATACGTCATATCTTCGAAGAGTGTTTAGTTTGATCACATTAATAAAAGATAGATACAGCTGTAAGATTATTTCCGGAAAAACACAAGCTGCTGGAGGCTGGCAGTGGGACGGAACTACAGCACGAGCACACAACACATCATCACATTAATCCCTTCGTGTTTTTTACATTATGCACGTAAAAAACACCGATTGCCAATGAAACACAGACATATGACTTAGTTTCACTTACCGTGTACGGTTCATGTCCGACATCTTTTAGCACTGGGTCTGTGCCATCTATCAGTTTCATACGATCTCCAAATCCAGCGTTATATCCACCGTTTATAGAACATCCATCACTGAAATGCAGTGAACAAACAAACACACCTCAAACTTTTTTTTTATTGAATATTTGCTTAGAAAGTACATAACAGAAAAAAGATCATAAACAACAGCCAGGGGGTTGAAGGATGACCAAATAGTGCACACAACAAGATATACTGTAAAAATAATAAAAATTAGCAAAGAAGAAAACAAACAACAACAAAATAATAATAATAATAATAATTACAGAAATAATAATAATAAAAAATACAAAATAAATCTTAATAATAAATAAATAAAAAACATAGCTGAAATAAAAACACCAAAAAGTGAGCATATACCTAAAGTTTTGATAGCCTTTTTGTTACAAGAGGTAAATAAGGGTTTAATATGACTCTTAACATCTTGAAAATGTGTATTTAATCATACACGTGTATTTAATCATACAAAACAATCACATACATAACAAACCACCCTAAATCTCTGCAAATTCGGCAGCCTAGCGGTTGAATCTTAGGCTTTTGCTCTTGAAAGTTCTAGGATCTAGTCCCGCTATATACATGTTACTTTAATCATACGAAACAATCACCTCCATAACAAACAACCCTAAAGCTCTGCAAATTTGCCAGTCTAGGTTCTGATCCCACTACTCACATGTGTATTTAATCATACAAAACAATCCCATGCATAACAAACCACTTTGAAGTGCTGCTAATTCAGTGGCCTAACGGTTGAGTCTTTGGGTTTCGCTCTTGAAAGTCTAGGGTCTGGTCCTGGTATTTACTTGTCTTTAATCATACAAAACAATCACCTCCATAACAAACCACACTAAAGCTCTGCAAATTTGGCAGCCTAGCGGTTGAGTCTTTGGCTTTAGCTCTCGAAAGTCTAGGATCTGGACCTGCTATTTACATGTTACTTTAATCATACGAAACAATCACCTCCGTAACAAACCACCCTAAAGCCCTGCAAATTTGACGGCCTAGAGGTTGAGTCTTTGGGTTTTGCTCTTGAAAGTCTAGGGTCTGGTCTTGCTATTTACGTGTCTTTAATCATACAAAACAGTCACCGCCATAATAAACCACATGCACATTCTACGTATTTAATGGCCTAGCGCTCGAATCTTTGGCTTTCGCTCTTGAAAGTCTAGGATCTGGACCCGCTATTTACATGTTACTTTAGACATACGAAACAATCACCTCCATAACAAACAACCCTAAAGCCCTGCAAATTTGGCAGCTTAGCGGTTGAGTCTTTGGGTTTAGCTCTTGAAAGTCTAGGATCTGGACCTGCTATTTACATGTTACTTTAATCATACGAAACAATCACCTCCGTAACAAACCACCCTAAATCCCTGCAAATTTGGCAGCCTAGCGGTTGAGTTTTTGACTTTAGCTCTCGAAAGTCTAGGATCTGGACCCGCTATTTACATGTTACTTTAATCATACGAAACAATCACCTCCGTAACAAACCACCCTAAAGCCCTGCAAATTTGGCGGCCTAGCGGTTGAGTCTTTCGGTTTCGCTCTTGAAAGTCTAGGGTCTGGTCTTGCTATTTACGTGTCTTTAATCATACAAAACAATCACCGCCATAATAAACCACATGCGCATTCTGCAAATTTGGCAGCCTAGCGGTTGAGTCTTTGGCTTTCGCTCTTGAAAGTCTAGGATCTGGTCCTGCTATTTACATGTTACTTTAATCATACGAAACAATCACCTCCATAACAAACAACCCTAAAGCCCTGCAAATTTGGCAGCCTAGTGGTTGAGTCTTTGGGTTTAGCTCTTGAAAGTCTAGGTTCTGATCCCACTACTCACGTGTGTATTCAATCATACAAAACAATCACATGCATAACAAACCACTTTGAAGTGCCGCTAATTCAGTGGCCTAGCAGTTGAATCTTTGGCTTTAGCTCTTGAAAGTCTAGATTCTGATCCCACTATTTACATGTTACTTTAATCATACAAAACCATCACCTCCATAACAAACCACACTGCAGCCCTGCAAATTTGGCAGCCTAGCGGTTGAGTCTTTGGGTTTCGCTCTTGAAAGTCTAGGGTCTGGTCTTGCTATTTACGTGTCTTTAATCATACAAAACAATCACCGCCATAATAAACCACATGCGCATTCTGCATATTTAATGGCCTAGCGGTCGAATCTTTGGCTTTCGCTCTTGAAAGTCTAGGATCTGGTCCCGCTATTTACATGTTACTTTAATCATACGAAACAATCACCTCCATAACAAACCACCCTAAAGCCCTGCAAATTTGGCGGCCTAGCGGTTGAGTCTTTGGGTTTCGCTCTTGAAAGTCTAGGGTCTGGTCTTGCTATTTACGTGTCTTTAATCATACAAAACAATCACCGCCATAATAAACCACATGCGCATTCTGCATATTTAATGGCCTAGCGGTCGAATCTTTGGCTTTCGCTCTTGAAAGTCTAGGATCTGGTCCCGCTATTTACATGTTACTTTAATCATACGAAACAATCACCTCCATAACAAACCACCCTAAAGCCCTGCAAATTTGGCGGCCTAGCGGTTGAGTCTTTGGGTTTCGCTCTTGAAAGTCTAGGGTCTGGTCTTGCTATTTACGTGTCTTTAATCATACGAAACAATCACCGCCATAATAAACCACATGCGCATTCTGCATATTTAATGGCCTAGCGGTCGAATCTTTGGCTTTCGCTCTTGAAAGTCTAGGATCTGGTCCCGCTATTTACATGTTACTTTAATCATACGAAACAATCACCTCCATAACAAACCACCCTAAAGCCCTGCAAATTTGGCGGCCTAGCGGTTGAGTCTTTGGGTTTCGCTCTTGAAAGTCTAGGGTCTGGTCTTGCTATTTACGTGTCTTTAATCATACGAAACAATCACCTCCATAACAAACAACCCTAAAGCCCTGCAAATTTGGCAGCCTAGCGGTTGAGTCTTTGGGTTTAGCTCTTGAAAGTCTAGGTTCTGATCCCACTACTCACGTGTGTATTAAATCATACAAAACAATCACATGCATAACAAACCACTTTGAAGTGCCGCTAATTCAGTGGCCTAGCAGTTGAATCTTTGGCTTTAGCTCTTGAAAGTCTAGATTCTGATCCCACTATTTACATGTTACTTTAATCATACAAAACCATCACCTCCATAACAAACCACACTGCAGCCCTGCAAATTTGGCAGCCTAGCGGTTGAGTCTTTGGGTTTCGCTCTTGAAAGTCTAGGGTCTGGTCTTGCTATTTACGTGTCTTTAATCATACAAAACAATCACCGCCATAATAAACCACATGCGCATTCTGCATATTTAATGGCCTAGCGGTCGAATCTTTGGCTTTCGCTCTTGAAAGTCTAGGATCTGGTCTCGCTATTTACATGTTACTTTAATCATACGAAACAATCACCTCCATAACAAACCACCCTAAAGCCCTGCAAATTTGGCGGCCTAGCGGTTGAGTCTTTGGGTTTCGCTCTTGAAAGTCTAGGGTCTGGTCTTGCTATTTACGTGTCTTTAATCATACGAAACAATCACATCCAAAACAAACCATCTCACACCCTTGCATATTCTGTGGACTAGCGGTTGAATCTTTGTCTTTCGTTCTGGAAAATCTAAATTCTAATCCCACTATTTACGTGTGTATTTAATCATATGAAACAATCACTGCCATGACAGCGCTGCAAATTAGGTGGCCTAGCGGTTGAGCCTTTGTCTTTCGCTCTACAACGTCCAGGTTCTGATCCTTCAATTTATGTGTGTCTTTAATCATATGAAACAATCACAACCAAAACAAACCATCTCACACCCTTGCATATTCTGTGGACTAGCGGTTGAATCTTTGGCTTTCGTTCTAGAAAGTCTAAATTCTAATCCCACTACTTACGTGTGTATTTAATCATATGAAACAATCACTGCCATAACAGCGCTGCAAATTAGGTGGCCTAGCGGTTGCGTCTTTGTCTTTCGCTCTTCAAAGTCCAGGTTCTTATCCTTCAATTTATGTGTGTCTTTAATCATACGAACAATCACCACCATAACAAAGCGGTGCAAATTCTGTGGCCCAACGGTCGAGGCTTTCACTCTTGAAAGTCTAGGTTCTGATCCCGCTATTTACATGACAATCACTGGTTCCTAACACTAAAACACGGCTTGCGCACTGAAACTGGAACATGTTTCACTTGGCAGATCAGCCCTTAAGTGCAGCAGCCAGTGGCTCAGGGATATGAGCACAGACGTTGAATCAGGAGGTCCAGGGTTCAAAGCCAGATGGCATTTACTGTACACAAAGGAAGGCCGGAGTGCGTGACATGAAGACCAGAGGGCGTTACTGGTACCTGGAAAGATTTAATCGAAAAGAAACTGTACACGGTTGGCTGTTTTATTTTATGCGCAGCTTGTCAGTGAAGTAAAATACAGCTGCATCCGAATGCCAGAGGGCGCTCTCACACAGAAACGCCAATGCTCCATAGAAGAAGTACCACACATATAACCAGGAAATGCCATCTTCCTACCTGCATCTGGCATCTTTCTATCACTGTTTTCAAGCCTACTCACGTATTGCCATGATAATAAAGCATATTTATAATGACGATGTTGCTTTTTTTTAAATGCACATTTTAAGCGACTCACATGCTTAGTGCTTTCAGATGGAGCAGCATTTCCCACTGATCACAGAGCCGTGCTTCACGAACAAGCTGCGCAAAAAACATAATTGCAGTTTTTGCGATGTCACAATCGCGATAGCCACGCCGATTTAATCACAATTTGAATGGGAATTGCGATTAATCGTGCATCCCTAGCTTCACTGAACCAAAGAGAATGAACACCAAATTCAAATGCCCAGGTAAGAGAATTCATTCTTATAAAACAGATTTTACAACGAACATATTACTTAAGATTAGCACGTAGTTTGTCTCTTTTAAACATGTTTAAAATCTCCCAAACAGCGTGTTAAACACAGGGTGGCATGAATAGCTCGACACGTAGAGATAAAGTCTTCATATCTTGCAATGTAGTCATAGAGACTGGGAAACAAGGGGAATTAAATGCATGTCTTGAATGCACTGAAGGTGTCTTGGGGCAGGGGTCTCACAAAAGGTTCATCATATTTGGGGGTCCTTGGCATCATAAAGTTTAAAGACCCCTGCCAAGCATTTTTGGTTCTACAAAGAAGCATTCAGTAAAAGGTTCCAACAAGAACTGTCTTTAAACTTTATGATGCCAGGGACCCCCAAATTGTGAAACATTTGGCCAAAATGGTTGTGTTTTTGTGGTTGTTAAATGTCTTTAACATATGAATGAATGCATGCATGAACGTTTACCATATGGCTGTCATGTTTGAACTCTATACATTCAAAACCTTGCCAAAGGTGTTTTGTTTAATAAATGCAAAGCTAAAACTTTTAAGTCAAAGTTGGGTGGGCCAATAAAAGTGAACAACCAATAAAAGCCCTAGAATATAACTCTCCTCCTCATTTGAAAATGATAGTTTAAACAGATACAGCACTAGTTCTAAGTCTCCCATCGGAAACTATGACACATCAACTAAGTTTTGTATCCTTCCGTTTAAAAACACAATAATAGATCAACCAAGCTCTGAGTCTTAAATGAGAGAGATTTAAAGACATAGACAACAATGTTAATCTCAAGAGAGCAAACCTTCACTTCAATGTACCTCCATCTGTCTGTCCCAGATTGTGCCAATGACCTTCTGCACCAACTTCAGGGACTCCTCTGGGTGTTCCAGATTGGATCTTCTTGGTGTTTGAGGTTGAAACGCTTTCTTTAAGATTCTTTCTTTCTTCAAAGCCTTTTAATCTGTAATTTATAAAAACAAAGAAACACATTTCTTAGTCCCTTATGTGACAGTAACATCAAGCAGTCTATTTACAGTATATGGATCGAAGTATAGGGATGCTTCCTTCTAATGTACAAGTTTGACTATAGTTATTTCCAATGTTGGGGGTAACTCAGTTATTTATACATTTGCATATCAATATTTGCGAACGGGCCCAGAACTTTGCATTCAGGGTCAAAGCTGCAGCCAGCATGGACAAAATGCCTCCAAATGCCAATCATCTTTGGAAGATAACTTTCAGAACGCGAAATTACACACGACACACAGCAGCAATCAATGCTCTCATTTTAGATCGCCTCGTGAATGTACAGTGTGCGCAGTTCCGCATGAAGTCAAACACATCTGAGAATGTTGCAGCCAGTCAGAGGAGAGAAATAAGTCCAGTAGCCTAAACAAACAGTTCTCACTTCTGGACAGTCCTCATTATGAAATCAAAGGCGGATATTTTGTGATTCACAATCCTCAATGTTCATTGTTGCTATTTTAATGGTGGCGTCAGTCCTGATCAAACTCGTTTTACCCGTATTTGGCGCCATCTATTGTTGCAGCTATATTACTGATACGTAAGCCTCACATTGCTGCTGGTGGTCTGCAATTTGATTTTACAAAACAAAACTTCAGCTGAACCCCATAATTTAAGATAGAAGAAAGCAAATTATTAAAATACGAAAAAAAATGTACAAGTTTGGACATTAGCAACAGCTCAACAAGATCAATTGAAGCTTATCTGAACATAAACTGATAATACAAATAGGCTGAATAGCAGAATGAAGTTTTAAAGGTGTCATGAACTGGGCTTGTTTATTGTTTTATACTGTTGTATGAGGTCTACTTATGACGTTTGCGTGGTTTTTACATTAAAAAACATCAAAATCAATAAGTAATAGGCTATTTTCTACCCGGGTTTTGAGGCCGGCTCGAGTTTTAATGCTCAGTTTTAATGGGCGTGCCGCATTGAAGACTTGGAAGTAAACGCCCACTGCTATGATTGGATAGCAGTTTGCGTAGTAAATTTAGTTGGAGCCTTCTGTGAATTTGGTTAGAGACGTAACGTAAGGTTACACATTCGCCCTATTTGCACGGGATTAGTGTTATCTGGGGACCTCGTGTGATTTATAAATTACCTCCCCACATATGTATTTCATGTGGCGCATTCCCACGGGATAAATGAAGCCTATGTTTTTACTCAAATTTACTGACTTATTTCCCGGATGTGATGGCAAGGCTTTGCGTATAGTTTGTATAGCCTATGTATGGTGTTTAATGATATCCGTACCTGTCAGCATTTGAGACCCGTGATCGCAAACCGGACAGAAGATCATTTGATCGCGGGTCTCAAATGTTACGAGAGCTTCCATGATAAATAAACAAATGGGAGACTCCCGGTAATTTATGGACATGACCCAGCACCCGAAATAATACCAAAACACTTCAAAACAGCCTCCATTATTCGCAAACGGTGGATAAAACCTTTTATCTACTTAGCTGTGCATTTACTGAATGAGCAATGTGCTATTTCCAAACTGATTGCACTGTATTTCATGTATAATCATTTTATTCTTAACTGTTTAAATTCACTTTAAATCAATTTTTAAATCATTTTAAAATTTAAAATTCCTTGTTTTTAAGAGTTTTTTGTGATTTTTTTATATGATTATGTTCATTCTTTTTATGTAAAGCACTTTGAATTACTATTTAGCAACACAAAATAAGATATTCTGAGGAATGTAACTGGTAACTAAACTAGATTGGCCCCCACTGACTTACTGCATGGGCACAAAAACACATTTCTTAAGTATCTTCCTTTTGTGTTCCACAGAAGAAAGTCATGCAGGTTGTAAATGACACAAGGGTAAATAATTATTAATTAATTGTTATATTTGGGGGGAATTATCTCTTTAGATTACTTCTCACACACACGCACACAAACACATTATGACTTTCCATAAACATAATCACTTTTAAACTGTACAAATTGTAACGTTATATGCCATACCCTAAACTTTACAGAAATCTTTCTGCATGTACTGACATCTACTGTAAACCAATCAACATAAAAGTCCCGCTTTGACACATCAGAGGAAGTTTCCTGGAGCGAACTGGACAAAACATTACAAACTTGATGCAAAATATTTCACAGTTTGTGCATTGAGATTTAGTTACTTACAGGGCGAGTCGTGTGTCTTCGACTTCCAGAGGATAAATGTCAGTTGAAAGGTCGCTTTACTCAATTGCAACATGGTAATTTTAAGGTTTGTATCAGCACATTCAAGCAGAACTCTATTATGAGAAAATATTATGGTTAAATTTATGTAAACACGGCACGGTAGGTCACGTTGGTGAAAAACATCGAGAAAACCACCGAAAGACGGTAGCTCCATCTTGTGGCCAACACGTGTAGTAAATGAAACGCGAGTGAGTAAATAATACAGGTTGTGCTTTATCATTTTCATTCAGTAACACTAGTGACGTTTGGGTTCATCGGACGCAGGCGCCTGACCCGCAGTTAACTTCCGGTCTGTGTTTGTTGATCGGTCTGGCTAGTGGCTAATAATATAACTACTATTTTTATTTTATGTATATTAATATTTATTAATATTATTATTTTATTGTATAATAATTGTATTAAATAAAAACGATTTGTTGAATGTTAGTTTTATTAACAATTTGTTGAATGGGTGTAACTTTGTCGCATTTAAAGAAAACGTATGGGACATTGACATCTAGCGGTTGAGTTTAGTCTCGCAACAGTAATACGGTTTTGATTATGGAACAAAATTTATAAAATGAGAAGTCCGCTGAGTTAAGAAATTAAAGTTAAGGTTATTTGAATGTTATTCTCTTTTAATGTATGCTAATCATTTTCTACCTTTAAAACCGCTGCAGTCATTGCTTTTTACAAAAGACAGTTAAATCTATAGGTAATATCAATAGCCTAAATACAATGCTTTAAGAGGTTATCCTGAATAATGATGAAAGGTATAGTGCTGATTGATGCTCTCCTAGCATCACCATGGGCCTCAATCTCTCGGGCTCTCGCTTGTCAGATAAATAAATGTCTTATCAGTGTCTAATTTCATAATAGCTAATTATTGATCTGGATGAGTTGGCAGTGTAATTGAAATGAGGCTGGAACATTGTGTCTGAGAGTGCTGGGAAAAGAGACGACCTCACGGTGAATCATTCACTTAGGTTCACAATAGACGTCAGTATTCGTGCCCTCCGGCAGATGAAGAATTTTCAGTAGATTAAAACTATATAATGATGAGATGGAAAAGGATGTGATTTGATTTGCGAGATCATTTTACCTGCTTACTTCAAACAGACTACACACAATTTCCGCAAGAATAAACAGGTTTCCATTAGTTTGGGGAAGGCGTTTACTAATCAAAAGTAAATACAAAAATAAAATAATTATAAT
Source organism: Triplophysa rosa (assembly GCF_024868665.1). NCBI lineage: Eukaryota > Metazoa > Chordata > Actinopteri > Cypriniformes > Nemacheilidae > Triplophysa > Triplophysa rosa. The sequence continues at coordinate 10,176,010 of NC_079913.1, forward strand.
TGTAAATAAAAGAAAAGAATTGCTAAATAAATATAATAATCACGATATTTTCGACGTGTAAATGTAACACAGCAAAGAGGCAACGGCGTTTACTTTTAGGTGGACAGGGAGATCATTCAATCTAAAGCAAAAAAAAAGAAACAAAAATAGATTCAAGTCATTTTTAAGCTCACGACAACGCCTTCTCTATTAAATTTACATAAAAAGCTTTCAGAAATAATAAAGAGTGCCTTTGTGTGGCGTAATAAGATACATTATATCCTGAGGTTTGTGAAAATTAGCCTACATGGTGTCAAAGTTGCACTTAAACACCCTCAATAATTATCAGCCTCAAATCAATCAAGCATTCATCAGGTTTAAGAATCCCTCTTATTAGAAATGCTTATTTGAATAGTTTTTGCTTCTCAGGTAGCTAGCACAACTTAGTTGTTAAAACTTTTTAAGTTGTAAAAAGGCAATAGCCTATCCTACGAATTAAATAATAATAATTTATGGCTATATGACGAATGACACGTACTGTAGATAGCAAATTCTCTTGCAATGCGCTTTTAAATATATTAAAGTGTTTATTTATAAAGTTAAACAATGTTTTAGTGTGAGATCAAGGAAAATCTTCTGTCAGCTAACTCTTTTGACAGGTCATCGTGTCACAATTGCCATTACCTTTGTTGTATTTTCTTTTCGAATATAATTCTAATAATTCTACAAATATATTGAATTTACATATTTATATATATTGATCTGTATCAATTACACTGCATGTTTAAAAAATAAAAAGTATAAATTGCGTCCTGCGCAAATCGCGCGTGATTTGTTATTCACGTATTCACGTGACGTTTGCTTCCTTCGAGAGAGGTAGGTTCTGGATGTTTTCAAAAATTATACATAAATGTTATTGTTTTTGTGTCTCTTCGTCGCAGTATTTTATTTTCTGGGCCTTCGTTATTGGTTATGTTTTTGTTGAACCATGTATAACGTTAAACAACCTAATGTTGTGCGTTTTAAAACCCTGAGCAGGTGCTTCACTTCGTCAGGGAAATGTTGTTTCATTTTTTGTGTGTGTAACGCGAAATAAAGCCAGCATTGGTTTTTAAAGTGCAATATTTGCACTGAGATTTTATCTCATTATTAACAGACACGGTCGTTGTAACTTTTTGAGATTTGGAGAAGTTTCTGATCAACGTTTCTAAACACAGGTAAGTAATAGCATGTCCAATAATGATGACGTAACTGAATATTATTCTGCAGATTATACGATAAAAGACATAAGTAATTCATTTACTTTTCGTGATGTTGTTATGATCATTTTCTTTTATTTATTCCAAAGTAGCCTGTCATTTTAATGTTTTCCCTCAATTCATGTGGTGCTGGGTCCTCTGATGAGAAACAATGTCACTTGTGATTTACTGAGAGATGCTTGTTCCTTAACTTACACAGCTTCACGCATTATCACCTGTGATTTCTTCATCTTCAACTCGCAGATGTACATCCACTGCACAAGTGAGTAATGACTGTGCAGACACATTCATCCAGAGTTAATGGGTCATTGGCACATAACAAGCATTTGCATTCATAACTGGACTCAGAACAATGTTAAACAATTTAACATTTAGTGTACTGTTAAAGATAAACAAAGGTTTTCATTCTACACATTGGTACAAAGACCAAACAGAGACAGAATACTCAGCTCAACTTTATTTATATAGCGCTTTTTACAATTTTCATTGTTACAAAGCAGCTGTACATGAGACATATTGACTATAAGTAAAACAATTAAAGTTGTACCTGTAAAAACAAGAAAAAGGTGAAAACACAGAAGACAGACATACCCACATACAAAACACTCCGCACACACAATATGCACACGTACTAACACACATAGACATAGACACACACACACGAACGCGCACGCACACACACACACACACACACACACGTACACAGAATACACGACACACGGACGCGCACGCACACACACACACACACGTACACAGAATACACGAAAGTCTTGGCTTGAACCTGAGTTACACCATGATGTCAGGTTTTAAAACATGATCTTCTGGTGTATGGTTAAATGTTCAGACTTGGTCAACATGTCACAATTTAAAAAAATGGTGCTAAATTGCGCTTTCTAAAAATACTCCCCGGTCTGAAAGGTGGTGTCTTAGTGGTCATTTCCCTCTTATGTTTGACCAAAGAGATCTGAGACACAGTTCCCTCCCACCCCATGCTTATCCTCAACTATCTGAGCTCCATTTAAAACATAAAAAAGAAACTATTAGGGTCTGGAACCTGCATGGGGCACAGTGCTGAAAAGGAGGATGAATTAGCAAGTCTAATAATGTGCAGTAAGAAGGGATCGACTTAAGGTCTGGCTTAGGTCACCTTCATAGATTGAAGAGATGAGAGTCACCTGGGTCCATGTGCAACTGAAATCCCAGAATAAGTATGCTGACGTGCCATCAGCTCCCCGCTGTCCATATCATCAGCATTTCAGATTTGTGCGTTTACACAGTTTTCATGCAAAGTCACTTTTATTTCTCCCAACACTATTAGAAAGGTACCAAGAACCACCATGGCATTTATGCTAGTATTTACATTAATTTCATTATGTACTGTAAATTGTCACCGGCCACTATATAGATACACTTTTTCTAGTTAAAGCAAATATCTAAGCAGCCAATGTACTTAATAAAATCATTCTTGAGTGTATATAAAATTAATATTTTACATTTTCTTATATATTATATTCAATATCACTACAGTATATTTTTTGCATGGGGACTCTGGAGCAATATATGATGATCTACAAATCTGTATGGATGCGTGTGACATTGCTGACCAGCAGCAGATCTGTGTTGTTTCAGTGTGTTTATTATGAAGCACATTATAACAATAAAAAAACATTTCAGGACATTTCACTAAATGGATAACTTGGATAAATATTCTCAACAGTTAAAAAGAGTTTCTACAGCTCAATCCGAGTCACCTTCAAAATAACCATTTGGAGTGCCCAACAGATTATGGGATTTTAATGTGGCCCTCATTTAGAAGAGTGCAGGGATCATGAAAAATGTAATGTTTGAGAAAGGAGGGTAAACTGTGTGCAATTAAGACATACATGTAAGTCAGAGCTCAACAGTGACAGTAAAGAAAACTTTGTTACAGTAGAGAGAGACTGTCAGAACTGGACATGGATAGTGTCCAATTCTGATTGTTTTTGTTGTTTATGAAAACAATGTCATAATGCAAGACAATGAATGATGAGCCTTTCAGTGACATGGGATAAGATGTTGCTGTTCTGCAAACGCTCACCTTCATTAATCTGGTTTAGGCTGGTTTTGGTTTACATGACCAGCTAACAAGTGGCCAGGTGTGCATAATACTTTAGTATCTTGTTTTAGTTCCACACTTTGCCTTTGTTCCATGTCGCTTTCACAAATATCCAGGCACACTTTCTAAAACTTCACCAGAACTTTTATGCATCTTGCAGCAGGCCAGTGGTACATTTTATTTCCACTGTCATGCCTCATTTTCTTCAAATTATGAACCCTCTATAGATTATTTCTTCGCTTAATGTTTCGACTATGCATTGGTTGCAAATATGCAGTTTTCTCCATTTGATAGACCACACTTTTTATAGTGTTCTTTATATGTTTGACAGCCCATTTCACACATTATGAAAGAATGAATCTTTTAGACTGTAAATCGTATTATATTGTATTGTCATTGTGTTGAATGTCTGTACTAGAAGCTTCCAACACCAAAGAAAATTCCTTGTGTGTGCAAGCACACTTGGCAATAAAGCTCTTCTGATTCTGATTCTGATTCTGAAATGCTTAATGTTGTGTCTATGCGCATAATTTCTCTTATATATACACTTATGTATACAATTGTAAACCCAGCATCTCATGGTCTTCTTGAAACTTTTTGGACAATTTGGACAATCACACTGGCTTTACAACTGGATTGAAATGCAATAAATGTGTCTATCCAAGTCAACAGATCGATGAGGTAATGGGTGACTGTGACCTCACATGAGACTGCATCACTTAAAGAGTTTAGAAGACCCCTTTTGTGTATTTTCTTTATGGTCTGTCTATAAATGATATGAACACACACAGTTCCTATCATTGAAATGTTCGAAGAAACACACCTTATCTGGAGCCTTTAATAATCAGATAATCTAGGTGTATGATCATTTCCTCCCGTCGGTCCTTGCAAATAGCTGTCATGTTGAGAACTCATCCAGTCTAATCAAATGATTAGAATTGGTTCTGTTATGTGAGCATCATGCATTTAGGCGAGTCATCCATGTGTGTGCAGTCGAGTAAAATGTGTGAAGCATAAAGAAGCAAATAGAGACCCTGATTGGAGATAGTCGAGTTTATGCACCACCGTTGTCTTGATTTTGATTGGCTGTGAGCTATACCATTTAATGGTGGTTGCATTATAGCAAATAATCCTGTTGGGGAATTGGCCAGACCATGTTTTTTTGTGCTAATGTTTTTGGAGGGTCCACCAGTGCAGTCTTGACTTATTTGGTGTGACTTGGACAAGATGGGAAGATGATGGAATCATTATAAGAATATTAGTAGAATAGAATAGAATAGAAACTCATTGAAATTTAAAGAAATCTATTTTATTATTTTCACTGTCTCGTGGGTTTAGACCAACGTTTGCTCTGTGAACTACAATAAACCGTATGTATCCAATCAAACGTTTATCATCCACCTGACTCAGAAATCTGATGCTTTCGGCCCAGACCTCCGACTGCTCATTTCCATGAAGTGATTTCCATGTTTCCTCTCCACTATTGCTTTCCACCTCTTGTTCAGCCAGCCCTGGCCTTGTCACAGGGTTCTGACAGGCAGACGAGTTGACGGACGCCCACACTCTGTAATCTAATTTGGCCTGCAGAACGAATCAGCCACATGGAAGTCACAGTGTGAGGGTCTCTCCTCACTCTCGATCGCTCCGTCTCAGTCTTATTTTCCTATTTATCTCTTTTCTTTTACCGCCCCATGTTCATTTGTTCATATTTCCTCTCTCTCTTCCATTCGGAGGCAAAGATGACAGGGTAGCGGCTGGGTGTCACACCATCCATCAGACACTGACAGGCGTCTGACCAAGACTCTGGTGAGGAACGCCACTGATCTGTAAACCACCGAATGAGTGACACGCGTGGGGCGAGGAGGGGCAAGGAGGGGCCTCCCCGCATGACTCACTCTTATGCGGACAAAGACAGTCAGATATCATTGCAGTCTTGGTGGCAAATAACTGATCTGTAGACTCAACCTAGTTATGTGTTCAAATTCTTCTCACTTGTGGAATTTCTTTCTTATAAAGCATTCAGTTTTGATGAAGACACGGTGGTGCTCATGCAAGCAAGTAGCTTGTTATCTTTTCACATCACGTTCAAACATTTTCTTCCTATTGTTTCTATAATTACCTTTTAATCACTGCAAATTACAGTTTTGCTCTGAGGTGACAATTAAATAAAAAAAAAGATTTGAAAAGCACTGCTGGAATATTGGGGCAAAACCGCGAAACAGTAGCACAATTGTTTGCACACATTGTTTCAGTACATAAAAGTGTCCTAACGAAGCACCCTCAACTCAGTTTAACCAGGTGATAGATATGCTGACATAATGCAGCGGTGTCTACATTATTGTAGGTAGGTATTCGGTATTAACATATCTAACTTATATGTAAATTGTCATAGATTTCAGAGATTGCATGTAAAAAATCAGGAATTGTGACATTTAGATTGTGTCCACATTAAAGGTCCAGTGTGTAGTTTTTTGAGTATCTAGAGAAATGCAATATAATATACAAAACTGTATGTCTTCAGAGTAGACGTAATGAAGCATTATATTTTTATTACCTTAGTATGATCTATTTCCAGCTACATACACTGCAGGCCCCCTTGTATGGAATTCACCATGTTGTTTCTACCGTAGCCCTTGACAGACAAACTGCTCTTTCTAGCTTATGATGCTGAAAATGTACCAATATTTTGATATTCTGTTTACCAGTATATCAACCACAGAACAACAGAAATCTTCTGCTGTGGGGTAGATTTCATTATTATTTAAAGCAAAAGTCTCAGGAGGCCTCAGATGTTGGCTGCTGATGGCTACATAGAAAAATAGATCTGTGCACTTTTGAATCTCCAGCGGGCAGAGGCGCAATCTATTGCTGCAGATGGCCAGAGTTATTCCATTATTTTTTCATCGGTTTGTAATTATTGTTTTGCCACTGCATAACGTCACTTAGATTCTTTTAATCGTCATGGTGTCGGTTACAGAGACCATGGGAACGTGATTTTCTCCAGACTGATGTTGGTGAATTGTTGTATAACTGTCATCCGTATTATTGAGAGTAACATTTGACCAATGTTGGACCAACATTAGCTGTGAACGACAGGGGCAAGGCCAGGTTAATGAAACCGGCAACGGTTCAACGCCTGATACAATTCTTTGTCTGCAGGGGGAACATGCCAGGTCGGAGCTCTGCTAACACTAGGCCAACATTAGGCCCTAGTTTTCTGGGAGTGCTGGGCAGAGGCCAGGCTTTTGCTGAGGGAGAACTATTTCTGAAGGACACTGGGGAGGGTACAGCTGGTGTCCCTGCTGTTCAGTGTGTAAAGTAGCCAGACTGCTGAAAGAAACCCAATCGGATGCTGCTGAGAAACCTTCTGTCCTCTATGGATTTAAACTTATTGCTTGTTCTTCTGTTCACCTCTGTTGTGTGTACGCATCCAAAATGACTGTATACCAATGTACTGTAGTGTACAGGACAAAAGTTATTTTTACAGAATTGGCATCATCTATGGCAAAGTTGCAGTAGTATTAAGCGTACAGTAGTACTATTAGTAATAAAGATGCTTTATTAGTAGTCACAAAGATGCTTGGTAATAGAGATAAGCTACATAATTCAATGATGGAAATTGATTCCTAAACTCTTACTGTATATTTACTTATGTAAGGTTTTACGTGATTTACCATAGCAATCTCTCAGAGTTCGATTTATTTGAATCAAACTAACGGCTAGACACTGGCCCCTTGATTTGGTTTAATGTTGAATGTGATTGACAAATAATACTTTTCTCCTAGATTTGTTTATTTTGTTGATCCAACATTCTTGTCAAGCCGAAATGAGCTATTCCCCTAAAATCTGATGGCAATAAGATGATTAAAATGTTGTTAAAGTCCAAACACCAGCCTTAAGCCTCTAACTCTTTACTTGACCCTAAAATGATCATGGTCACATTTTTTGTTACTGTTCCCAGTTCTTCGCCAATTCATGTTATGCTCTGTAGAAGAGTGACATAGTTCACAAAGGTACACGCTAAAGTAAATGTGATGAAATAAATATTAATGCTTTTTGGCATGCTTGTTAACATAACTTGAGTCACATTTTTACACATTATGTCATTGACATTCGGTCAAACACTCTCTGCATGAAAATTGGTCACTTGAAAATTGAAAGGAGCTCTCATTTCCTTTGACACAAATCCTCTCGCTTCCTGTAATGCATCTAATGGATTAGTAAATATGACATTGCAATGTTCGCCATCACAGCCACCTGCAGCATACTGCATACCAATTCAAAATAAGCCATGATGATTAATATTCCAGTCAGCTTTAGTGCACATTAAATAACCTACAAACTGCATCAATAATGCATGATGTTTGGTTTCTATTGCTTTCACAATAGCACAGCGAAATCCCCATTTTTTGTGTTTAAAAACTGCAGAGTTTTGCTTGCTCTTCAGGTCTAGGGGTGTGTGAGCGTGTCAGGTTGTCTCAAGGTAAGGAGTTGTTATGCAAACTCCAGCAGTGACTTTGTACTTTTCTGGTTGCTGTTTTTGATGACACTATTTTCTGCACTGCAAACAGAGTGGCAGCTCCCAAGAGACTGCGGCAGGTGCAATAAAGACAGTATGTATACTTAGGCAATCTGTTTAAAATAGAGACTTTGTCATTCAGTTGTCCTTAGGTTACAAGGTTACCATTAAGTGCCCATCCTATTTACCACTCCCTGTCGTAGAAGAGGGTTAAGTTTGAGAAGGTAACCATGGTGATTCACCAGGATGCACATAATGTCATGTTCCTGAAGTTGCATTTATAGCCAACTAGATTTACTATATGTGTAGATATATACTTTTTTCAGTATTATTTTTTTGGAAATAAAATCGCCATGAAGTAGGGCATGTCTTGAAATTGAGACTTTAGGTCTCAGAAAGGTTTAAGGTATCAGTTCATGCTTGTTTTAATTTTTTTATATTATTTGATTATACCTTATTAAGCCATGCCATAAGTGATAAACAAGATAAATACATTTTTATAATGTTACACATTTCTTGTCACAAAGACATTTTTTTCTACAACTTTCCATGGACTTTATTTCTTTATACTGAACTTATTTTCTGTCCCATTTTCTTCTAACTTTCACTGAATGTTTTATGAAATTAATAATTTTCTTTAAGTAACCTAACCTAACTTAAATAATTTGTTGTACACTTCACAATATTTTTGTTTTGTACATTGGATTCTGTGGATTCATTGTATTTTATTTTTATTGTATTTTATTAATATATTTAAACTAAAGAAATTACTTGTTTACCCATTTCTTTTATTTCTTTGCCCATTTGCAATGAGCTGGTCTTTAGAAGTGGAGCCATTTCAAAGTGAAATTCTAAACTTAGCTTCGATGAACAGGTGCACATAGTGACATCAGACAGCCCATTGGAAGCAGCTATTAGCTTATATCAGTGGTACAGAGGCCATTTTAAATTTAATGAACATCAGACAGAATATTAGCCACTCTATAAGCATCCTTGGAAACTGGAGGTCGGGCTAGCCCCTGAATTCATCTTTTTAATTAGCACCTGCCCTTCCCTGACGGTGAGCCGCTCTTGCATTGATGGAGCTCTCTCAGGGGAAATCGCAACCTCCGCACCTAGACATTCTTCTGAGACTTCTCTATCTGTGTGCGTGCGAGCACGTTTACAAGTTTCCATGCCAGGATCTCCCATATACACCTTTCTGTAAATACAGTGTCTTTATTATCTCAGTTGTTTCTCCTAGAAAACAATGAGATTAAACATAGAAGATGAAGATTTAAAATTTGCTTCTGAGATTTCCCGAGAAATAAACTGTATTGTCAACAATAACTAAGGCTGCAATCAAAATGAAATTGGAGATTTTTCATCAAAGACCAACTGTCTGAACTATGCTTTTTACACTTTACTGCTACTGTATACAGTTTTAACAGTTGATTATTTTTAGGTAGCAGCTAATTGCCCCAAGTGTAAATAGCATAGGTTCTGTTTACACTAAGTGAAAGTAGCAGCATTTCTTAGCGATATGCTATTTACACTAACCGAAAATAGCTGTATTTTCTTTGGATTAAGTAGAAATAGCAGTTGCATGCTATTGGTAGTGGCAGATAACGTTACTATTTGCACCTCAGTATTGTTATGCATTAAACATTATGCAATAACAACAGAGTTAAAATAATTATATTTATAAAAAATATTAAAATAATGGCAACTTATTGAGATATTAAAGCTCTACACCTACCTTACCCTAAACCTAAACATTATGAATAAATCATTTTTTAAGTCTTAAATAAATTTTATTGAAAGCAAATGCCTTTATGATCTGTAATGTGATAGAAAAAAGGTAAAAGAACGTTTTCAGCAAGAGGTGGATTAGTACCCTGGTCTCCAGTGCCAAAGCTGTTTGAAATGGTGTCATTCTTACACTTTCTCTATTCCAATCACATATTGGTGGGCGGAGCTAGTGCCAATAGTCTCTGCCAACAAGGCGGTCTATTAGTACTCAGTGTAAATATACACTCTGTTACTTTTATTTCTCTTAAGGCACTTTTGGAGACACATCTGAGACAAAGTTGATGCTTAACTAAAAACGCAATTATGTCTCCTGTGCTATGAAAGATCAATCTTCGAACAATAAAAATTCAAGCAGTAAGCATGTTCCCAAGAGGGTTTCGTAGACGTCCTTGCGTGTCCTTGCCTTGCCTCCACCCTTTGCTTAGGATGTGCGAGAATGCTAATTCTATCTGAGAGGGTCATCTTAGTTTACCGCTGGCAGAGCCATCGCCCTGCTGACTGCATCCTTGTCCTTGATAGCCAATCACAACCAAGGACTCAGTGATGCTGTGCCACTCTCTCTGGAGGGATTCCGAAGGAAGTGCCTCGTGATGGCGCATGGTTAAACGAGCAAGAGTTCCTTTCTCTCTCTCCCTCTATTTAATTCTGGACAAGCTGCATGCACTGTCTGGTTTTGACAGGGATAGCACATTGTACATGCACACTACTCTGTGCAGGCTAAGGAGAGAATTGTGACATCAGCAGCTCTCGCTCCGCTCCCTCCCTTCCTCTCTCGCTCATGCTCTTGCTCTGCCCACCTATACCAGACAAGACTCCTCCTCTCCATCTCTCTTTGACTCCCTCTCTGTTGCATATGATCTGCTCTTCACTTCTTCCCAGCTGAAGCAGGAGATAACAGCACAATACCCACAGGTAGGCACTTATGTCTTCTCTGTTAAGTGCTGCTAAAGTTGTATTCAGATATCCAGGAGTCCCTGGTTTGACGTGCGTCTGATGCCAAATCTATTCTGGGTCAGTAGAGTGTGCCATCAGAAATACCCGCCCCTACAGCGTGGCATTTGTTTTCACGCCAACACTGATTTTAGCGTCGTTTCTTGGCGCTTTCTGGACAGCTTGGGAAGGTAGTGGTTTACTGGCTGGGTAGTTCCTGTGAGAAACCCATCATCTACTGACACGCTTAGCTGAGATGTGCTTATCCAAGTAGAGGAAAACGCTTCGTGGCTGGAGATCGGAGATGTGTTTTCTTAAGTGCACGTCTGTGTGTGGGAGTGTGCGTGCGGGTGGATGGTTGAGAAGGGAGGGGAGATGGAAGCTGAGGAGCTGTATTCATCCCATGGAAACTAATCCTGTTGTAGTCCTTCGAATCAGATAAAACACTCTTACTCTGCACTTCACTTGTGAAGGGTTTATCTGTGGCTGTGGATGGTGGAGAAAGTCGTTCTATAATGCAAGATAATTCTTGGAGTGATAGAGGCTCTCTGCCATAGAAACCCATATTTGTTCTGCTCTGTGAGAATGCGCGGGAATCACGACAGCAGCGTGTATTCAGAGGCAGATGATGTCTCTTTCAATTTAGCATGCCAGCAGGAGAGATTTAGATGTAGGGGAAAGTATTTTTGCTCGGTGTGACTGTTTGCAAGATCTTTATCAAACCATACTTGAGCACTTAAAAAAGGCTTTGCATGCTTCAATTGCAGATCGATTGCTTATAGTATAATACGTTCTACGATATGTTTACTTATTGTTTTGTGAAGGACCACAATGGCTAACAAATGATCCCGAGCCTGGTCTCACCTGCGTCTGTTCTTGCGTCTGTCATTACCTCGTATCTCTGTTGGGCAGATCAGCGGTTGCTATGCACGCCTAGTGAAAGCGAGGAGCAGGGATTGCTCGGCTCTAGCCGCGGGCTTATCCAATTCAGCTGTGCAGATCCTCCTCTGGAATACATTAATGGTGAGGAGGTGCGGTAAAACAGTTGCCAAGTGATACCAGAGAAATAGCTCGAAAAACTCATCAAAACAGAGCAGCAGATCACATTAAGATGCAGGTGCGATAATTGTAGTCTCAGCTGTGGTTCTTAGAAATGTACCATCAAAGCAATGCATTTAATGAAATGTGGTTTTTTTGGCAGCAGCATAATGGTGAACTTGAAATAACCTACAAAGTTGGTTCTGCATTTTCATCTTAGTTTTGGGTTAGAATCAATCAACGTATTAAGATATAATAGATATAATTGTTGATATGTGAAAGTTCTCTTGCTTTGATAGTTGAAAACAACAAGAGGAGCTGTTGGCCTGAGTAGATCCCTTTCCCCAGAGGTTGATAGACATGTTTGCCCATGAGAAATATTCTAACAACCACAGCAGCACAGCGCAGTTGTACCTGGTGGGGCAATATGGGATGGCAGATGTTGGCCCAAATATGTCACGCCCCCTGCAGTTGCCAAGGGCAACGTCATGCATTATCAGCCTTGTTAAAAATCTATTAAGCAGGTGAGATGCAAGCCTGGAAGGTAAAGTTAGTAAGCATTTCTATTGTCCATTATGTTAAGAAAACTGTACGTATCTACTTTGTGGATTAGGATCAGTCATCTGGATGATATTTTGTATCCTAAAAATGTACACTCGTGTGATTAAATTTGCTAGCAGAAGAATGCATCACATATGTTTCTGTACATGTGTGCGTGCGTGCGTGTCCTTAGAGGCCAAAGCGTTGTTAGGAGTAATAGAAGCCAGAAGATAAAAATAGCATCTCTATTATGATTTGACCTTGGACAGCTGGATGCTTGGCTGCAGATATCTAGACGAGGGAAGTGCACGGATCACTGACATGCTCCATGAAAAGTCTGGGGCGGACATGATAAATGTGTGCAATAACCCAAAGGTATATGTTTTCATCACGTTACACCATTCCAGAGCAGAAACACCATCTCTGTGATACTGTCTGGGTCCGAGGACAGAACTAGGACAGATTTAAAATCAACAATATTGTTATTACAGGAATGGATTTACTAATTTTACATTCACTGCAGTGGAACTTCCAGCGTCAAGATTAAACAGTTCAGGTTATAAGGGGTTGTTATAATTTATCTTCATTAGACAACTCACATTGGAAAGATTGTATTGAATGTTGCAACGGAACAGTTGCATCAAATCAGCCTGTCATTTTTATCACGAGAAGCGAGGCCTCATGGGAAATGTTGTTGTATAAATATCGTTTGATGTATCAAGGCACTCTCAAGGTCAGTGAAAGAGCAATGAGACTGTACATTTGACAAAGCGCCATGCTTTAAAATAATATACACGCCTTATAAAGCTCTGGCTTTAGAATCATTTGTTAAATGTGAATATATATTTTATGCACTTTTAATGAGTAGAGTCTTGTCCTCGTGTGAGGGATAATATTACAGCTCTCCAAGCTTGTTGTTTGGCTTTTAATCGCATATTTTTGGCAGATTATGCATAACTGCACTGCACAGTATGCACAGTACTATAAATAGACCACAGCATAACAATAATTCTGTTCTTATTGTCACATTCACAGTTGGTATAAATGACCTTTTAGAATGTCAGCTGAAATGTGATTATATATAAAAGCATCAGGAAAAACGACTCTTTTGGTGGCTAAATAGCTGTGATTTATTTGTATATTTTTACTAGAGAAATACAGTAGATGCAGTTGCCACATTGGGGCTGCTCACTGTTCCACATATTGCTAAGCAACGGAGGAGAGGTCCTTAGAGAATGTAGCCAGGCTTCTGACTCCATAACACAGCCTTGGCACATACACACAGATGGTGGTGAGCGAAGCTCTTTCCATAGCTTTTGCTACGCCTGCGTTGCCATGGCAGTAACATATGTGCACGGTTAGCGGAAGTGATGTAATCTCTCAAATCAGTGCAGTGCAATCTCTTGAAGGGTGTAATCAAGTTGGGGGGCTTTGCCTTTAGCAGGGAACGACCAGAATAGATCATCATTCACCTACAGACAGATCATACTATTTTGTGATGGGTATATTCATGATACCCTTTCTAGCTATCATAGCGATTTAGATCTATTAATTTTTATTATGGCTGTCAATTCTTTCAATTCTTCAATTGAATTTATTACATAATACTGTATGTTGACATATGATTCAGTCATCATATCTATTGCATATATCAATATTTGCTGAAATAAACTCCCAAATGAGGGCAATTAGACAGACAAGTATTATTGAACAGACTTTACAATAAGTCAATAGATGTCAATATTTTGTTTACTTCCAATATCAGCATAATTGAAATAAAACCCTACCCTGTCCAACAGTTCACAACAATCGGTCCAGGGTGGACTTATAAGCTGTTCACACATCTTTCTATAATTAACTATATTAATTAATTAATCAGTGTATTAAATTGATAGCCGTACATTTTTACAAACAGAAACATGGATATGCTGACGAGGGTCCAGAAATGTGTCTTTGTCTGGTTTAGTAGGGATATGAATACCTTGATCATTTGGACCTACACTGATAATACTAGGATTACATGATCAATACAGAATTGATTAAAACAGTAAAAAAGTGTCATGGCTTTACAAATGCCCTCTTTAATGAATCAGATGTTGGGCTGAGCTCCACCATATGCTTAACATGAATAATTTAAAAAGGATTGTTATAGCCCTACTATATATGATTGTCTTGACAAATTTTATTGGTACAGCCAATTGACCCTTTGAGTGGAGTTTGATTGACAGGCGACCGGACCAATCATAATGATGATATTATGCGCCACCTGTTGCTATTCACCATTTTGTCCGACCATATAGTTTAACCGGCTGCGTATTATGCGGTTTTAAAAAGTACTTCGCGATTGTGTAAACATGTTAGTGGAATCTTAGTTGTCATAATTTACAACAATAAAGACTTCTTAAAACAGACTCGTACAAGAAGACTTGTCCAGAGTTTTACCTCTCAGACTGACTGTCATATGATCCACACTGAAGGACTGCATCTCATCAACACAGCCAGAATTTGATCTTTGCAGTTTGATCTTTATGGTCATAATCACAAGTTTCACCCGTTGCCTAAACGTGTCAGAAACCAATGGCGCTATCCAGACATTATGTCGTTAGGATCTTTCTTTTGTTTACTTTATTCCGAGTCACTTTCACATCTTCAATAGATACTTCAAATGCATATTGTAGACGTTCTTATTGCTTTTGGCTGAAAGTGCATGTAATTTTTGTCCAGAAATAATTTTCACAATTAATATTCTTTAGCCAATAACTTTGGCTGATGTCGGACATAACAAAAGGGGGCGGGCGAAGGGTCAATTCGCCCAGCTATTTGTCAAATGTTAGATTTTCATATTTTGACTTTCGCAGAAAATATATATAATATATATTTAATATAATGTAATGAAAACTATTAAAATTAATGATATAAAAGTATTAAAGTAGGAACATAGGATTCCTTACGTATGTAATTTTAATGGTTAAATAAGTCATCTTACCACTATATAATAAATGGCCAATTTTAAATTCCCATTTTTTGCAAATGGTTGATACAACCAAAAGGTGTAAAAAGTGTTCGATAGAAATGGCAGAAAATCCTCAGTGTGTCTCATTTTAATTTCAGCCTCCACAATTCAAGAGGAATACACTCCAGTGACAATTAAGAATAATTAAATGCTTTCTTCGGAGACTCCGCTAATATGCATCAGCATTTGATGAGTTTGGTTCCAAAATGAGATAACTCCGTTTTTAGAATTTTTCAAAAATCATGTTTTTTTTTTATTGTGCATTCCAATTAATATTAATCAAACTACAGTTGGTCATAATAACTAAAAAAATACAGCTAAATAACACTAACGTAATAAACATGATAACGTAAAAAACAACATTATTTTTGAAAATGTTTAAAAACGGAGTTATCTCATTTTGGAACCAAACTCTTCATTTTTGTAGGGCAGTAAAACATCAGTTACTTTTCAGGTGATGATGTGTCATATTTCGTTATAAGAATAGCCTAGATATATGGTTATTATATACAGTATTATATAAGTTGTATTTTTATTCATACAACATGAATCACTGTAAATAATGGAGAGTGTAAAGGAAATACTTCTTATTGTGTTTATTCTTGAATATTTTAAATTATGACTACATAAACCATTTGAATTATAATACATCTACCATGTTAATTGTAATGACTACATAGTTTTGAATCGTACCAAACAAAAGACCAAGATTTCAGGGAATTTGGTGGATAGGGTGGGACTTTGCTAATGCAATGGAGATGTTTGTTAGGGCACATCTTAACTCTTCCCTATTGCTGAATAAATTCTTTTGATGGTAACTCAAATTCTATATAATGTATTAGTTAATTGTAACCACCCTCACATACCAACCAGAAATGATACAAATCCACAGTAATATTGTACTGTAATTTCAAATCAGAATTTCTCTTTAATCCCACATGATGCTATATTTTAGTTTATTTTTAGTACAGACATATGGCTCTGCATCTAAATGCCTGTTTTCCAGCCCAAAGGTATAAGAGGATATTATGTGGCTAGGTGTGTGGGAAGATTGGGATGTGTGATTGATCGAGGGAAAATATTTTCCCTTTTCCCCTGGGAAAAGTTCTCTGTGAAAATTGCATTTTCAGATTCCGTATTTCCAGCGCCAAGTTGACATCCTTCCAAGCAAAAACTCCTTCCAAGCAAAACTGGTTTCAGTACTGTGTGTCAAATGTTATTAAAGATAAACCACACCTCTTTAGATGCCCCAGTCACACAACAGTGACATCCCCTGCTCTCATACCACTGCCTGAAGGTGAGCAAGGCGGCTTTAGGGGGGATTAATTATTACTAAAGGGCAGATTCTTTCACTAAGGTGGGCTGAAGGACATTTGAAATGTTTTATGAATCTAATAAGAGAGGAAAGAAGAAAGCTAGACAAAGAAATGCCATCATACTGCAGTTTGGTCCTCGTTCAGAAACTACTCACGCACCATCAGAGGGAAATTACGATATCCCAGCATGCATCAGAAAGCTGATTTCTTTGCATCAAAGAATCAAACTAATGCAGTTAGAACGATTATTAATATGATTGTGGTTATGCATGTTATGATACAAGCATGTTATGATATCAACACGTCTCTTTGGTGTCAGTATTTGCATTTATTTTGTTTTAGCCTATTGTTTACAAATTCTGACTATAGTGTACCCTGCTATAGTCATAACATATTTCAGTTATAAAGCAAAGTATGGCAACAATTTACCCAGAATGCCTTGTTATTTCACATGAAATTGCATAATCTATTTTTATTTAGAGCACATTCATAAAGAGTGCATGTTCTTTTATACAAGTAAACAAATCAAATCAAAACCAGCCATATTAAAGAAAGAACTTTATTAAAGTTTTGTTTTCAATTTGTTAATTACTTTTAATTTTATATTTTTAGTTTTTATGTTAATTACTTTTATTTTTTTAAATCAATTTTGTATTTTGTTATTTGTTTAATTTTATATAGTTTATTTATGTTTAGTTCATGATTTTTGTTTAGTTCAAGTTTGTCACAATATTTAGTCATAAAAAGTTAATTAATATCTTAATATTTTATTTCATTTCAATTAAAGTAAATCATTATTTTAGTTTGAATAAACTATACGAACATTTATTTGGATTTGGAAAGACGAGGATAAGGGTGAATTAATAATGACTAAATGCTTAACTAGTTCAAGAGAGTTGTACAGTTTTGTACAGTCTCGTGGAGTAGATAATGCATTTGCTGTTTTATTTAACAGAGCCTACTGTATTATATTAGTTTTGAGTCCGCCCCATCAGGCTCCACTGCATCCATATGAGCACAGTTATTGCAATGGATAGCCTGGTGTTAGAGAGAGATGGAAAATAGCTTTAATATCTTTTTTGCACTTCAATCTTAAGGTGTGAACTACAATAGCTGTTTAATATAACTGGAGTAAGGTGCATATACTAGCTACCTCTTTTCAAATGCCTGCCTCCTCTTCCTCTCATGCAAACATCCTTGCTGTCGCTATGGCGACCAAGTCTCATGGCCAGTGTAGCTCGTCCTTGTAAAGATGTTCCACCCTCATTCTGGCGTAAAACCCTGCAAATGACTATGGAAGTTTTAACTTTTAACTTAAACAAAAAAATGTGCATTTGTCATTGTATTGTATGCCTACAAGCCTCCTAGTCTTCTAATCTTTCGTCTAAATGGACAACACTCTGTTTTATCTTCCTGCGGTCAGATGTTAGTGTTCTTTTGACAGTAAACAAAATCATTTGTGAGCATGGCACAACGGCATCGCTGGAATAATCATGCCGCCCAACAGGCCCAGGCATAGTTCCCTCTGAGAAAAATGTCACATCAACCGGCCATTCGCTCTGCTTCTCTCTTTTCATCTCATCCTTTATCTCTTGCTCGTTTTGTTGCCTGACAATTTTGGGGAACCCCTGAAAGACATGGCGATTGAAGCGCTCTCGCTACTGTCTGCACACGCCGTGACTAAAATGAGGCTTCCCCCTAAAACATGTCCACCCAGCCCCATGTAAAAACACTCATTATCCACTCGCCTAACGGGCTGCTCTCTCCAGCGGGGAGCCAGGCCAGTCCTATTATTGGCTAATGTAATGACTTATAAAAGAGAGACAGGCAGAAAGTTTATCTAATGAAGAAAATACAACACAGAGATTAATGCTGTGTTGAACTCTGTGCTACACTTCAATGATCGAATCATATTGGACAATCTTAGATGAATCTCCATGACACACTATTTTCTCTACTACATTCGCAATTTTGTAAATTTAGCAGAGCTTGTTGCGTGATATTGAAACAAGCTGTTTTGCGATGGTGATGTCTTACGCTCTCACAAGCTAGCTAGCTAGTTCCAGATATTTGTGTAGTTATAGGAGGAGCGTTTTGAATTTAAGGGACACTCCACCCAAAAATGAAAATTCTGTCCCCCCAAGTTGTTCCAAACCTGTATACATTTCTTTGTTCTGTTGAACACAAAGAAAGATCATTGGAAAAATGTTAGCACCTGACATTTCTAAGACATCATTTTCCTACCATAGTAGGAAAAATTAAAATGTTTGCTTGCCTAAATTCTTCAAAACATCTTATTTTGTGTTCAACAGAACAAACAAAGATACAATAATTTTTCCTACTATGGTAGTCAGTGATGTCCCAGAAATGTCAGTTGCTAACAAAGAACAGTTACTGTATGATTACGATAATACATCTGCATTCAGTGTAGTTGGCTCTAAGCCTTAAAATTCTTTCCTTACATACTGAATGTGTTACAAGGGATAGTTGTAGGGGCACTAATGAGAAGTTGAGTTTTATTTATCTAGATACCAAAATAGTATGGTGGAGTAGTGGTGTTTGACCTGTAACAGAGATGGAGAGTATAGGTCACTCTCAGGGCCACTTTTCTGAAACAAATGAGAAGCCTTAAAGAAGACATATGTGTCACATATGTGTTGACAAGACATAGACTCCATGCGAAGTAGTGTCTTGTTGTTTTGTTCGAAAGAGTTGTTTGTTTGTTGTTCTTCCTGAATGGATGCATCATAAGAGACCTACCAGAGCATCAAACCAAAATAATAGTAGATGCTCCTGCAATTTCGCTCCCTTCCCCCAAGTTTACTGAGGCATATGGCAAGAAAATTGAGAGTGGAAGAAAGGTTGATAGAGACTGCATGGGAGAGAGGTCAGGTTGTGATCTCAGCAGGACAGACTGATTTCTTTTTCTTGCTCTTGTGTCCCAGCATGGGGTATATACACAGTCACACACACAAAGTCTTGGTCAGCAAAATGAGCCCGGTATTCTCTTCTCATGCGTTTCTTTAAAGGTTTCCTTTGCCCTTTCTGCCCTATTTACATCTTCCATGTGTTCCAGTGAGTGCCATCACATTCTAGTAACGTTATTTATTTTTCAGTCTAGACAGGCATGCACACATTGAGCTGTGATTGTGAGTGCTCCGAGCGTAATGAAGAAGCAGTCATTTAAACATGTTAATTACACGTGCGTGAATCTTATACCTGCGATCATTAATGACAATCATGTTCATCATCTTTTCAAATTAATACACGCCTTGCAGCCAGAGATACAGTACAGCTATGTGAATGTGATGATGAACAGGGATCTAACAGATGTTTTGTGTCCGTGAGCGGTGGTAAAACGGCTAGATTTGTCTTCAGTAATGAAGAAGCTTACGCACAAGACTTGACAATGGAAAGAAAAATGGGACGAATGTTGCGGGGTGCGCCAAAAAGAATGGGGTAAGTGGCTGCTTATATAACTTTAGTATTGTAATTGATGAGATGAGCGCCTCTTGCACTTCATTGAAGAACTCCATTAACACAAGGTGTGTATTCATCAAGCCAGTCAGGATAGCTGATGCTCAAGGGAAATATCATCCCTCATTGTCCAGTGCTTGTTCATTAAATTTCATATTGTGCGGGTTTGAGTTGGCTGCTCTTGCCGAATGCTTATCTACCTCAGCCGTCAACTTGTGAGAAACAGAAGGACAATGATCGATCTCGTACAGCATAAAGGATGATAGATCTACAGTTTAACGGATATGATTATACAATATTCTTTTGTTCCATTCGTAAAACGTACTTCAATAACTTCAGCTTGTTTGGCCAAAGGAACTGGTTATTGGAATATAGAGGGATAAGTAAAGGTATGCGAAAAGAGATAGAGACTGCCGCAGACGCTCATGATAAATGGGGAGCAGGGCATAAGCGGCAGGACATGCTGTCCCTTGGTTTTTCAGCGATAAGCACCATGTTAACGGGCCGCTCATGTGTAGAGTCGGAATTTCAATCCGTTTCCATTTAGCATCAATGTCAAGGACAGCTTCAATGTCAAGACAGACCCACCTCAGTGCACCGGTCCCACTCGCAGATTATCAGACACTTCAATCAATAACCTTGCATTTTCTGTCTAGTCTTGTGTACAGACAGGTTCATACACTGCATAAACATTATATAGATGCTTTACTATAAGTCTTCTAACAACACTTTCTTGTTTTATGTTTTTGCACAAATGGTGATAGATAATTTACAAAATAGTAGACAAAAATATAGACAAGATACTCATGAGCATGCACAACAGGAATTACATGAGTAAAACATGATCTTGGATAGGAATGGTGTTCCGGGAACAACACAGTACATAGTTGTTTCAGCACCATGGTAGTCATGGTAGCACCATATCATCAAAAGTTAGTGTTGCTTTAGCTGCTGTTATTATTTTCTTTAATATAGTCAATATACCTTCCTTCATTTCAACAGTCTTTGGAAAAAGTCTGCTTTTAGTGTGGGCAGGACGTTGCAGTTAAGGACTCTTGCCACTAGATACTGCTCCTACCTGACAACTGAATCTCTCTCTCTCATAATGCACACGTTGGCACCCAACAGTCAGATGACTCGAACCACGGATGCAGCGCTCTCCATCTGTCTGAGAAAAATCGGCTCTGATTTTTAGTGTGTAGAGAATAATGTATATGTACAGTTAAAACATGTTAGGTGAAATATTTGAGCTTAGACTTCTGTGATCGATACGTGACAATCCCCAGTGCAAAATCAGGATTTTTCTGAGACCTGCCTGTTCTCACTCTTTGATCTTGGATCTGTAATGGATTTTTACTTAGGCCACTGAATAGGCTTAGGTTTGCCAGCTGCTTTTATGTCCCTGTGTCTAAGAAGTTATATTTTCTAAAATCTGTAGTTGATTTTTGTTTTCATTTTCCCGGTGGTCCACATACAGCTTTTATGATTTAGTGATGGAATTTTTAAGGTGTCTGAACTGTGAAAGATGCACATGATTTGTCTCACACCCTACAAGCATAGGGTTACCACTTCTTGCCCCATTTGGCATCTTCAGTTGCCATTCAAAAATTTCCCCCATCTCACACTTTTCCACCTACACCCACATGCATCCCTTTCATGATCCATGGGACTATCAGTTCAAATGGTTTCCGGCCTTCTCTGCAGCCTTTATCCTTCATTTGATTTGAAGGGATGGCCACAAAACAAATGGATGAGCTAAAGGAAAGAATGCCGTCAGACCGGAGACATTCTTCCATCCCTTTATCCTCAATTCTTGTTGCCGTTGGTTGCAAAAATATCATGTGTAATGGCAGACTAGTTCGGCAAACATATTTTGACGTTTATTTGATAAAGTGTGTTTGTTCCAGCTGCTGTTAGATCGGAGCCCGGGGACATAGGCGATGCGAGCGTTTGGTAACTGCTGTCCATGCAGCGAATGGCTCTTAGCCTAAAGCTGGGGCTTGAGACAGGCTGTAGACAAATGAAATCCCACATTTCCAATAAAAGAGCTCGGATATAAAATCTAAGGCAGCTGTAGTTTAAAAGTTTTGAAAAAATAAAATGGGTAGTTCCAAGTTTGTGCTATGTTTATTTGTTTTATAAGAATGATTATTTGCTAAAACACCTGTACCTTAGGCATTGGTTAAGTTAAAGCATATAATAAGTCATGTTTTTCTCTCACCGTCACATGCGGTGATGCTTTTTTGTCATGCAAAAAGTGTCAAAAGGTGTTGGTGGTGTGTAAATGGTGTCAGGGGTGGATGGTGATACCTGATGGTGTCTGTTCTTAATCATGGAGGTTTGACGTCAGTCTGGGGGTAATGAACACTCAGTGGTGACAAGATGGTGCTAGTTACAACATCATCCTATTCATACCCTCCAAAAACAACCCTGACTCATGGCAGACCTGAGTGGGTGAGGTTATGAATAAAGGCGATGACAGGTGGCTCCAGGGCCCCGAGGCCCACATGCAACATGGGCATTTATTTTTATTGTTGTCATTATTTGTTTTTATTCTTATGTAGTTATTTATTTGTATTGTTATTACTGTTACTCTTCGTAATGAAATTCTATCCGTATAATACTGCTTAGTGTGTGGGCACATTTATTTAGATAATTTCAAAATGTGTGTGGTCAATAAAAATCAGTAACACATCAGTACATTTATGTATGTATATAACCATAAAGACGTAGGAACGGCCTAACCTCACTCATAGTCATGTTTTGCTCTGGAAGCTCTGATGTCTCTATGTAGTTCTACAGGATCTTTGAATTGAGGTTCAGCACCTGTCTTGTGGACAGCTCCTTTTGCAACAGATGGGCAGATACAGCATCACAGACAATTTATAATAATGTAAATGCCACAAATATATAAAGTTATGGGAAGGGAAAACATGCATATTTTATCATATTACTGTGTATGCATATTTTTGCACATACAATAGCCAAAAATATTACTGGAACCACTAAATTCTAAAAGTAAGGTATTAACTAGAAAAAAGCATTATCACCTGTATTTGTCTGGTGTCACTTTCTAATCAGAGGTGTTAACAGCATTCGCATGTTTGTTTTTGTGTACATGTTTGTGTATTTGCATTTGTGCGTGCTTTTCCTGTGTGAATCATCACATCCCTCTGTGTGATCATGGCAAAGCAGCCCTGCAAACGTCCAGCACGGAAGCATATGCACAGATCAAACACAGACACACCTGTTCCAACAAGCTGCCAGTTTACACACAGTCTTTGTGTTTTGAGGCTCACACCACTTGGGATAAAGGCCTGGGAGACCATTTTGTTGTCACTTTAGTGGTATTCAACATCACAGAGCAATCTTGACAGATTATAAATTATTCAACATATTTTCCCTTAGAAATTCATTTGAAATCAGAGATGTTCACTAGGACATCATTTTATTTGGATATTTAATAGAATTTTGTCTCATTTTCTCTTTTTATATATGCATTATTATAATTCACAACCATTAGTCCTCATATACTTCATATAATTCAAAATATGTTTTTAACTTGAATACTTGAGTAAATAATACATTTAAAGGTAATAATTACGTTCATCAAGTGTTCTTACATGTATCAAAAAATCATTTTAACCATTTTTGGGATAAATTGATTTGTGTAAGCAAATGTAATAATGAGTATTTTATAATGGATATTTGACACATAATAATGTATTAGACTATAATCACCCATAGAGAATGATACAGTCTAGATAAAACACATTTAGTGAGAAAAACAGAATTTTGCAACATAGGTTAATAACTCTGAAAATAATTCCTTGATACGTCACCACTTTTCATCAGTTCTTCAGAATCAGTAGTAGATAAGTAACACTCAATTAGTTTTACAAGAGTTTGTCTTCTGTTAAAACTTCTGCAGTTTTCCTTGACTCCGCTAGAATGAGTGCCAGCGGATAGACAGTTCCATTAGAGCAGATGTCAAACCACTCGCCTGCTCTTGTATTGCCCACTATCTGTCTCTTCTGTCACTGACACAAAGAGTGAAGCAGTAAACTGTGTAGCAACTTGATGACTGCTCAGTCAATAATGGCTCTTTCAGCTTTTCATCCACTAAGCAACGAAAGCTCTGTTTCAACGCAATCATCTTTTTAAAATGTCAGCAGCTCTTCAAAGCAACTCAGTTTTTTGGACTTCACTTGACTTAATGGGGTTTGGCCGTGTGTGGCGGTGTTTTGTGGCACTTATTCATATCTTCATTCAAATGAAGGGCTTGATTGATGTAAAATCTGATTTTATTCTACCATCTTGAGACTTTTGCATCTCTTTGATCTTTGCAACATTGTGATTGCCGTCCTCTAATAGGCTGTCACGCATAAGCTAAAACCGAGAGAAACACATTTAAATAACAAGGTTCAAAGGAAACTATATCACTTTTACATCCAGTATTCACCACAGTATTGCTATTTAACTTAGACTTCTGTATTTTTTTGACCCCAGTAAAAGGCAGCGCCATCACTCACCGAATACAGAGCCGCCAGAAATGTCAAAATTTACATCAAAGGGACATGGAGTCAACAAATGTGACTCTGTGTGTGTGTAAAGTGATGCCTCGGAGACCACTTCTTTTTTGTCTTTTTACTTTCTTGCGTCTGATGGCAGGATGTGCATATTTATGTGCATAGCTGAAGGATTCATGAAGACTCTTTCTTTCTAAAACAATGACTCAACAATCGGCTTGGAGGTTCTTTGTGATTAATATTAAACAATGCTTCTGTTGCAAACCCTGCTGAGCTGCCGCGCTATCTGCACAGGCAACGGAGGCGGCGTTTATACTAGTGATGACCAACTGTCATCAACAACCAACTTTTGTATGCCCACTCAACTGTTTACATTTGTGCTTGCATGCCCAGCGTGTCTGAATGGTCATGTGACTTGCGTTTTCGGTAGTGTAGCTTAAACACAGATTTTTTTTCTAAAACGCATGTGGAAACAGCAGTATAAACGAGGATCGTTTTAGTTTTAAAACGCCGTTTTCGTACGTCAACGGGGTAATGTAAACACCACCTGACTTCAAAGGCAACCTTGTAAGGTTTGAAAAATAAAGATTGTTTGCAAAATAGATGAAAGAATTTAGGCTTTATGTGGAAACCCAGAATGCATTGCAGAAGGTTTGAGTGATGCCGTCTTTGAACTTGGCCAAAATAATTATTAGGCAAATTATATTATAGGGAAGCAAGATACTGCTGTCTGGTGTTTGAAACTGACTTGTTAGAAGTGTGCCTAAGAAGAAAAATGCTGTCTCAGTTGGTCAAAGGTTACAGCTCATCAGACCTAATGCATTGTCAACTTTGACTCAGATGTTAAATAAAATTCCTTAGAAAAAAAACACCTCTGTGTAAAATCTGAAAATGCGAAACTATGAAAATGGTGACGTCATGCACATGTGGATGCCTTTAGACACAAGTATACTAAACCGGCCTACAGGACTGTGTGTTTGTGCTGTTTAACATAAATATTAATGTTTCTCCAGCAAAAAGTAGATATACTAACCACTTTTTGACTCTAAACACACATATACGCTGGCAAAAAGCACTTTGTGGCTTGCCAACTGGCCTTGCATGCGTAATATAGCGTTTTTACTCATTTTCGCAGATCCATGTGTGGGCAGATCATTTTGACAACATTGTTGTGTACTTAAAACTTTTTAAAAACGCAAAAAAAACCTTTTTCTAAAAAAAAACTTTTCTACTTTATCGTGGTCATGTAAACATACACTAGGTACAGGTCTCCTGTTGTTCTCCATTACTGTCCAATTTATGTCTGGTAGAAACAACTTGGACAAAGATTTGGGACAGAATGTGTTTATGTAATGTTTACACAAGTTGTTTTTTGTAAAACAGCATTCAGCATAGCTCCAAAAAAGCCATGGGGCCAATCGATGAATTCTTGACTAATAGATTGGGGCACATTGTGCCAATAGGTGTCCATATTTTTGTATCGCCTGAGTATGTTTGTACATATCCCCTGTGTCAGGCTTATCAATTTGGAGTGAGCTCCATTGTCCGTCAAGCTGGAGGGAATGACCTTTCACAAGGCGCTACATGCAGATTAGCACGCTTTGCTCTGCCACTGAGAATCATTTGCACATTGTAATAAACCGCAGGCTTGCCTTTGAAAATTAATTAAACTTACAAATCTAAAAGCCCTGAAACGAACAGAGACCAAAGCCGAAACTGTCAACCTGAAGTTCCCTTAAATAAAAACAGAGGTGCATTTTCATAAAAGTTGTCGTTGGGAAAACTGTCAGAACAGTCACTTTATCCTCAGCATGCACCTTTAAAACGATGAACAATTTGCGTGACCACCAGAGGGAAAATCTGAGAAAAAATAATCCATGAAATGCAGACAGGGCGTGGGATTTGGTCAGGAGTTTGAAGCAGGTGCGGACTTTTAACACGCCATAAAATGACGTTCTCCTCTAGAGTCTGCAGCTAGCTGTGAGGTGAGAGAACAAGTGTGGAAAGTATTCATTATGCATTAAAATATGAAATCACAGCGATTTAATAGCACTTGGCACCTTTAGCCCTCGTGATTTGAATGCGTACTGCATAAATAATTCATAATTCTTCAGTAATGGTAATGCGCTGGAGTTGTAGTAACCTCAGTGTAATGGAAAGTGCATTAGCGGCAAACAATCAAATGACAAAACTCAATTTTGTGACTAGTCACTGTTAAAAGCGGGTTCGTGTTTGATGGCTTCCATTTCCTATTGATCAGACAATGTCAGAAAAGCCATCGAGTGTCCCACGTTGGCCTTTCATCTTCTATCAGACATGTCTGAGTGCACTAGCAATGCTCCCAGATCACAAGACCTCTCGTGGGCCTAATAAAAATGTAGTAAAATCTCCCGCTTATGTCAAATTCCAATTGATTCTCTGTGTTAAAGTGCTGAACTTAAACTTCAAAAGACTTCACTTTGCAAAAACACAATTCACAATGCCCAAGCTGCCTATGCAGTCTAAGTAATACTTTTAATAATTGTTTTTCATTACAATCCTTATTTTCCATTTGGGATTTCATTTTCATTTCAGTCATTGGATAGCGCCAATATAATATGTAATTAAATGTGACACGCCGCCATTTCAGATTTGCAATTGAGATCCAGTTGTAGAATTGTCTTTCACTCGCGCTGTAAAACGTTGAGGCTTAATTGATATTGTCATGGGAGTGTGTGTTTGTTTCTCAAATTGTCTGTTATAGGCAGTATGGGTCGATGCAGGAAGAAATAACTGGATTGTGTGAAGATAAATTGTTCAGGAGATGGTTTAATGAGCGTTTTTATGAACTCTGAATTGCTCCAGTAGGGTGTCTGATTGATGGTTTGTTAACGAACTGGTGTGTTGTTTATAGGGATGATGTGGTCTGTGGTCATTATGAGGTAAGCTCATTGACTGGAGCCTTTTATGATTTGCAGGGCTGTCTGCTCATCCCAAAATGATCTTGTCTGCTTCAAAAATACATTGTATTGGAGAAACAGAGGTTCAGTAAGAATCAAATATACCTGTTCAGTTTGGGAGATTCTAGTCACTAGCCCTTATGGAATAGTTTTCTTTGCCATGTTTATTTCTTGGCTGGGTAAGGTATTACAGTATGTCAGTGGTTCAGACCGTCACATGTACAGATCCTTTTTAGAAAGGTTAAGACATTATTGATCTCTGTGCAAAATAGCCACCTGTATGTGCCCTCTGACAAAATGCCAGAAGATTTGTTTCTGCGACCTTGAGAACAGACAATCGAAAACGATAGCCGTTTCCACATGCGTTTTAGAAAAAATCTGCAATTACACTACACTAGCAAAAACGCATGTCACTTGACCATTCAGACACGCTTGGGCATGCGCACACAAATGTAAACAGTTGTATTGACATACATAAGTTGGTTGTTGATGACAGTTGGTTAATAGCCAGTACAAAGTGAACATGATGGCAAGGAAAAGCAAGGACGTCTTTGTGTGTGTGGATAACGTTACATGAGGTAATCCATGTTATTAGGCTTGTTTGATTTCATCCGGCGCCACGCAGACCGATCGACGGATGACATCGCAGTACTGAGAGCACGATTTAAAAGTATACGATTCTCGATTCTCTCTCGCGTTGCTTTAATGTCACCATGTCGATCCGTGTACGCCTTGCAGCTTGAAGTCAAACAAGCCTGTTGTTTACACGGTCGTTGCGAGGCTGGTCATTGTCGCCTTCAGGTAGCGTGATGACTCGACAGAGGCGTAACGAATCAGGGAAGCAAACGCAACGATACAGACGACCCAATCAGTAAGCGAATGTGGACAACCACGCCTGCGTATTCTCCGTTTTTGTCAGTTTACACAGAAACGCAACACCGGAGTTTTCAAACTAAAACGGGGTCTGCAGCATTTCCAAAAGTCTCCGTTTTCGGGAGTAGTGTAAACGCCAGGCGTATCCGTAGCAAGAGTTATGCATTTATAAAGGAAAACGCACTAGGATAAACGCCGTCTAATATTAAACGATCTCATCATGTGGGCTTAGGGCTACCTGTTTCATGTCAGAGATGGCGATAGAGAGGCAAACATCGCGGATTGCAGTTTGAAGTGTAAAACTTTTAATGAGTAAATATTCTACAATGTTGATATAAGCTTTTAGATTGAACCCTGTGGGAATGGACTCAAAGCAAGTAAAAAGCTGCATTGTGGAAATGGAACCCAGGCATTTTAACCTCATTGTATAACTCATATGCATTTGTGGATTTGTAGATGAATTTGTTGCGCCAAAACCCATTACTGTCACTTTGTTCCGAAACCGTTTTTCTCAACAAGCAGGCGTACACTAAATGCAAAGCAACATTACACTGGCTAATATGTCCCGGTGTTTCCAATGAAGCAGCTTGTTTTCTTCTAGAGTCTGTCGACCTTTGATTAATAAGGCCTGATGAAAGTCAATGTACTGAACGGCACTCTCCACACCCCACACCGCGCAGAGGGCGAAAGAAGCTGAGGCTTTAATGGAAGTAAGGGAGTTGAAATGGGACCCAATGCAGGGATATCTGATGGAGAAGTATTAAAGTCTGCTAGCATAGAAGCCTATTTGTAGATAGCTGAAAAGCAATCAATTTAGGTAGCTTGGAATTGGAGATCCTCTTTTCATTTGAATATGGGAGTCAAGGGTGTATTTTTGATGACATCTTTAAGGTTGCTGTTTCAGGGTTGACTTGAATAAGCAAATGGGAAATCTGTTCATATCAGGTTTAGACTGTGATGGCTGCGGCCCAGCAATATGTGAAAGTCTGCAAGTTTATTTTTAGCCAGTGTTGTAAGAAGCTTGTGGAATTTTCAAGGTTTAAAGCTGCTAAGCTGCAAAAGTAGACTCAAAAACGTTTTGTTGGCCAAAAATGGCGATCTGTGGGACATGGTTTAAACTGGTTTAGACTACGGATTGGCTCCAAAACCAGTTGTTCTTGGTCTAAAGTGGTCTGCCAGTATACAGTAAGCTGAATCTTTCAACAGGGATGTTGGGAAAACATGTAAACGTGTTCTGCATGGTGCCAAAACTGAGAATTCACTGAATTGCTATTGTTTTCATAAAACGGGCCTGTTGTTGGCATTCGAAGATTCATTAAAAAGTGCAGGCCTTGTGTACTTGACGTTTTGAAGCTAAGCCTCGTGTCCGTGGCTCAGAATATTGTTTGTAACAGTAAGTTTGCTTGAGGTCATGTTCAGATCTGCCCTTTTCTGTTCTCTTTGTGACATAAACAGGAAATGACACGTACCGCTTTGAGAAGGTGAGGAAGAAAGAGGCCACTGCACAAACACACATACACATAACCAACACCGTCCCATATGCCTATCTTCTATAAACAAACTACTGTCTTTTTGATTTACCTTGGTATTTAAAACACTTCCCATAATATCCTATAATAATTTATGATGTTGTGCCTTTTATAGTCTGTAGAACCTTTTTCCAATATAGACGGTTTCAGCGGCAACAACATAAACAAATGTTATGTGGCCCAAACTTAACTTCCGGGAGACCTCTGCAAAGAAGCAATAACTGTTGAGTAGTTTTAATGTAATTTAATACAATTAATATAAAATTAATATTAATGTGATACTATTATAATTAATATTCATTTATTATAAAATACATTTTATTATAACCAAACACAGACCGGAAGTTAACACTGGGCCAGGCACGTGCATCCGATAAAACCATCTATAAAAATATGTATAAAGCATGGTGCTTTTGTTCTTATTGCACATTTTGAATAGTTGGTATATGTAGACCTGGTATAAGTGACATGTCATTTCAAACATGCCCTATATCTAAATCATCAATACTGCTGGTGTGTCTTGTCAACTAGTATAAATGTCTTATTAGACCAGAGACCAGAACCTCTGACACAAAGCTCTCGAGGTCTCCCTCTCTTTGAGTCTGGTACTGGCTCTGTTGTGAGGAGGGAAAGGTCATGGCATCCTCCCTTCAGACCTCCCTCAAGTCTAGTTCTGTAATCTCTGTACTTTTGCCAAATCTCCCACTGCTCTCCAGTCTGTCCCTACACACACACACCTCTTATCCTCTGAATGGCCTCTTGTCTTTCCTTTTCTTTCTTTTTCATCTCAATTATTCTCTCATTCAGTTTGCCATTTATTAATTTCACACTTTAATCCTAACTGCCCCTCAAATTATAATGGAGCATGACTAGCCGCATTGGACCACATCAAGTTGATTATTTATTCCTTGGGTGCTGCTTGAGAAATGACCCTCCTTTTTTATCCCTTTCTTTTTCTCTGCGACTGTCTCACTTATGCAAATGATGGAAGTAATATCTTCATTTAAAAAAGCAAATCTTTCCTAATAGAAAATCTGGACAGATGCAAATTTTATCTACAAAGATTTGCTACTAAGTTTTTTGGTGTTTACTCTACATCTCTTCATGGTAA
This sequence comes from Triplophysa rosa, assembly GCF_024868665.1. Taxonomy (NCBI): domain Eukaryota; kingdom Metazoa; phylum Chordata; class Actinopteri; order Cypriniformes; family Nemacheilidae; genus Triplophysa; species Triplophysa rosa. Next base: position 10,206,948 of record NC_079913.1, read on the forward strand.
TTCAGGCAGGCCTGTTGTTTTAGTGTTATCGATTTCAGAATTGCCCACACATAAAAAGCATATAAAACTATTTACAATTACTTTTTTGAAGCAAATACGACACTACAAACAAAATCTACCACAGTCATTCTAAACCAACTCTACAGTTCTCAAGCTTCGGACCCGTCATTAGACATGTAAGTGGCACAGAGTTATTTATATTTAGGTGTGTCTGCACTCCTGCGTTTCTTCATCGTGCCAGGGCTGTTTTTCTGGGTCAGAGAGAGAGGGAAAGTGAGAGACGCAGGCAGGCGGATCTTACAGGATGCACAGAGGGGAAACGGGCTTATTCGGTTGGCACCTCTTCCTCCTCCTCTTCCTCTCTGGCTAAATATAAATGTGACTGGCTGTCGCTGTTGGTGGAGATGTCAGTGGACCTTGGGGAGTTACCGGTTCAGATAGCTCACTACAGAAACAGTGGAACATGAGTAGTGCCGGAGAAGAGTGTACGTGAGGTGGGAGCGTAAGGCACAGCATATGAAATAATGCATTTTTTCTGGGTTTTGATGTTTTTTTTGTCACTCGCAGATAACATCACAGAATTCTTTCTGGATCGTTATTGGCTGGTTTGACTTTTCCCCCCACACATTGCTGCTTCTGTGTGGATTAGATGCCTATGTGTCCATTTATAGTTGTTTTTCACATACTTTGATCAAGTATAATACAAAGGTGACTTTCTAATGAAACCAACACAACAGCTGAGCTGTCAATGTGAGCGATCGTTCCTCACCCTTCATTTTCATATGCCTCCCAGTGTCATACGAGGTTCAGCGCTGAGTCTTTCTGTCTCTTTATAGATGAGCAGGGTGGAGTAGGTGCAGAATACAGAAGCCTCATCCGAGCACGGAGGCTAGCGGCTGTACCGCCGCCCGGGGTCTTCGCTTTGTCACCCATATCAATCATTCCAGCTCCTTTGCCGATGCCTCGTTGGTCATTGTTTCAACCTTGAGCATTTTTTTCACATTGTCTTCATCGCTGCTATCAATCAACTACACCGCTCTCACTTTCTCTCGCATTCAGGAAGATAGCAGAGGAAGCTCATTTGTTTCATTTCTTTGTACGCTTATCATTTTCAAAACACTCTCACTGACGATCATTTTTGTGTTTTAAGGAGTTAGCTGCTCGAATTGTGCTCCAGTCAAGCAGAAGTGGTGTTAAGCACTTAATGTTCTAAAATTAAGGAAATTGCGTTCAACAGCATTAGAGAAGAGGTGGGCGGTTGTTAACATCACAGTGCAACTTTTTTCTTTTGCTTCCTGCCCTCTGCTGTGCCTAAGTTGCATCGTCTCCTGGTGGAACGGACAGATCCCCAAAGGGGACGTAAAGGTCAGAGCAAAGAAAACCCAACAGCGGTGACCCTCTGTCACACCCTATTTCCCTGAGAAGTGCAACTGCTAAGAAACAGCGGGCAGCATTAAAGACCAACGGTTAAAGCCTAAAGCCCTCGCGACAGCACTTCAATGAGTTATTGATCTCCAGCAGAACTTCCAAAAATTAGAAGGGACACTTCAGGCCCGAATGATTCTGGCCAAATGAACAATGGTTGAAACATCCCAAACTTCGACGACCTTCTGACCTTGATATTTCAAGGTCTTTTTTACCCTCCCATCTCTATCGGGCTCAATCACTTGTCGTATTTTTGGAAAGCCTCAACCTGGATTAAATGAAAAAATCAAGCAGCGGCCAATCGGAAAGCTGTGATGGTAATGATGCAAGATGACAGACATAGAAGGCTTTCTTCCACGAATGCTGTGAACCCTTTGCCATTCAGGCTTGATGAGGCAATCACGGCCTGGCTATTGAGCGTCTCAAGGGGCAAACTGTCAGACGGTTGTCTCCAGACCTTTTTAAGGAGCATTTGCCATTTGGACTGCTATTAGCTGAATACGCCTCAAAGGAACACTTTCGTGAGCTAGTTGACCAGTCAGGTTAAGACTTAAATAATCACACTGAGGCAACTCGTTTTAAAATGAATGGTGGTGGGTGACTGGGCAGATGCTCATGAAATACTAGGGATGTAACGGTATTGTAAATATCGAAGTATCGCGATAGCATTTTTTTTTCGATACTATCGCGGTCGCATGACGATAGATCTTCCAGGCAAGGTGTAGTTTTTTCAGCTGAATGGAGCGAGTTGAGGGAAGCGGGAACTACAATTCCCATCAACCCATGCGTGCCCATCATCCTCTGCGCTCTGCTGCCGCCCGCTACAGATAAAGTTGAGCGAAAATGGCGGATGCCGCTAGTGGCATAGAAACGGATTTACAAATTGTTGAAGCTAGGGCTGGGCGGAATGACGGAATATTCTGTTACCGCGGAATAAAATGTCAACCGTAAGAGATTTTTCTATTCCGTGTATTCCGCGGAATGTAAATAAGTAGCCGTGGTTAACTCGGCGCTCTGCAAATTAGGCGCTATTCTGAAAAAAACTAATGAATTAATCCACGCGTAACAAATGAACGTATCAAACATTCTTTTGACCTTCTTTCAGTCTGTAGTTTAGTGATCCGCTCCAGTCCGGCGCTTCTCTCACCCGCAGTGCTCGTGCAGGGATCTGCGGCAGCATTTAAAAAAGCTCATTCTCAACACGTATTTCAGAAGTCATGTTGTTTTGAAAAGCTGTTAATAGTTTTTTAAAGTTTAACTTCAGGCGAGCCAAGTTGAAACTTGCGTTGAAATGCGCGATGATGCTCGCGAGCGCGTGAGCGCTTTGATGTGACGCGCTTCTACCTCCAGTTTTGGGAGACGCGTGAGGAGTCACCAGAGACTCACAGTGCAAAAACAAGCCCGAGAATAAACAAACCTAAAGACAGAGTCGCAGCGCACTAAAAGTGCTCATCTAATAGAGAGTGAAGAGCGATAAAGACCTACAGTACAGACCCCATGAACACCAGTTTAGTCATATACTGTACTCTCATTGTTTGTGCATATTCATACTTTATTGTTATATATGTTGTCTATCTTCCTACTGTATATGATATAGCCAGAAAATAAATATGAATAAATAATACAACTGATTATCAGAACTTAATTTGATATCTTTAGTACATTTTCATAATTTACCTACATTTTAACTATGGTGAGCATTTAAATGAACTGTAATAAATAAATTAGTTAAATCAATCTAAGAAAAATGAGGTATAAAATATAGAATTATAATGGGAGATTGTTTCATGAAATATATCGTTACCGTGAAATAAAATTACTCATTCCTTGAAATAGATTTTTGGCCATTCCACCCACCTCTAGTTGAAGCTAAAGCGAATTATAAATCGCATGTGTGGAAGCATTTCGGTTTTCCCGTAACAAGAAATGAGAAAAGGTGACGGACAGACAAAAAACAATATGCAGACACTGCCAGACTGCGAAGTACAATTTGGGGAATACGACTAATATGAAGAGCCATTTGTTACATCACCCCGAAAAGTTTCATGATGATACGAGGAGAAAAAAAATAGCAGTGAGTGAAGCAGTGAATGAGGCGAGTACCTGACTGGTTGTGAGTTGTTAAAAGTTGACAAACAACTCAAACTTTTTTCATTTTAATTTTTTCATGTTTCATGTTCTCAATTTTTATGTTGTAAATTTTTATGCTATTATATTACTGTTCTTTGCACTTTAAAATTACCTAATCTAAAAATAATAAATGTGATCTTTGTTCAGTCATTAATAAACACTTATGCCACTTATGCAAGTCTTCATTTGTTTTGTTTTTTTCCTGCACAAAATTCAATAAATATCGTATCATAGTCTTCATATCGAGGTACTATCGTATCGTGAAATGTTGATACCGGTACATCCCTATGAAATACTGATGTTTTTCTTGAATTATTGATAAAGGTGAGGTTTATCTAGGATTCATACACGGGCATTTGCTTAACTCCGTGCTGAGCAGCTGAGCTTGAGGTACAGGAAGTCAATATCGCTTTCACGTTGCTTTGTTTTCTAAGCACTGCAGACTTCAAATCAGATCGGCCTGCTGCGTCAGTCGGAGATGAATATGTAAAAGCAACATTCGAACTCCATACTTGTGTGTTCATGAAACATTTATTATTGAACATAACCATGAAAATGTATATTATTTTGTATCCATAATATCTTTAACTTTAAGGTCATCTTAGGACCAGTGGTGTTCAGTTGGGCTCAGGGCTTTGTGTGGGTTGGTCAATATTTCACTCTAGTAAAACGTCTCTTCGTGGCTCTATGGGCACATTTTTCTTTCTTGACTTTTCTTTCTTGATTTACCATTTGCTGTGTATTCTTTTTATAAAAGTCTGTCATCAATATAGTTTTTTTTGTTTGCTTTTTTACATTTCATTTTATTTAGTTGCTGTTGATCTGTGCATTAAAACTTGATTACCGTATATATAGTCTTGATCTCATGGATACTTAAATATGGATAAACAAATATGTATGAATGAGAGATAAAATATGTATATAAACAAAAAGCTGTTAAATATTTTACAGTACATTCACTGTTTTCTATCGTAATATTACATTAAAGGGATAGTTCACTCAAAAATGAAAATTCTGTCATTTACTCACCCTCTTGTCATTTTAAACCTCTATGACCGAACAACAGAGGAACCCATTCACTTCTTAAAACCAATTTAAGTCAGTTCGTACCACCATTGTTCGGTTACCAACATTCCTCAAAATATCTTTTGATTTCTTTAGAAGAAAGAAAAGTAATATAGGTTTGAAATGACAAGAGGGTGAGTAAATGTTGAAATCATTTTCCTTTTTGGGTGAACTATACCTTTATTATGTGTATGGGCTTTTTGAAAGTTCCTATTTCAATTGCATAAAGCATTAGCAATATACCAATCAATCTCCTATTGATATTCTGTGCTTTCATCCATATCTCACGAGTGCTTCCAAATTCACTTGATTCACTACCATACATATCGAAAGGAAAGCTTGCTGTGGCATCTTGTTTCATAACATGTCTGTTTTATTGTATACACAAAGGTAGGCTTTCTGTTGTATTCCCATCACAGGGGTGAGCCGTAATGACATGGATGGCTCTATCCAGCACATACTAGTATATGCAGCACAATAGAGAAGGTTTACATAACACACATCCCCATGAAACTGGAGCACAGCCCCGTGTCGAAGAGAATTAGATAATATACACACAATTCTATCATACCCACACAATCTAAATGTCATAATGAAATCAGTCTCCTAGACATCCAAAGATGGTGCTGCCTATGGAGTGTGAAATTCCCTGCCAGCTGGGAAACAAATCTAATCACACAAACATATTCGATACCTTCCGCTTAAAGATTACACATAGCTTTACAGTAACATACCGACGCCGACTCGTGGATAGCGATAAAAATATCGAAATGCATTTCATTTATGGCTGATTACATTTTCATTAAGCTGTAATGAGCAATCAGTATGTGATTTTCCTGAAGAGGGCTCCATCGCACAACACTAATTATGGCATCCAAACTCTAGACGTGCAAATAGGATGCGATTGGTTCAGACTCACTCGGTACAAACCCTGGATCCTTTTGTTTACTAAGCATTTATAATGAATGCAAAGTGGCATTGTTCATTTTGCCTTTGCCAATAGACATTAAATCCAAATTACAACTGGAAATTGAGCGTCCTCAAATGAAAGGATTGTCTGACATTTGTTTCCCACGCAGGATGCGCAAGAGGAAACTTGTGATTTTGGATTGCGAAATATCTTAAGAAGGCATGAATAACTATGTTTATCTATTGTACAAAAATGATGGAGCTGTAAATTGTGGATGAATCTAATAATGAATAACATTTAACATTTATGCATTTGGCAGACGCTTTTATCCAAAGCGACTTACATTGCATTATCATATACATTTGTTTCTAAGTACGTGCAATACCCTCGGATCGAACCCACCACCATGGCATTGTTAGCACCATGCTCTTACCAATGAGCTACAGGAAAGCTGTCTGGGCTTTATAATAGTCTCAGAAAGGCTAATAAGGGTAATATTAGTTTATAGGTGAAGCTTTTTAAATAAAATAAAATAAGGAGAGAATTTATATTTTCTTTAGGGCCGTTTCAGACTGCCGCGGGTATGAATCTATGAAAAAATAGATTCATAGATAAAAATATTGAAGAAATGAGAAGCTAATGATAATATATACTTAAACTGTTTTTTTGAAGTTTTTATGATATACTATAAATATGAAATTTATCATGTAACATGAATGCAAATTTTTATGGGACTGGTTCTAGCTAAGGTTCTTCGCTTGCGATTCACCATCTAGTTTTCTGCTCCACAACTTGTTGACGATTTGATGATGCAATATTGGACCCACCCAGTGGGAGGTGGCAGAGTTGAAGTTAAAATCTATTTGTAGCGAGGAAGGCGGGACGAGAGCCGTGGGGCAGGAAGGCGGGGCCGGTGGCGTGAGTGATAATGAGTGTCAGCTGTACGCGCACCGGTCCCGCATGCCTCACGGGGAGCTAGGGAGCATAAGAGGACGAGCGACGGGACTGCCGGGGAGAGAGGACCGGGCCCGGAAGTTGTTAAGTTTTGTTTATGTTTGTGTGGCCGGCAGTCGTCCGTGAGGGGCTGCCGGCCTGTTTTAATGCTGTTTATTTATTTTGATTAAATATGTTTAGATGTTTGCCGGTTCCCGCCTCCTTCCTTTCTATTTGAACCGTTGTTACATTGGTGCCGAAACCCGGGAGGAAGGAGGGACATGCTGTCGAAGAGCCCTCGCCGCCGAGCGGCCTCCGGTGCTGAGGAGTTCGGGCAGCCGGACGAAGGCGTCCGCCAGCGGCTGCCCAGATCGTGGTGCTGGAACGATGGGATTCGGTGGGGACGGAGAGCCCGCGGCCGTGCTCCTGGGACGAGGTGGGATGGCGGCCATGGAGGGAGCCGGGAATGCCGGCTGCCCTCAGCCAGGAGCCATCGCCGGCCCCAGGAGGCGGAGGAGGATCGGGCCGTCCACCAACGTCCAGCACCACAGCAAGCACCGCGAGGAAAGCCTCTCGGCTGGCTGAGGACCGGCGACGGCGTGTCGGGGAACCGGACTATTTTTTTTTCCTCTCTCCCCTCTCTCGTCCCTGTCGCTCGGGGTGCTCCCGGCTCCGTTCTCTCGTCTCGTCGGTACATACCCCCAGGCGCTGGGGCTCTCAAGGGAGGCCCCCCGGGGGGAGTAAGCACAGGCGCGGTGGTACCCCCCGGCCTGTGAGGGGCGATGGGGGTATGTAGCGAGGAAGGCGGGACGAGAGCCGTGGGGCAGGAAGGCGGGGCCGGTGGCGTGAGTGATAATGAGTGTCAGCTGTACGCGCACCGGTCCCGCATGCCTCACGGGGAGCTAGGGAGCATAAGAGGACGAGCGACGGGACTGCCGGGGAGAGAGGACCGGGCCCGGAAGTTGTTAAGTTTTGTTTATGTTTGTGTGGCCGGCAGTCGTCCGTGAGGGGCTGCCGGCCTGTTTTAATGCTGTTTATTTATTTTGATTAAATATGTTTAGATGTTTGCCGGTTCCCGCCTCCTTCCTTTCTATTTGAACCGTTGTTACACTATTGTTTTATTATTTTATTTAATTTGGGGTTGAAATGTGACCATGACATGTTTTTGTTAGATTAACCTTCATAGATGTTCAAAACATCTCAATGAAATTCACAGTATTCTGAGTTTGCGAATAAAACAGCCGGCATGTTTTCATTCGATTCATTGAAACACCATCCCTTATAACCAGTAAACAGAACCATGTTTCTAACAGATGCGAGGAAGCAGATCAAATGCCGCCCCTTTGCTTTATTACATAGAAACTAGGTCGGACTGGGAGCACTCCATTATGTTAGGTATCTTTGTAACGTATTGGCAACCCTCCAGCTGAGCAGCAGTAAGCACTTCCATTAAAACCACTATCTCACAAAAGCAGCGACGGCTAGGGACCTGAGAACAAAGGCTGGAGATCTTCTACTTCTTAAACGCCACTTGTTTTTGGGGTCTCAAAGGCAAGAAACGCATCCTCTTGTTCTCGGGAGAAATTCTATGTGAACGACGAAGGATGACAATAACAAATGCTTCTGCTGAAGCAAAACAATATAATGGGTTCTGGGTATTTATCTCATTAGTCAGCTCACACAAGAGCAGCAAAAAACCCCAATGAAATGGCCAAGCGGTGGGTTACACTGGAATATTTTGTTAGCATGCTAATGCTATTTCTTCATGACGTTTGAGCTTCTGAGAGCTGTAGTGTGTTGCGTAAGTGCTTGAGGGTAATGAGGAGACAATTATCCACGGCTCCTTGGGACCCCTGCAGTAAAGAGACCGCTGAGGACTGTCTGTGTTGTGAGAGATTGAGTGTTAAGGTCAACCTGATGTGATGAGCGTATACATGCCCTTTAAGGTGTTACTGTATATATATATTTCTTAAAGGGGTCATATGGCGTGAACACGTCTTTTTCTGTGTCTTTGGTGTGGTATAAGTTGCCCATGCATGTATTAGAAACGTAATATTGCAAAAATAAAAGTGTCGGAACAAAAGATGCATTCCATCTGAAAGCGAATGCTCACCCAGACCTGCCTGAAACGCCTCGTGTAACCACACCCCCACAAATCTACGTCAGTTCGTGGTATGATTTGACTAAGACCAAATGTATATGCAAGTAAAATGGGCGTACCTGTCAGTACAATTGCTTTGGAACCTGACGTTCCAAATATGGTAAGAGGCGTTACATTTCCGTCACATGCTTGCAGTATTCGACCAATCACTACGCACTGGTTAACTGGCCAATCATATCACACCTGGCTTTTCAGAGCGACGAGCTTTGTAAAAAATCTGCGCGTTTCAGAGAGGTGGGGCAAAGAGGAGATACAAACATGCACGGTATGTGGAAAATACAGCGTTTTTGAACCTCACATACGATAATATTCGTTTAGCACACATGTGGTGATTGACATTATTCCAAACATGTTCATTGACTTTAAGGGTAGTCTATATAAACATGTCATTATCTAGTCATTTTCTGCAGTAATGCTCAGTTTTAGTGTTATGTCTATGCACATTTGTTTATGAATCATTAAAGAGTCACAAAATACAGTTGTTGGGGGAGACCGGGGCAAGTTGTCATATTAAAAACTTGCTTTTCCCTTTTTTTCCAAAACAATGATTTCATGTTTTTGTATGTTATTGTTATTATTTTGTTGGTTTCTTAAATTGTTTCATGATAGTTTCAAGTTGTTGTAATGAAAGATTCCATTGTGACAACACGTCCTAATTTTGGGTGTGGATGTTACAAAAAAGTAGCCTACATTTGTCAAATTTTTTTATGCTTATAACTTCACCCAAGATTTAAAAGGCTTCAAATCATCATAACTGATCCTTGAAAGTTTTCAACACATGGCATTACAGATTTGATTACATGAAGTAAAATGGGTTACGGTAAAATAAAAATGCTGTCCAGAAAGCAAGCTTTTCATTAAAATTATTTTCCTTGGCTTGACAGCTGCCAAACCGGCACCCAAACCCACAACCGCTGTTGTGCTTTTGAATAGAGGCTTGATTAAAATGTCAAAAGTAATAACTAGAAATGGGAGACAACACTTTTAAGTGGGTGATCATTATACCACCTTAAAGGGCTTGATTGCCTTTATTATTGGAAGGAAATAGGAAATTAAGCTTTGCACCCGGACACATGCAGTGTGCGGTATTACTGTAGATGTCCCTATCAGTCAGAAACTCATTTTGAGGTATATTGTACTGAAAATTATCACAGTTTCTACCACGTAATGAAATTGGCTTTGCATTTCCAAACCTTTCATTAGAGACCAAGGTCTGCAAAAGGAAATTGAGGGGAAAAAAGTTATATTTTCAGAGGGCTGCAGGGAATGTGAGAGTTATAATCCCACAAAGAGCATGGTTTTTTACAGAAACTTATAGTGATGCTATCAGATGGTGTTAGCTATGAAATATTGTGTGTAATAAGTGTGTTTTAGGAATAGTCCTATAACATTAATGTTTCTACATTGTGGCTCTGATGCTTTTTGTTTAAGCATTCCGTAACATTGTTTCAACCAATGATGTGTCTTTATTTCAGTCATTATTTTGCAGTTTGATTTACTGACACCTTATAGTTGTCTCTGAAGCACATCACGTTCACATAATCATGACATTTTCATGACTTGTAGAATAACTTTAAAGGTCAAGTGTTTGAAATTTAGCGGCAACTAGTGGCGAGGTTTCAAATCGCAACCAATGGCTCACTCCACCCCTCCCTTTCGAAGCACTACGGCGGCTGACACAGGAGTAAGATGTCGTCGCATTTTCATTTCTTTGTGGAAAGAAATAACGTATTTACGAAACATGCTCTGTGTAGCAGTTTGTTTGTTCAGGGCTACTGTAGAAACAACATGGTGAATTCCATGTAAGGGGACCCGTGGTGTATGTAGATAGAAATAGCTAATGCTAAGATACTAAAAACACAGCACTTCATTATGCAAGGTCTTTATACACACTGTATAACACTGTAGACTATATTATATTGCGTTTCTGTCAACAGATCTCCTAAAAATTACACATTGTACCTTTAACAGATCAACTTTATTGTTAATTTTGTGTGGATCCAGTTGTTGTTTTTGTGCTTCAAAGTGTACAAATGTTTCATAAATATACTGTGAAGTCATTATCATCCACCTGTTTGGACAATTTGTTTGGATTGGAAATGCAGGTATTTGTTCAAGTGACTTACCGTGCACTATTCAACGACATCTTATTTACTGTATGTTTTAGTATTTTAATGAATCGAAAAAAGATCACTTTGAAAATAGCCACTATCAGATTCTGCTTTGAAAAGACTGTTATTCTACCCAGTATTTTGAAGGAAATTGAATATAATCTCAACCTAATTTTCCCTTTCAAACAAAAACATCCTTGAAATGAACATGTAATAGCCATGATTACTTTATTTGTTGTAGGCCTTTTGTGAGTAGCTTTTAGGGTACTTTTACCTTGAGACGTTAATTCTGTTTGAAGCGTGTTGGGATAAATAAATCTGGTAGACCTTGCTTATCTGAGCTGTTGTATATATGGCATTGTTTCACTTACTGTTTTTCATTTCAGTTATCAAAGAACTATGAAATGTTGGAGGGGCCATGCATGCTCGGACGCTCCATTGCGTCATTGATTCCCCATTTTAGCCCCGCCCAAAAAATCCTGAACAGAGAATTGTAGAAAAACTGTTTAATTTAATTTAACTCCACAGTCTTTGTAATGTGTTTCAGCAATACATTTCTAACACCTATAATGTGTTTAGAAACAATTCTCAGAATTCTCTTTACCCGGACTTTAAGTGTCCAAATGAAGAGTTTGGTTCCAAAATGAGATAACTCCGTTTTTAAATTTTTCAGTTTTTTTTTATTTGCTCAATATACTCAAAAAAATAATAACTAAAAAAATACAGCTAACTAACACAATAAAACAATAAAAACATGATAACATAATAAAAAACATGATTTTTGAATATTTTTTAAAACAGTCATCTCATTTTGGAACCAAACTCTTAAAATACTTTGATGGGGTTCATGTATATTTATGCTGTCCTTGGAAATGAATAAACAAGGAACTCATTTCAAAGTACAGATGGAAAAACAAAAGGGTGGAGTGTTTTGTCCAGAGCTCTGATAAAAACATGTCCAGCAGTTTCTCCTGCTGTCTGCTGGCTCTAATTGAATCCCTTAGACCTCTGGTGCCAGCTGCAGCCCTGAGTCTAGCCAGACCACTGTCACCCAAACCAGATTAACGGCTTTAATCTACAGGCCTTTCAGATGCTGCTGTCGCCATGCATGCTCCTCACTAAACCCACGTACACATTAAACATCCAGCTAATCATTCGCTCCCTGCCAAATGTAGACTACGAAATTAATAAGATTGAACCCCTAATCCAGTGATGGATAATGTTGATCTGGCTGCTGTAAATCATATCATGTTTGGATTCTAAAGATAACTAAGCTTTTGTTGGGGCAGATTTCTCAAATTAAAAGTTAAAATTTTGTTTAAAGACTAGTATCAAATCCTTCAGATAAAATCAAACCATGCTCTTCGTGTTTTTCAGTATTCACTCACATTTACTTTTATGGCTGACATTGCCAAATCCTCTAATATTTCAGTTTTACCTCTCCAGCCAATTGACATAGAGATCTGGTAGGTTGATCAATAAAATCAATCCCTGTTCTGCATTCTTTCTCATTAAACAATTTGTTAAAGCAGCCGTATCTCAGACAGTGTCTTCATATCTCATGTTAACCTTGAGTACATACAGAATAGTATCACACCTTTCAAATATCTGTAGAGTCTTTAGTTTGAGCACATTTATAAAAGAAAGATACTGCTGCACGATTATTTCCGAAAACATACGACGCGTGTGGGAGTGACATCAGTTTCACATACCGCATGCGGGTTCATGTCCGGCATCTTTTATCGCTGGGACCGCCGTTCCATTCAAACGATCTCCAAATCCAGCGTTATATCCACCGTTTATATAACATTCATCACCCAAATGCAGTGAACAAACAAATACAGCTGAACTTCGCGAACGTAGTGCTCTCACTCTCTCCTGCACGCAAGTGAAAGTGACTTGTGCGCATGCTCCTTCTCCCGCTGTCCTTGGTTGAAGCGTGGGCGTGCCGCGTGCTTTTCCGGGAGAATTGTCCAATAAGGGACTAAGAACAGTTGTTACGAAACGGATTTTCATGTTCGAAAAAAACTTTCCGAAACCTGTACGAACGCTGGGGGAGTGTGTCGAGCACAGAAATACTACGCCATACGTTCAACTCGTTTTTTGACAAGTTGACCATGTCAAGCATGAGATGACAACACGTTTAACATCGTAAATAACTCCGAATGCATGAAACACTGTTGCACGGCCGCTTTAAGAAATGTCACATTATGAGTGAGTAGGAGGAACCTAAAACAAAGACAACAAACCCAGTCAAAACACAGATGTTGCTCTTTAATAGGTCCATTTCTCTTTTGTTCCGGTGTCAACTTTAGTCTGAGATATTTCTCTAAAATTGGTATGAGAAGTAAAAATAGAAACAAATCAAATCTTAAAAGTAAGATCTTAAAATCTTTAGTAAGATTGGCGTTTTATTACAGGCTTTGCAAATCTGCGCTCAGTTTGTGACTTTTGTGTTCCTGAAACTAGAATAGAGATGTTTGGGAGATTTCTCTGTTTTTCTTAGGAGAAATATCTGAGACGCAGGAGGCTTAAGCAAAGAAATTTCCATTTGTTCTCTGTTTAATCCTATTAATGTCAATGAGAAATAACTGAAATATAAAAGAGATCTCACCTGTGTTTTCTTGTGGGGATACCCAGTTAAAAAAAATCCAGTTTAGGCTGTTTTTACCGTTTTTACCCTGTTTTGATTCGCAGTGTAGCTGGTTTGTTGCTGGTAAAAGGCAGGTCACCAGTATACATCAGCTAATGACTGGCTTGAACCAGCTGTTGACCTACTTCGATCACCTAAAATCCAGTTTCAACCAGCTAAAAATCAACTACCATGTTCCAAAGCGCAGCTACCAGCTCAGCCTAGATTTCCAGGAAGGGATGGACAGATAGGAACAAAAAAGATGGTGCAAGAAAGAGAAATTTCAGGGGATCTCATTAAAAATGCCACCCGACAGATCAAAACAAAAGAGTGTGCTTGTGAGAATAAAACGCAAGTTCCAGCCCGTGTCAGACTACACTCCCCAAAAACCACCAGCAGGCAATGAAAGATTCTGCCTGATCTGAAAACTGTGCCACTGCAATATTCACACGGTCTAATTCTTATTAGCAAACCCAACAAAGCTTATGTCACTCTTCTGGAGTACTAGTTCTGCGCCTCTTCTGTGATATCTCTGCATTCATGAGTGCACAGAGTACATGCTCATGCTAAATAGCGGGGTTGGGTGCATATTACACAAATTTCATGCGCTTCAGTGGGGACCGGCTTTCGCATGGAAAACTCTGTGCTTCTCAATTTCAAACGCATTGTAGTTCTTTCACAATAGCTTTTGGTAAGTGTACGTCTCGGCCTCTTTGGGTCTATCAGGGCATCTCTAATATGTCTCACCTTCTCGCTGCACAGAGGCAATCTGGGGGAGTTCAACTGTAAAAATACATTTCTTTCCATAGTAAAATTGCAGGAACTGTGCGGACTGTCAAGCAGCTGCATATCCAATTGGAAGGCAGAGGTTTTTTTAATCTATTTCAGGCTTTTTTATATAATACAGTTGTTTTGTCATGAGGGTCTCCTTTGGTGTTCAGCTGGCCACTCACGGCGAGGGCAGTCACGCACCGTCTCATGAGATGAGGGAATGAATATGCTTATCTGCTCTTATTTCAATTGCTCCAGGGTAGTTGAAACAACACGTGTCTTATGTTAATACTGTATTGCAAAAATGGTTGAGAAATAAACGTAATAAAAGGTCAAATTAAACCACCTAAATCGAATTTAATTCCATAATTATTTCGATCAAGCATTTTAAAATGATACATTAGTGCATGATACATGGCATTTGAAGTAAACACGTATAGCTCAGATTAAATGATTTTAAACATTATGACTGCATTTTTTCCTTCCACACCACAGCGAATTTAACATTGGCTTTAATGAGAGTTGCCTAGCAACCTGCAAAAACATCTTTTACACAAAGTTTGCTTCTCAAGGCTTTTCAAAAGGGAGTCGTGCCCAGTATCTATTTCCGTCCTCTCTTACCTTTTCATGTGCCATCTGTCACCATTCAGAAATAATAATTTTCTACCCATCTCTCACCATCCGAAAGGCAGATTTTGCTCAGTAAATAAAAGTGCAGTACATTTGTTATCATCATTTGCATGTTAACTGTCATGCATTGCAATTTCTATCTAGTTTGGTTCTCTCTTGCCTTTTATATTAAATTGCATAATCTTGTTGCTGTCATTTGAAAAAGCATGGTTTGGTCAACTTTACTTATTGTTAAATATATTTTTTGTTTTTAATAAATGGCCTGTATTAGGGTTGGGCGATGTCTACCAAATTGGCATCGGACGATGCCTACAGCGAACGATGGACGATGATATCGCGGGGCGGGGCGAGGCGGGGGTTGGGGTATATCAGTTTGCTAGATGGCCATCTGCCAAAACATTAAAAACAATTATATAAGTGCTCCAGACTGCAACCAAAAACACATTTTGTGTCCAGTTTTCAAGACAGCATGACTTTTTTTCACAAGTACTCGCACATGTACGACCTGCAAATTTGGAATTTCTTCTGGTTGTTACTTTATGTAGAAAGACGAGTAGATCGTGAGCCCACCACTGTAGGCTGTGTGTGTGTGATAAGTCAACTGCGCGGGTCACGCGGTACCATAGGCGTAATTTGCGGGTGGACGGGTGGGACATGTCCCCACCACTTTTTGCCAAAGTCAATTTTGTCCCCACCACTTATTGGAAGAAATAAAAAGTACGGAGTGTCTATTTACAGTGCAAGTAGCCCGCTTTGTAAGCAGAGGCTATTTATACTAATTCCGCCCATCAGTTTCAGATTGGAATAGACAAAATGTACGAAAGGCACAGGAGCACCGACTGCTCCAGTGTTGTAGAGCGTAAAGCATGTTACCTACTTCATGTCGTCGTGGGTTCGGGACTGCTGTTTGCTGAACTTTTTCCCTATCATATATCAGATTGTAAAGGTATTTATTTTTAATAAAATGATGAAAATATTTGAAAATGGCTGTTCAAGTCATACATGTACCAAACATTTTGCGCTTAATTGCACTTTGGTGCTATATATTCGTCCTTATTGTTCTCGACATGTGGTTGCTATCGTCTGTTGCAAGATTAATTACATTTTGATACTTGATAGAAAACTCCAATAAATGGAAAAAGTCACAACTTTGTAGTTTCATGAGTTCAAAACAAAATTTAGAAAGTTTGTTGTATATTTGTAGCCTATCTGGCAATGCCCGTAGTAATAAGTGAAAATAGATTTTTTAAAGATATTATTTTTCCATCAGTTTCCCCTGTATACTTGAATGTTTGTCCTTATTAGCAAGGGGTTCCCAAACGTCTCAATCCTTGACCCACCGACAGGTAATCTGTGTCAAACACCAAATTTTTAACATGGGGAAAACACACATTCGTTTCAGTAGTTTTTATTTGATCACGAATTAATACGTTTAATTATGTACGGCAACAGCCATCCTTACATATAATAAAGCACAACATGATTTAAATGATCTATTGATGAAAACATGATATAGTTTAAAAACAAATGGAAGCAGATCTGATATGTGATGTGAAAATTTAGAATAGTGAGTTCAGCGGATTCGAACCTGCTTCACGGCAGTGTCAATATTATTTATCATGCGTCTTTCGCACTAACGTTACACCACTGAAGCCGTCAATAAAGTGGCGCAGTTATTATACTGTTTTCTAGAGGAGTCACCTACAGTTTTCACGCTTGTGACGCCCATGAATATTCCCAACGAGTTATTACAGAAACAATTTATTAAAGTATTGTTTGTGTTGTCTTTGTCCCCACCACTTTTCAAAGTAAAGTTATGCCACTGCGCGGCACTGATGTTTCCTGCTGCCATTGCGGACACGCACAGTTCAGGTTTACACACACACAACGTGAGTGCATTACTACGATTCACTGTTTGCATTCACTTTCTACGTCCGTCTCCGTCTCGCGCACACACGTGTCGCGCAGCTTCCAAATCATACTCAACTGAATGAATTAAAAATAAGAATTAAAAATACGCATGAATGGACAAGCTCGACACATGCGCAGAATGTCATAATGTGGACTCGGCTGTCAACATTTGTCTTGGGAATGTGCTGTACACGGACGCGGACGGGATGTGCAGACGACCGCGGACCCTCCTGATGACGAAAATTGCGTCATGCAGGGGTATCACGATGCTGGCCCAACATCGGCGATGGACGATATCATCGTCTATTGGCCCAACCCTAGCCTGTATATCGGTTTTACATATAGACAAGGTTTCAACATTTATTTGATCAGAGAAATTAGACCGTTTATTATTAAGATATTTTCTTTTATGCTGTCTTTACGTTTAGAGTCCCAGAGTCCACAAAAATGAAGGGCTGTACAGTATGTCGCACATGTTACCAAAAAATCGGTCTGTGCTACGAATAAATGTAATAGTGTCGCACGCTGCGATACACTTTGGCAGGTGCATTAGACAGATCTGCTTGTTTGTGTGAAGTGCGTTTGTCGTTGTGCTTGTTCGTGTGTGAGGTTACAGGTGCAGTTTGTAACAATTTTGCAGTAAAATATCCAAAAACCACTATGCTAGTGTTATATATTTTGTTCAGCTTAGTACTTACAATATCTCAAATGTTTCCAACTACTTGTAAATCATGAGAAAATCACCATTCTAAACAGTGACACGGGGCTGTGCAGTCGCCTGTCAGTGGCGTCTTTGTTACCGCCTTTACTGACGTAGAAACCGCATGACAACAGTGTCATAGTGTCTAACGTCTAGCAAGCCACTAACTTGTTTCAGGCAGTCACTTATTTATGGACCACAATTATTCGCAACAATTATAAAACTTTACCACATCTGCTAACATGATTTCTCGTTTCCGTCTGATTGATGGCCATCAGCGGTGGAGTTGAAGACAACAGATCCCATCATTCCACGCTCCTTCACAGCGTCATCAAGATACGGCATTGTTGTTGTCTTGATTGTGCGCCCTCTAGCAGCGGTTTTTACAAACTGCACCTTTAACTATTGGCGCACCACTATTTATTTTCGTTTTTATTTAGTTTTTGCAATAGAAAACTTGTTCCCCGGCTGCATCGAGTCCATTGATCTAGAGCCCTATGATCTGTGGGAAAACATGGAAGGAATCACGAAAGCGGAATTCTACTACTTTATTTAAATATGTCCTCTGCTTGTTCTGCGTGTCTATGAGTGAATGAGTTGCACACTTTAACATGTTACAAGCGTGACACTCGTGGATTTGCCTGTCTCTTACTATAAGAGGACATGAACACATGAGTTATTTTAAGTTTATTTTACGAGCATTTCACTGTTTGAGTGAAGTTACTGTCAACACACTGAAACTCAAGCGTCTTCGCGACAACCCATCAAAATAAAAGTTTGTAAAGCATTGAAAATACAGAATTCAGAAAAATTAAAAAGGAAAAAACTAATTTGGGAAAAACTAAAAATGATATGGCCCTAATGTATCCATTTGATAACGTTAATGTCCTTTTTACCTGTTACCTGTCTATTAACGTGATGACCTGCACTTGTGTTTTTTTAAAGATGATTACAGACGGATACTTGTGCTACAATTGTTTGGCCTGTGCTACAGAACTTTAAAACTCTGTAACACGTGTCCTTTCTGCAAAAAAAGTTAACGTACAGCCCTGTAATGTACTGTAAAATTCATAATAATCAATAATAATAATAATTTTATTGTTTACTCATTTATAAACGAAGCCTAGAAATCCAGACATATTGGACCTTTAACCCTCTGTTGTATTACAATTACATGAACTTCAAAAATAAAAAGTTGCATTATTACTTATTATCAAAACATTATACAAAAGTATTATTACTTTGACCCCAAAAATAAACAAACAATCGGGTGTAGTGTTTACCAACCTGAGATTCTCAGACCATTTTAATATGTGAAAATCTATTGTTTTATGCATAATCTATGAAAGAAATACAGTGCTTTTTTAAGACATTGCCACTGGCAAAATATGGGAATACACAATGAACAATAATTTTAACAATTTACTCATAAAAATCACAAAATGTTTAACATACTCATTTCATCTCTCAGCAAGAAAGAGGACCCCGTAACCTGCTTCTGAAAAAATAAACCATTTTCATGGCTGTAATTATACACATTCCTGTTTCATCACTTTATTCTGCTCCTCTCATGATAATGTCCATCTGAATGGCATTTTCCACAGAGATAGACAAGGACAGAACGAGCCCAATTGGTATCAATTGAGTACAGTGCAAGAGGGGCCGTACTCATTGCCATGCACCTGAAGAAGCCAAATAATGCATTTTGATTGCGTGATTATAGCGGTGGCTGATTCAGAGTGCTGTCATTTGGTTTTAATGGGCTTGCCGAGAGGGCTTCACTCAAATTGGAATATATTAAGGGCATAGTTCTCGTCAGGGTGGACGGCAGCTATAGTGTTAATGTTACTTCATAAGGAAAGAACCTAGGATTTACTAACAGACTAGCTCTGGTAAGCGCTCTGTTTACAGTATATACTCTGAAGAACTATCCCACAAACTCAAAAACAGATTACGGATTACAGATTAGCGAGTGTTGCTAGTTTGGGATTAGGAGCACCAGTTTAACCAGATTAGTACATGTAGTGATGCTACAAAAGTTAGGATGTGCAAAATGGCATATTTCTTGAATTTAAGAAGACCTTGGCAGGTTATATTTTATTTTACCTCATTTGCTTGCATTTCTGATGGGCATTTTGATTTGCTTGTGTGTGTAAACAAAACACCTTAAAGGGATAGTTCTCCCAAAAATGAAAATTCTGTCATCATTTACTCACCCTCAGATTGCTCCAAACCTGTATAAATTTCTTCGTTCTGCTGAACACAAAGGAAGCTATTTAGAAGTATGTCAGTAACCAAACAAATCTCATCCCTCATTGACTCCCATAGTATTTATTTTCCCTACTATGGCAGTAAATGGGGGATGAAATCTGTTTGGTTACTGACATTCTTACAAATATATTCCTTTTTGTTCAACAGAACAAAGAAATGTATACAGGTTTGGAACAACTTGAGGGTGAGTAAATGAAAACATATCATTTTTGGGTGAACTATCCCTTTAAAAAGACAGGGTGGGATGTTGCACAGTTAATGTTTACCTTCTATTTATGTAATAGGGGTTTCTATTGTCAGATGTATTTATATCTATATAAACCATTGCCCATGAAAATTCATTAAATATTGTTTGGCTCAAAGATTTTGGTCTTTTTTTAAACTTGAAAAAATAAATGTAATATCGGAGATAGGGGATCCTTTTTGAAAAATGGACAATCTTTATGACATACTTTACAAACCTTGGAAGATTGAGTTGATGTATATTTTATTATTATTATTTTATTTCATATATTTTTTATTTTTATTATGTCTTCTATTATTATTATTGTTTAAATAATGTGTGTATGTATGGGTATATGATCAGGATTTATCATGTTGGGGTTGGGAATTATTGTGTTTGGTCATATGTGATGGGTGGGGTGTTAAAATGTAAAAATGCAATCTGCAATAAAAATACTATGATGAGAAACTGAACAAATATGCATTTCAGCGAACACACATGTAGGTTTCCAGTCACTTGAATATATTTTATATATTTTCATTTCATTCTTTCTCCCCTACACAGGTAGCTATACCGTATTACCACACAGATGTTTTCCCTCTTTAATTATAGTGATCTATATTTATTTTCAGAGACTAGATGATAGCGGTCTGGGCTATAAAGCATGGTTTGTAGTTGCAGGTGGGCACACAGATTTTTCTGTGTTATGGACTGTGCACATCTTGTGTGATTGCTAACTGCAGGAGGAACAGCTGTGTTTCTGCCGCTTCACTGCAAGTTTGTCACCCAGATTTAGAATGAACTGATCAATCAGACCAAACCCCTCTGAAAGGCTGCACGATTTGTAGGGGCATTCTGGAGGCCCCTACAAATTAATAGGTGCATGTTGGTTTAAATTAACCAAGAAAATACGCCCATACATAAATCAGTTATGGGTTTAAACAAGGCTGGGTTGTCCATATTCTACTCAACCATGAATTGAAACAATCCAGCATTGGTTTTTAACCAATGGCATAAATTAGAGATTGGACTTTGTGTTAGTTTTATGGCAAAAGCCATCATGGATTATTTCCATGGATTCCATTGTTACTTTTTTTGGTTAAATTTGCAATTATCGCAGTACAAAATATATAAAATATGAACAAATATAAATGCTTTGTTATGTCTTGAAAGCATACAGTGATGTATTAGACAAAAACATTAGATCCTAAGATTGTAGATCAGAAGGTTACGTGGTATTGCGGTCCATCTACTAGAATCGAAAACATCCTACAACATCCCTGCTGGTAAATGGCAGATGCTTTTTTGGGTTATTTGCATGTTTGCACTGGTGCTGGAATGTGCAGGTAGGCGTCTGAGCCAGGCGTTTTTTGCCACGAAATGTCACGCAATTGATATGTATGACAAAGCGAGCGTTCCAGGCGGCATGCTCTGCCATCAGAGCAGACCGCTGGCTTGTTTTTCTCCTTCATCTGTAGCTGCATGATTATCGCTGCATTTTGATAACGCGGGAGAGTGATGCTGAGTGACAGCTCTGGCTCCTCATCCGCAGCCGGATCAAAATTGACAGCTAGCTTCTGTGGGATGGTCCCCTCCCTCCCATGATGTATCTGAGGACGCACAGCCTGAGAAAAAAAGAAGGAAGGGGGACAAGAGGAAAAGAGCCTGCATTTAATTATGCCACCGGCTTCAATAGACTGTAAACTGAATTGATGTGTTAAATTTAATCTTTGCCAAAGCGCCTGTTTCTCACTGTGGTATTTAATAAACAGTGACTTTTTGTGTTATCCCCTTTCAGATTTGTTTGCCCGGTGAAGGAAAAGGCCATTTAGCAGAGTTGAAGTAGTTATGTGTTTGTGTTGTTTATGAACTTATCAGTTATTGAAACGGGGGAAACACGCATTTATACATGTTTTTTCTTAAAAATAACATGCAGCAATGTATCGTTTACAGAATTTTGAGTTCATGGTCACTTTAAATGTATTATGATGGACAATCATTATGCAATACGTCTCCATTTCTCCATTGAGTAAGGAATTAAGTGACTGTCAAATCTCTGGCCGCACCAATCTGCATTGGTGAGCAGGCTGTTCATTTGCATGTGTATAGAGAGGCCATCTTACATGTTCCCTCGGACTCAAAGTACAGATCGTTACCTCAGCTTCGATTGCAGATCTTTCGACGTGTAATATTTCTCACTTGGTTCAGGCTGCCAATTTTTCTGTTTTTCATCTCGCTCAGTGGATCAAAATTCCATTTTCAGTTCTGAGAATTTAAGGGCTCCTGCAGGATGTTTTCTGTTTCATCATACACCGCAATATCGCCAGTGTTAAAAAAGGTCACAACAATATTGTAAAAGCCATTGAGATTTATTCGGGTCCCATGTTCCTTTGTCTAGGACACCAACAGTCACACCCAAATGAATGTGCCTTCTGTGCAGCCTTTAACTAGTTTTAAGCTCTGAGATTCTAATAGGATGTTAACTTTCAAGCTGGTTATGAGCAAAATGAAGCTCGGATGCCGAGGTCTGAGATTTCCGTATTAATAAATCTCACACTGGCTGTTTTTCTTGGTTATCATATGAGCACCGGATATTATGTCGGTGTTCCTGCTGGAAAGCGCTCCACCAAACCATCACTCCTATTTACCGCTTTTATTGAATAGATTGGGATCAAATCATATTTAGAATTGCATTAATGGTTTTGTTCATTTATTTTCTGTTCGTGATGGTTTTGCAGATGTAGTGGCTTTTTATGGAAATGACGCAGGCTTGCTTAACAAAAGGCTTGCGTGGAAGACAGAATGTGGCACTCTCCTTTATAAAAGACAAAATATATTTTTACGCTATGAATAATGAGACGCTGTTTCTGAAAATGAATGGCATAGCTGGTCACCGGTGTATGTTGTGTTTTGGATGTTTGATTCCCAGCATGGGATGCTGGTGTGCTTGTGTCCCCACCTGGCTTCTTAGCTTAACCTGTAAGTCGGTTAGCCTTACAAGAAGGACCATGCTGGTCGACCGTCTGCACCACCAAAGCTTTGCTGGTGAGAGGCCTGGCATTGCAATTCAACCAGTTATCCCAGCATCATGGATTCATGCTGGTCTAAGCTGGTCTTTTCAGCAGAAGCAAGACGTAGGTATCAAGTACCTGCATAATGAACTTGTGATTTATTTTCCCTTATCATAAATGCATGGTTTTGTTTGACGTCCTTGTTTCAATTTCACGCAAGGCTTTCTGTATAAGATGCATGATAATATTACCAATTTTTTCTCAAGAACCTGCGGGCTTTGAGCATCTCAATGGCCTCTTTAGTGTACAACCTCTTGTTGTGCCTTCTTCCTGAGCAAATGAAGTCAGGCCAGTCAGGTCTCCCACTGTGGCC
Organism: Triplophysa rosa; assembly: GCF_024868665.1. Classification (NCBI taxonomy): domain Eukaryota; kingdom Metazoa; phylum Chordata; class Actinopteri; order Cypriniformes; family Nemacheilidae; genus Triplophysa; species Triplophysa rosa. The sequence goes on from NC_079913.1 coordinate 10,230,205, forward strand.
TCGTCTCCGCCCAGCCTGTGCCACTTTGAAGTCTGGAGTAATTAGTTGCCGCCTGTGAAGTAGCTTCGCTAACTGTGATGTGCAGACTCCATTTTCACTGATAATGATCTAGGAAATGTTCCAGCACATTTGTTATCAAATGCATTGAAACGTATGTCCACAATCTTTGCACAAAGGCATCCCAGCTGGTTTTGGCATTGGCGGAGAATAAAACTTGACCTCCAGAAGGTCACTGCAATGGAATCCATTTCAGCCAACGTAGTGTACTTAGAGTTCTGAATCTGAATCACAGCAACTACTGTATCAGAAAATCTTGAAAGGTCATGTCATCCAGTGAAATATCTGGTTATGTAGTCATTAGAACAAGGTTCTTATGTGTTCATTCAGGGGTTTCTGGAGAACTGCAATTTTCGACTAGCTTCACTCCAGCACCATTGAAATAATGACCTTGTTGATATCCATTGGGCATTAGGTTAAAAATGGCTTTTAAGCATAATGAAGAGAGGCAATGTTTATCCAATGTTCAAAAAAACATGGCATCATTAATCAGGCTCCTTAATTGAGCCTTTGCGGCTGTATTAAAAGTAGGTCTGGATTATTAAGAGTGCCGGTCGTGTGACAGAACATCTCAGTAGTCTTAGGCTTTTTGACTTTTGCGGAATCATCTCTTGTTTAATGAGAGTCATGAATAGAATGAGTCCATCAAGTGATTGTCCAAAGGATTTAATCCCCTCCACTGAGACCAAATGGAATTGAAAGCATGTTATCAAAAACAATCCTCATTAGTGAATTTTTAGTAGATTAATTCTTTAATGGACAGAAGTTCATTGTAGTTGTCAAAGAGTGGTCAGAGGTGGTTTATAAAGAGCTTTCAAAAAGCCAATGATCTCTCATTCACATTTAACTGGAAACGTGGAAGGTGGCATAGCCTTTTGAGAGGGATATGCAAAGGTTATGTATGTTACTCCACTAATAATCTAAAAGCCTGAGATTACAATTACCCAGACCTGTGCTGGTTCATTTTAAAACGAAATATTTACATACCTGAATGGGCAAATGAGGTCCAAAACAACAAGAGTAAGTAGAAAAGAAGGCAATGGATAACCATGATATGAGTTTCACGGCTCACTCTTTGTATGGTAACAGATTTTTTTACTTGTATACAGGGGAATCTCACAACACCTGTCAAGAAAATAAACTTTACTTTATTTTGAAGACGTTATTTTGCTTGAAAATGAAACCATATTTCTATATTTTCATCATTAGTTATGTACTGTATTTGCATTGTAAAATTGTTTTTTTTTATTTGACAATTAGGCCCCATGCTTCCCATTGCTACACAAATAAAATGTGTTTTAAAAATTATTTTATTACAACACTTGTATTTTATTTATTTATATTATATAAAAATGTACATTGTGATATTTGTTGTACTTGTGTGTATTTTTTGTAATATACTGTCTGCTGAAACAAGCAAATAGTTCACCTAAAATGAAAATCTTCACCACCAGGTCATTATAATCTGTGTGATTTGTTCTTACTTCTGCAGAACACAAAAGATATTTTGACAAATGTTTGTGACCAAACAATTTGGGACCCCATTAACTTCCATTGTATGGACACACAACCACTGAGACATTTCTCAAAATATCTTCTTTTGTGTTCCACAGAAGAAAGAGTCATACACAGGTTTTGAATGACGAGGGTGAATGATGACAGAATTTTTATGTTTTAGGTGAACGATCCATTTGATGACCCTAAGAATCAAATTATATTTAAACGAGATCAAAAATGATCATATAGCTGAGATGTTAAAGCACAGGTTAAATATTGTCAGCTCTAATGCCCCAAAACCAATCCGTTCCCCATCAAAAGAATGTGCATGTGGTTAAAAAAATCTCTTTCTTCCACAATGGCTTGTGTCAGAGTATGATTACAAAGTGTTTTCCAAGTGTGATTTATGAAGATTTTTTTGAGCAGTTGAAGCTGATGAGGTTGTGAATAGCTTATGTATACTGTGAGGGAGACAGATGTCTTTAGAGCCACAAATGAGCCTCAAGTCTGTGAATCCACCTCTCGCTCAGGCAGCACCTGATTGTGTTGGCCCATCTAACAGCCTGAACCGGCTCCCCTGATACCTATCTCAAAATCGTGTTGAATCCAGACTCATTTTTAGCTATTTTCCAGGGAGACCTCTGAGTGTAGGCTGAAATTGCAGCTTGTTACGTTTAGGCAGTGTTGACTATCTTAATTGCTGTCTGCCTGGATCTCATCTCTCTCTTGGCCTGTACCAGAAAGTTCTATTAATGCAGCGAAATAGCCGACGCCTTTCCCCTCAGAGTAGCTTACACAATACCAGAATCAAGCACTGTGACGTGTTTTACGCTATTTTGCTCTGAAGGCATATGTAAGTTCTGTTGTCAACTGCAATGTTGCCTAAGTGATCTACATTGGACTTACCATATAACGTTGTATAGTTTTGGCTTATGATGCCATTTGGGAGGTTCTGGCCAGTGGGATCGCAATTATATTAATATATCTGGTGCTCACATTCCAAATAAGTCTCTCGGCTTTTACGTGACAACTGAACGCTTTGGGGAATTTAATTAGGCTGTGAGCAGAAGCTGTGCAGTCACGTCATTTGCTCTGTGTACCCTGAAGAACAGTTTGCTTGAATTTTTAAAGCTGTATTATTTATATTACATCAACTGAAAGTTAGTGTAAACAGCACCTGAAATTTGGGAGAGGTGTACTGGGTTAGAAATAAAGGTGCTTCACAATGCCATAGAGAAACTAGTTTTGGCTGAAAGGTTTCATAAAGAACCTTTAACATCTGAAGATCATTTCTGTTTTACAAAAGATTATTTGTTGTGTAAAAAGAAAAATGGTTCTTTATAAGAACTGTTAAGTAAACGGTTCTTTGGGGAACAAAAAATGGTTCTTCCTATTGTCCCAGGATCTATTTAGTAGTAGATCATTTTTTTATCTATGAGGGACCATTTTTTTCTTTTGAAGAACTCTCAAACGAGTTTACATGAAGTCTTTCTGTTTTGCTCTTTTTTAATAACAATATTTTTTTTCATATTGGGTAATGGCACATAAGATAAGAAAATTTGCTAAATATGTCTTACCAGACATGAAATTGTTTTCTTCAGACAAAAGAAAACCTCTAGCCATTTTATCATTTTATGTTTTCTACAAACACAAATAACAGTGTTCCAGACCCAGATTGTATTTTACTTTAATACAATTTTACTTTACCTTTTTGCATACTTTTTTGAGGATTATGGCATGTCATGCAGTGTCCAAGAGCCATTCACTTCAACAACAAACAATTTAGATTTAGTTAAAAAAAATGCTTTCCAATGCTAATATTGAGCTGGTTGCAGATTGTTGAGTCTTGATTTTACAGCAACTGTAAATCAAAAAAATGTTGATCATTTTCCCACTATGATCTAAAAGATATCAGTTTTGCACTCGTGTGAAGACTGCTTAATAAAACCAGAGCTTTTTGTTGTATTAGATTTCATGTTGTGAAGTTTGCAGCATTCAATGCTAAACTGATTCCATAAACAACCTCACAGTCTCAGACGTTATAATTAAGTTTTTTAAATGATCAAAGCACCTTAAAGTTTAGAGCTGTGGTTGACCAAACGAGTGCCAAATAATGCACTCTGGGTAATTTCCTGGGTGTTGGAGCATTATTTTTAAGATTAACAATATTAAAACACACAAGCTTTGAGCTGAACTGTGTTTATTGCAAAACTACATATTTCCCCATACGCACTGGCTGATTTTGGAGTTTATCTGGAACTGAAGTGGTCTGGGCTCTTGTGAAATGCCCCTTCAGTAAGAATGCCATGAAGCTTCCCGCTGGCCACTTGCAAACATCCACAGCCAATTAATGGCTGTTTACTGCTTAGGCTATGAACATTTGCTGAAAGAAGCTGTGTTCGTAATGGTCTGTGTTTGAAGTCATAAAAGCAGTGGTTACACTCCATCATTTCAAAATCAGACAGATATACAGTAACTACCAGGACTGTGTGCTTGACCATACAAATATGTCATTAAAAAAAATTGCCGGGAAGCTTGATATTAAACTGGTCCATTTTTTCTAGATACGTTTTTTATGACCTATGATATCCTCTGTTCTTCCATTTTAATGTTTCCACTGGAGGATTTCTTTCTTGTCTGAAAAAAGGGCCAATTACTCGGACTTAGTAGCTGCCCTGCACTGTCAGCATTGCAGGAAGCTGAGGCATATGGTCTATCGAAACCTGCAAATTAGATCTTTGGCCTTTTACTGAAGTCCCGTTCCCTATAACTACATTAACCTTCATCACCAACCTTTGTAAAAGTCAAAATAATGACCTTTTATGTCAGTTACATCATTGTGTAGTTTCTGAAGTTTCTGATATTTTTGAATATGGTGAGACCAAACTTGAGACTTAAAACTTGTATCCGGTCACTTTGTGTTCATTTCAAAAAGTATTCAGAGAATACAGTGTCCTTTTCTACCCACCTTTCAGAAATGTGCAACAGAGTCGTTCTGCCGCTATCAAAATTGCTGAAGTTTATTATAGAATCATCTAAAATGCGCAACCCTTCCAATTATTGATGAACATCATTATTCTCTCATAAATTTCTCATAACCACCCGAACCAGCATGTCTTTGCTGGCATAGCTTTGAGCAGACATAGCTGCTGGGTTATTATGTGGTTTTAGGGCAAAAATGAGAGGAGTTTATGTATTATGCATGGTGCGTAGTCTGTGTTTAAGTAAAAGCAATAGGTGGCAAGAATCATGCAGAGCTCGGTCTTTTAAAATCATTTTAATTGCACTGGTAGTATTTTTACGTGTCAGATCATTCCTGTATATTATCTGGATTTGTCTAGATACTGTAGCTTGACTTTGTTTTGTTTATATGAAGCCGGTTTTGTTTTGGACCATCTGCTTCTTGCAAATGAACCCAGAGTGTCATTTATTGTAACCTGTTGTTGCATCCAAAACCATGTCATGTTTCTGCCAAAGAAAATAGGGCTTCAGTGTGTTATGATCATTAGATGGACATAAGCTAAAGAAAATCATGTCCTTTACTGCTGGTAACACATGGCACACCAAAACAGCCCAAACTTTGAAAGAACTGTCCAGTGAATTTGTATCAAAGGTAGAGTAACAGCAATGCTGTATAAAATCCACCCTGGTCGATTGAAACTGCTTTTAAACAGGTGGCCACCCATCTGTCCAATGTGCATTTTTACTGCTCTCTAATGAACGCTAGGTCACCTTGGCGCACGGATCGTCCATAAATTAAAAACTTTCTGTCCGACGGAATATGTGGAATATGTGCCTGTCCAGTCTGAGTCTCAGCATTATGGCTATCCTGTGGTTTTCCTGTTTTCAGGGGCCAACATGGGGCTTTCAGCCGATGTAAAATGTCACGATGTTGTCATAAACCTTTAGTTAGTGTAGCTGCCTGCATCATGCTGGATGAGTGCTGAAAGCGTTAGCTTTTGGCCTTTGTCAGGCAAATTTGATGTTGAGTCATGAGAACGGATCATGCAGTGTATCAGCAAGGGGCGGTGAAAATGAAATGTCAAAGGAAGAATGGATTCCAGAAGGTCTTTGACATAGAAAGTGCGGTATTGTCAGAGCTCTCCTTAGCAAATTAGACACCTCATCACGATGAGTTGTTTCTTTCGGTTGGAAATCGTGATTTACACCAAGCGATGCCATTCTTCACAGAGTTAACACCGCTTTGTTATTTCTGTGCCACTGGCGTCATCAAATGGAAATGTGAAGTTGATGTTTCAAACATTTACATTTACATAATCGTGTATGCAAATAAATGTTTAAATAGTTAAAGTTATTCTTACCTTATATCAAGGTATTCCTCTATATATACAGTATATATATATATGTGTGTGTGTGTGTGTGTGTGTGTGTGTGTGTGTGTGTGTGTGTGTGTGTGTATGTATAAAATTATCATAATTCTTAATATATATATATAAATTATTATTAACGTATATAAATAAATTATGAATTATATTAGCTTATATTATTATTATGCATCAGATGTGTCAGATTTACATCTCAGTTTTTCTCCTGGAAGGCCTATTTTTAAAGGAAAGTTGAGTCCGGCTGCTTTTGATTAATTTTAACTGTAGCCTTTTGTTATACATTTAATTACAGTTTTACTGGATTACATTGATTAAAGGTCATTGACAGGTCTTTAAAGATTTGAATCATCCTGTGTCAATGTGGAAAATCACACACAAGCCATTAATATACTATCCAATGTGTATATTTATACTTTTATGTCACACCATCAATCACACAGATGCCTCTTTGCATAAAGAGACGACTAATAAATCACTAATACATTTAATATACAGACATTTTCATGTTTATTCCATCATTCTGTCCTGATTTTGGACTAGAAACATAATTTACAACTGTATGCAAATACATATATAAATACCTATAATTATGGTATAGGAACAAACTAAAAATAAAAAGCTGTCATCATTACCTCAACCTAATTGCAAACCTTTACTTTGTCCCGTCTAGTACAAAGGCAGAAAGTTAGGGACTGACAGCCCTTTACATTACATACTATAATAGTCAACATTTTGCCCTTGTAAGTTTGAAACAAAATAAGGGAGTGAGTTAATTAACCAAAGTTTCATTTTTGAGTATACCTTTAACCTTCAAATGGAGCATACAGCATACCGTCATCCCCATTTTGTTTTAACACACCCTGGGTGTGAAAAACCGAGGTGGAAAATTGTGTCTGATCGAGATGGGCATTGATAGACTTGGCAAGCGTGCAGCTTTATTAATTGAATACTCCAGTAGGTGGTCAGCGGTGTATGATAAATCATATTAAATGGTACTAAATTGTCTAGAATTAGTGTCTAGGCATCTCAAAATGCGTTCTAGAAGTTAAATAATAAAGAGTGGCATCTGCTGCAACTGATGGCAAATCAAATGTATTAGGGCATCTTATTAGGGAAAGAGAGAGTGCAGTAAGAGAGACGCCAAGAATCCTGTGGTTTCTTACCTTGCAAGCTTTGAAATTTCCTAAAACTAATAATAAATATAATCATGAATGATACTAATAATAATATTGATTACATTTAAGTTAAATTGTTGTCTTGTAATAATTCTGTATTCAAAATATGCACATTTATGTACGATTTTGTGAGTCACAAAATATGCTTACTCTCCAGTTTTAGCCCAGATTTAGCCATCTGAAACACATTTTGAGAATCCTAAAAGACTTCGATCTTAAGCAAAGATCCATAGCCTTGACATGTTTGACATGTTCACCAGCAGCCAATGAATGACCACTGCGATCAATATTTCCTCCGATCAAATTCTGCCAGTGTCAAAAGTTTTGAGGAAACGTCCTGCTGTGTGGCTTCTCCAATGATGATCTATAAAGTAAAACTCAGAATGAGTCTTCTGACGTGTGTGTCCATTTTAATGAGCCTTTGCTGTTGTACAATCTGACAAATTATGACAGCTGAGATCCCACAGTGTGACATGGCTAAACTGGGATCATGTGCGTACAGTGTGACAACCGACAATCATAAAGGACTATTAAAAGTTGTAGTGTGTACTTGGCTTTAGTTTACAAATGGCAAGAAGGATAAAAATAATTAAATATTGGAACAGTCTTTGTGGAACAGTGCCCAGAATCCCCCTTTTATCCATCACAGCTTAATAAATATAATAAATATCTGTCCAAGGTTCATTGTAATCGTGTAATGCTTAAAATACGGCATAAGTTGTATTATTATAAATGTCTCTTTAAAGAAGGTGTCTATGTGTTACATGTTGGTTTCGCGAAGGTTTTATACCTTTAAAACAGCACAAGTTCATAATTTCAATTTTGGAACATAGGGCTGTGCAATTTCTAATTAACAGAATATTAAATTGCCATTAAATCTCCAGAGCTCAAACCTAGTTCTTCATATTTAATTTAAGTTGACTTTTTCAGCACAGGTCTTCATGTGGACATTCAAACATTGTAATTCAGTTCTTCAATGAACGGTCTTTTTTATTTAGAGCTGTGCTAATTAATGAACTTAAACTACAGCTGTGCCTTCAGGCTATTGAAGCTGTTATTCAAAACATATTTAATTGAATATCCAGAATATAGAAGTTTATGATCCGCAGTCCTACTGGGAATATTGGTCTGTCTTATGTCAGTGAATATGGATCATCAGATACATTATGCTTATACCGATTCATGTCCTTATTAATTCAAGTTTTTAGAAGCAAATTTGACCATAACACCAACAAGTGGCCCTCCACATATTGGCCGTAGTAGGGTTGTCATGTATGCCACTGAATTTACCTGAATTCACCTCAGTTGTGTTTTTATAAATCTTCTCACACATACCGCAGAATTGTTGAATAGTTCTACCCTGGCCTACTTTGTAACCTGCTGGTTTCATGCTTTTATTATACTTTAAAGTAAATGGCAGCATCCTATGGGTCCCCTGGACACCCTGAAGAGTTTAGTAGGCTGCCCTGAGGCCTAAGCGACAATGTGCGGTGGAGATGGCCATCTCTACAGTCAGCCTGAGCCACTGTTGTGCTAATGTGATCTTTTCTCCTCTCCTTCCAGTGAGCACAAAGGAAAAAACGAGAAGAAAAGGAAGAGACAGCCGCGCTTCTGTAGGTACTGAGCTTTTTGTTCTTGAGAATCTTATCAGCATAGTATATTTTTGTTCGTATTTCGCAGTACAATGAAGATACGCTGTGCAATTGTAGATATTGTAGTGTCATTCAGAAAACACTAAGAGCAGTGGTTCTTCTAGAAATGTAGGATAAAGCTATTGTATACCTTAAAATGGCTTAATAATATAATACGGCGAATAAATCACAAATCACAAGTCGGTTGCAAAAACACACTCATTACTAAACGGTTTTCCTGTATAAAAAGTAAAGTGTTTCCTATTTAAATGATTTATATTTGTAATATTATATTTATAAAATTATATATAATTTAATTATATTTTTAGTTGTTCTGCAATGTTCTATATCAGAACATTACTCAATGTACCTTAAACAAAACAGTTTTTCTCTGCTGTTTTGTGGTTAAATATTGCCATTGACCATGTTTTCAGCTCAGATTTAGCAAAGTTAAGAAGTGTTTTCTAGGTTAATTTATTTTTATTTAGTTGTATTTAATGCAAAATTCATCAAGTAGTTTCAGTCTAATTTAGTCTGTTTGTTTCTTTTGTATACTCATGATTATTTTCATGTATATTTATATATTGTCTCTGTCCTTCCGAAACCTTGTTTGTCCTTGGGTGTTTTTCAGGAAATGGAAAAAAGCACTTTAAATGATTAAATACTGTAGTGTCAAAGTTGACAAGCACTTTTTATTGGCAAAATTTTAAAATCACGAAATATGGAGATACAAGGTTTCAGAAGGACTGCAGTGATATATTTACATGGCCTTGCAAAAAGTTACTTATACAAGAAGGCAAAAAATAATTTCTCTGTATTTTAACCACGTTAAATTATTTTTACATTGTAGTTTGGAGAGACACAGTACAGTTTCAACGCTGGTTGTAGGTTGCTAAAGCAAAATGGACAGATTTATTGCAATATAATGACGCTTTGTGGGACATTATCAAATGATATGAAGTTCCAGTGGACTTTACAGTGAAGTATCTGACTCCAGTTAACCACCAGACATGTCAGGGGATGTCTAGAAACAAGTAATTAATGCTTGCGCTGCTACTTTGTTGAGCTGTGTGTCTGTGTGTGTGTCTCTTGACAAATGGAGCTCCTGGACCCTGTCTCAGCTGTCATTTATGATTGATGCACTCTGCATCGTCTTCGTCCAGGCTTTTTGCCTTCAGTCCCTCCCTTCCCCCTATCCGGTTGTTCAGCCTCATCCTATTAGCCGCTGTATTAATCACCACCAGTGCCGCTAATTGCTTTATAAACCCACCCCTGAGCCATACAGTTTGTTGCGAGAAGTCACCTCCGAATCCCTCCACTTTCCTTGCCGTCTCTCTGCCATGCTTGTTTTTTGATAGCAGTGTTTTACCCACGATTCCCTTCCTGTCCTAATCCGCTCTGGTTTCCTCGAGAGATAATAAGACTAGTTGCTCGGTGTAAAAACTGCAACGCTGCACCCATGCCGATGTAAGATAAGGGCCTGGCCGGATTTGTCAGAGGGCACATGGCGAGCAGAGGTCAAGCTTGAATGTTAAACCCAAGCCCTTTTTTTCATTCAACAGAGCGCAAAGCCAATTGGATTCCGGTAGGCTAATTAGTATAGATGTATAGATACAGATGTTTAGGTGTCTTTTGCTACGTCTGCACCAGTGGTGGGGACCTATGGAACACGAGTCACACGTGGCTCTTGGAAAATCATGTGCCTCACCAGGTGTCCCTTCATTATTATATAATCATTATAAAACATTATTATAATAGTAATATATACAGTATATATAAAATATATATTTTAAGTGGTCCTGGCAAACTCAGTGCTATGCGCAAGTGTCACAACACTTCAACAGCAAACTGTGTTTCTATAGTAACCTCTTGCACTCATGTTTAAGCCAGCCAGATCATTTTGTGAAGATGGCAAAGAGTTTCATCAACTCAAGCATCATCAACTCAAAGTAACTGAACTAACACATATGCTTTTATTAAAAGTCATTAAAATGATACACAACATATTGCCTTGCAAAATAATGAAACGTTAAAGTTTTGAAAACCAACCATGCAGCAAACTGTCCGATGGGCGAAAGCAGATGAAAGGAACACTGTGATCGTCACGTCTCAGTATGGATACTGACGTCACGTCTCGGTATGGATGCGCTATGTTTAGCCCCACATATTCGTGTAAGCAGCCTTTCTTGCATCAAGTTCAAAATAAAAAATGTTGTATTGAAAAGTATTTTTTTTAAAAAAAACATATTTTTTTATTGCGAAATAGTAGTTTTTGCAATGGCTGTTTGAATTGAATTAACCAAAACCACAAAAATGGCTCTTGGGTAAATAAAGGTTCACTTTATTTACTAATCACTAATCTGAGAGTTTTTGTTTAAAAACACTCAAAGCATTTACCAAAAGCTGCTCAGTTTCTGCGAGTAAACATTCTTTGAAGAAATGTAATCCAAGTATGTACAAACGAACATAAATGTTATTAAACTGGAGGGCAGCCAAAACAACTATGTAATTGTTTTCGAAAATATGTCGACGAAAGGCCAAAACGGAAAGAAAACAATGTGTTTTCAAACGAAAATGTTACAGGAATGCATGCAGTCTAAAGCCCTTTGCTATTGACTTTTGTGGGCTTTGACATAAAGGCAGCAGAGAATGAAAATAAAGTTATTTTTTATTATTTATTGCCCTCTAAAAAGAAATCTATGAAGATCTTTGGAACCAAATGATGTAGTTGCGGCATCTACCCGAAAGGGGCTAATGCTAACCAGCACTTTACTAAAATGTTGTTGAGTTGAGGCATGTGTGCCAAAAATCGGAGATATTCAAAACTATGTTTGTGTGAGAAGCCTATAGAAATGAAACTCTGGTCTAGATTTTCGATGCCACTTCACAGAGATGAACGTTGTATTTGTTGTTCACGCCCCCTCCCAGATGTGGCTTTGGGTAATTGTATCATCATGGGAGACAGCATTGCATAGAGCATGAATATTGAGGATTATGGGAAATAAACTTAATCTTGCGCAACTGGATCAGCCAGACGACCCCATTGTTTGATATTTTTATTTATCGCCTCCCTAGCGATAGATGACAGCTCTTCTCTTTCCGAGAGTGAGCAAGCATACATTTTTCCACAGTACGAAGGCGAGCGTTCATTGTCGACGGGCTAGACTGACAAGCCACTCAAGCAGCCCTGGCTAATCAGAACTCCCGTGTGGAGAACAAAGCCCCAGGAAACTCATTTAAAGATGTTGGACATGTTGTTATGCAAAGCACATCAACATTAATAGAGAACAATCAAAAAAAGGTAAGAAAATCAATCCATCTGTGAAAATAATGAACAGGCCCCAAAACTAGCAGCAGTCTAAGCCGTCTTTCATCTCTATACATGCATGGCATGTGATTATGGATCAAAATAATTCGGAGATGTGTGAAATCCGGTAATGGAGGTGAGGACCATTCTGGAGATATTTCGAGCTTTTACAGTGCTGTTAGCAAACGACGGCTTGGCCCTCTGCAATACCGTGGCGAGCATCATCCCTCACTTGAGTGCATTAGGGCCACTTTGTACATCCTTTTAGGACTCCCTTTCCTGTCTTTACTCGCTCGCTCTCTTTTAGCCACACTTTAAACAGCATATTACCATCACTACTCCGTGAGGCTCATTTTCTCGACAGATAAGGCTGTTTTTTAGGCCCGTTCCTAACAGCACAGGCTATGCCCAATGTTCCTCTTTTAGTCCATCACATTATACTATTTCATTTCGTTCTCTAATTCGGTAATCAGCGAAGCGCCCACGCTGCTACGACCACAGTTATACCAGAAGCAATTTCACATCTCCGTTTCGTCCATTCCGATTTCTTGCCGGCGAATTCTCAGATTGTTCTTTTAATAACCTTGTCAAGGATGTATCACAGCTTTTGTCACATGACTCACGTTAATGCGTCAGTCCATTAAGGGGGAAATTAAAAGGCAGAGTTCTGCGTAGGACCGCCTTATTGATAGTTGACAGATGGACGTGTCAGAGAAACATGCCAAGGGGGTATTTAGATACTGCGGTGCATGCTGGGTAGTTAATCCTGATTGTGTGACCTCTAATGAGGAATTACACATGAACTGTTGCCGCTATAGTGCCAATAGGATTATTTCCAGTGAAACCCTTAATTTGCAAATGGCAAATGTCTATACAATGTCTAAACCAGTTGGAAATTGTGTTTATACTATAAATCGAGGTTTACCAAAGGAATTAAAAGGGGGCTTGGGTAGGTCTTTCACAAATGGCAGATCAGACAGTAGTTTAACACACCATCTGGGGTTGCAAGCATGCCACAGTGTACAACGAAAATGACATTATTTACTAAACAAAGGTTCAAATGTGCTCACGCTGTTGATAGACGTGGGAGGAAAGACCTATTTTAGAGAGTCAATTACATATTTCTACATATCACAGTATTGCATGTCACTATCAATGACACTAACAGTTACAGTGGATGCAGTATAAAGGGACAGTTTACCCAAAAAATAGAAAAAAATGTCATCAATTATTCACCCTCATGTTGTTCAAATCCAGTATATGGCTCTTTCTTCTGTGGAACACAAAGTAGGATATTTTAAGAAATGTCTCAGAGGATTTGTGTCCATACAATGGAAGTCAGTTGGGTCTAGTATTGTTTGGTTATCAATGTTCTTTATCTTATTTTGTGTTCTGCAGAAGAGAAAAAGTCATACAGGTTTGGAATGACATGAAGGTGAGTAAATGATGGAAGAATTTTCATTTTGGGGTGAACTATCCCTTTAAATATGTATAGCTATAGTATGTCTACTGTACCTTTACATCAAATACAGTATATATTATAACATTATCAGTTGTTATAAAACCATGTACAATTAAACATTTGCAGATTAATGTTAGTAATGTGAGCGGCTAAATAATATAGAAAAGATACATTTTCTATGCTCTACTGTGTTAAACTCATCTTAAATGTGATGCTGTGAATTATACAGTGAGCTGCACCGCCCATAGAAAAATAGCGAATTAATTCCATCTTTATATCCATTTTGGTTTTTCAATTCACCAAAATATATGTTCATTAAAATAACGCTAAATAGACTTTTATGTCCAGAAGTATTTATGGATATTCCAATTTTTACCCGCCATTAGCCAGTGTGGCACAAAGTTAATTTTGCACCCCGCTTGCACAGAGAGAGAGTCTACTTCATATTTTAATTATGTTCATCACACTCTCTTTTTATGCCTGATCTTGTGTTATCATACAATAGAGCCGTGATGATGTTCGTGTCATGGACAAATTTTACATCCCTTTATAATTAGAACAGAAACCTAACATGGCTGTTCAGACAGATGCTAACAGTATCACTTTCCATGCCAATTTCTCCATGGTAACAGAGCCATGTGATGATTATTCCTCTGCCTGTCAGTGAAGCGGAGCTAGCGAGGGGCTTAGAGAGTGGTCCAAAGGTCTCACGTTCATGCCACTGACTTCAGGTCAGGTGATCTACCTTTACATGCTCTCTCCGCTGTCCTTCTGCTGGGTTAAGGGGAAAGGTCAGGGAGAGAGCGGACATTCTAAAATCTTGCATATAAAACATTTTCAGGGGTTTTAAACTGGTGTTTTTTGTACCGAAAGGGGGCACAAAGAGGGATAGTGGATAGAGAATATTGAATTTTACCAGTAAAAAAGAAATATAGTTTACGGTATTTATAGTTTGTTCACTAATTGAATAGTACTTATTTTTTATGAAGCTGCTTTGTAACATTGTGAAAATGACTATACAAATACATTTTTAATTCAGTTGATAGTGTTTTTCTAATGAACAACTAATGGATTTAACGAAAACACTGTTAAATTAATACTAATTAAATATTTTCCAACAATGGCAGAAAAAGCCAATTTATTCATTTCAGTGAAAAATGAATACAATGTTTAGCTTTTTTTGCAGAAGAAATTATGTAGATGTATTCATATTTAAAAAGTGTTCCTTTACAAGTGAATTTATATATGGGTTCTTGGCAGATAACACCCTCCCACTCGCATCACCGTCAGCCATTACCCGAATCAGACGCTGGGTTTTCCCATGACGCTCTGTCCGTGCCGTTTAAGAGAAGCAGGGGAAAGCAGCGGTCACACTTTTCAGCCAGGCCTCTGCAAAGAGAAAAACAAACACCGCAAATTACCCGTGGGAAGGCAGGAGTCCACCACAATCTGCCTAGACATCGAGACAATGTACTCCACCGCATGGCCACAAATAAGAATTCTCAGGCCAAATAAAGGTGAGTGGCACCTTGACTATCAGCATATGAAAGCTCCAAACAAGCCTCCCGAGTCACACACGCAATGGCACTTTGCCACTTAAGCAAAATGAAGACTAATAGAGCGCCCTGTTTCCATCCCCTCAGCAATTACGCAATGCCCAGAGTTGCTGATTATTTAGACAGGGTGTATAAATCAAAAAAGCACATACTTTGATTCCCATTAGATGCGGTGAGCTTGAGTTTTTAGGATTGGTTATTTTAAGAGCTTAGGCCTTGTGTTCAGTTAAGATTGATTGTTTTTACGTTTTATACGGTGTCGTCCAAAAACTATGAAGTAACATGTTTAAGCTATTATAATGGTCTAGGTCCAGACAGAGCATCCGAATCTGCTCCTAAGCGGCATGGATGCCCTTCAGTGCGCCACGGCTGCTTTGCTCGGAGTCGGTCACGATGAATGCCAACCAGCCTCTCGAGGCTTAGAATTCAGATGCTTGCATTGATCTTCAGAGCTGCCCATCATCCCAGCTCCGCTGTAGACTGCTGTCTGTCACACCTGAATCTAATCAATCAAATTGCAAATGCAAATGAAGTATGGAAGACAGTACATTGCACACTAGATTTGTTTGGTTTTATGAACATTTATATATCTGACAAAATGTTAGGACTTCAATGAAACAAGAGCGAATAAAATTGTTGGCCATCCGTTTAACCTAGCCCGTATGTCTATGCATTACTCCTCTCTCTTATGTAACACTCACCTTTTCAGCTTCAAAGAGGCTTACCACTATTCTTTACCCCATCACACCTGCAGAACTGTAGCTCTCTTCTGCTCCAAGGCAGGTGCAGAAAGCATTCAATATCCATCAGGGAGGGGAAAATAAGAGAGCCAACCCATACAGCAAGCTGACCTATGCCCATTGCAACCTAATCGTTTTAGATACGGTGGCACAGCTCAAATACTTCTAGTTGCATTAGGGGATCCAAGCTAGCGCATCTTAATCTGTTGTTGAACTGCGTGAAATATCTAGGGCAGGATTTTTCTCAAATTGAGCTGAGATCACCGGTGAGTCATACACAGACTTGCGGGTTCGGTGGGTTTACAGAATAGCGCAGCGCTAATGCAAAATAACATTTGGGTAGTGTAAAATGTGCGAAATCACATAAGAGACGCAAAAATAACTCGATTCATGCAGACAGAAGGGTTGCAGTGTTTATGCGTGAAGGAACAGCATGTCAAAATTTTAGGTAGGCTTTCTGTCATCTGAATCCTTTTTTCCCATCATTTAACATGCAGTGTAGGTGGTGTGTTCAGGGATTAGGTCTACGCTTTAAGATTTATTCGTCGACTTCCTCCTCTTACTATATGAAGATCAAGCCAATTATACCAGGACATCTATGGAGACCTTAAAAAAGAATCAAGTTTACCCTACTATAAATGAAATGTATTTTCTTATTTTTGTTTTTTAGCTGAATGGGTTTCACAGGTGTCACAGAGAAATGAGCAGTTCGTTAGAAATGTGATAGCAACACAAGCAAACGCAACAAAGCCATACTGTCAAAACAAGCAATTCACCGTAAATGTCACCATATGGAGGAAAATATATTTTTTAAACAAATTCACCGGTTTTACTCCTGAAATACAGCACTGAAATTGAAATGACTTCGTCGTGAACTGTCTCGTGAACAAACAATTTCAAACATCACTGCTTTTAAATCGTTTAGCATTGAAAATTGGGTCTTTGGTTAGTGGTCACTTTGGTCAGTCATGTGTATGTAACTTGTAATTTCCATATTTCCTACTCGCGTGAAGGAATTTGGTGGTCCATCTTTGTTTAGAATGACATTTGAAGATGAGTATTGCAAACATAACGCTTGGAATTCACCCAACATTTACTCAGAATGGCTCTTGATATTGCATAAAATTGGAGCAGCACAGGTTTTGATATTTTTTAGCATTTGTATGAAGGCGACCTGTCAGATTTGAGTTACTCTGCACTCACGGGTTCGCTAATTGTGTGTTGAGCAAACTTAATCGGGCACAGAAATGTTTAAATAGTGCATGGGGTGAACTCAATGACACACTTATGCCTCTTAAACCAACTTTTTGCAATCAGAGCTGGCCAATTCTGCGAAAATATTCATAGACTCGCCATTGGTGTTGGGGGAATGCTGCTCTTAACTCATGGCAGCTCTTGAGCATGATCCTTTACATGTTACACAATAAAGGAATAAACTTTTTATAGAAAAGACTTTGGGGCGGTTTCCCGGACAGGGCTTAAACCTAGTCCCAGACTAACTTAAATGTTGGAGGTGTCTTAATCGAAAACAACTTGCACTGACATATCTTAAAATATATCACTGTGATTGTTTTGTCTCAAGATGCCCACCAGTAACGTTTTTTGTAAAGTATGTTTTTAAAAACTACTTAAATATCCTAATTTAACCAAGGCCTAGTACTGTTTTAAACTAATCCCTGTCCGGGAAACCACCCCTTTATGTAGTAACTTATTAAATGGCAACAATTGATTAAGCTGCTTTGAAGCTGTTTATATTTTATAAAGCACGATATAAAAAAGACGACATGACTTTAATGTATAATATCTATAGTGACTGTTTAAATTTAATTCCAAGTCAACAAGAAAACAAAAATAATCATTTTTTTCAGTAGATGACCCAGTTCATGTTTTCTTTATGGTTGATATCACCTATTCCAAGTAGGTTATTTGGGTATTACCAGATATAGCCCCAGAAAAAAATTATAGAACATTATTAAAATCATTTTATCTGTTTTTAAAATTGACTATTTATAGGTACATGTGTTTAGGTTTAGGTAAAGTAATATTTTTTGTTTCATTCTGTGAACTACTAACAATATTTCTACCAAATTTCAAATAGAAAAAATATTGTTTATATTTGCATTTATTTGCAGAAAATGAAAACTGTTGTTTTTTCAGACCTCAAATACTGCAAAGAAAACAAGTTCATATTTACTTGTAAGCAATACAACAGCAATATATGTACATGTATTTACAAAAAGTTTAAAATGTTTTTTTATGTGATAATCTCGTTGGCCGGTCTCTGTCAGTCTTTCACATTGCTGTTGGATGACTTTGTCACTCCTCAGGTTTGATTGTGCTGAAAGTTAACAGACACTAGACTGGAATGGTCTCTTAACTTTTTCTGCTGTTGTATATTCATGGTGTTGGGCTACTTTTGTAAGTCTGATAATGTTGTGCCAGTTAAAATGAATATTATACATTTTACAGAAGGGGAATGGGAAATAATAAATAATAATTGTATAGATATTTACAATATATCACGTTTAGGACATCGATTTGCAAAACTGATCTCTGCTATGTGGTACAATAACCGCATGATTTCTATTTAATGGGATGATAGATTCTTCTCAGGTTGGCCAACAGCCACCTGAGCCAAAAAGCCCAGATGCTTATTAAATGCTGCTTTGGTTCATGGTCAGTACTAAATTGAACATGTGAGCGTAATTCTGGAAGTCTGTTTGTTGTTTTCAAACACAGACAGTCCGTCTGCTATCCTTCCTTATCAGTACACATTTATGAGATCAAGCCTTCAGAGCTGGCCACCCACCTTGATGATGTTTGGCTATTTATCCCCAAAAATATGTTGTACTGAATATTAGCCTACAGTCCAATTACAGCCAAGGTGTGTAAAACAGCAGTCTTACTTGTGATATTGCCTAATCATAGATAAGACACAGAACACCAGCAGTTTGGTCATGTTTACCAGAATGTTACTGTGTTGGATGCTTTCTCAGTTGATTTCTTGTTTTAAGGTTATCAGAATTGGCAAGGCCCCTTATGTTGTTTCTTCTATTTGTTCTTTGTGTGTCTGTAACCTGTGCTCGATATGTACCCTCTTTCCAAAATGACCTCAAAATACCCTATCCATGTATCATGGGATCCTACGGCTTAAGAGCTAGGCTCCCTTAATAAAGCCAGTTTGGGACTAGATGCCAGTGAAGCTATGCGGAATATATGTTTTTTTCTTTAGTGATTTCGTGGCACACTGCAACATTTTGTTTGTTTTATTTTTTGTTTTGTTTTGTTTTGGTTTTGTTTTGTTTCACAAAATTTATGTTGAATATCATGTCAGGTTAGATTGTTAATTTCATTGTGACCTTACAAACAATATTACACCGTGTCTACACCGGACGCGACTGACGCGACGTGAAAAAAGACATTAGAAACGCATTAGAACCCATTATAATTAAAACATTTCTTCACACTGGATTGGGCATCGCGCCTGTCGCGTCCGGTGTAGACACGGTGTCAGAGATATTTGAGATGTCGATTCGAATAGATAGGTTTTTTGTCTCATATGACTGAAATATACCTGCCGGCAGGCATTGTAAATATGGCCGCCGTGTGAAGTGACTTGAAAGGGACTTGGACAACCCTTGAGACTGGTAGAAAGAACTGTTGAAAAAGTTTGTCCAGGAGTCACAGACAGTTATGAAAGTACTCATTGCACAAGCCTGTCAAGGCTTTTGTAAAAATCCCTCAGGAAAATCTGACGTCAAACATTTTACAAGAGCTTCAGTACCTCATTGCAAAGACCTAGACTGCTAGTAAGGAAACAACAGACATTATCAAAGCTATGCAATCCAGCAATATTGCATTCAACACAAGTGTACCAAAAACCTTAAAGATGCACTTGATAGGATAGCTTGTTTTATCTAATGGTTTCAAAAACTTGTAAGAGACCTTCATACATTGATTTTCCAATTTTCCATAGCTATGGGTAATAGCCATACTCCACGCCCCCTTCATATTTAGCGCTAAACGTCATTATTAGCACTGAGTTATGAGAGGTTGCTAAGTAACAAAAAAGCTACTTCAGAACGTGTAGTTATTTCTGATTTTCACGTCACAGCTTTTCACACCTCCAAAAACAAAGAAGGGACAACAAGGCGATATTGCGAGACGTTGCCATGGAGTCTTTAATGGAATTAGTGTATTAACATCACCAATTTGAGATGAAAGCCACATAAACAGTCACTCAATATTATGGCTTTGAAAATAATGCTTTAAGAAGTGTCCTATCTTCATTGCCTTCAGCGTTTCCGAGGTCTTA
This sequence comes from Triplophysa rosa, assembly GCF_024868665.1. Lineage (NCBI taxonomy): Eukaryota > Metazoa > Chordata > Actinopteri > Cypriniformes > Nemacheilidae > Triplophysa > Triplophysa rosa. Next base: position 10,250,291 of record NC_079913.1, read on the forward strand.
TCTCCCCTTCCTCTCTCAAAGGGAGTAGCATATTGGAAATGTCAACCCCTTTCTGCATTGGCCCTTTGCCTTGGGGCACATTACAATGTCCAGGTCACACCATCACTCCAGAGATGCTGAAAAAACATTCTAGCATCGTGCAGTTTTTAATGTGAGCCAGCTGGAACAGATCGTGGAGGATGGAGAGAGAGAATGTCCCAGTGATTGGCATTCAATCGGAAAATGCAGAATTACAGCTGGAGTGGATTGGCTAGCTTCATGTCTCCCATATCACTCCAGTCTCTTTCTATTAACAGAAAACCATGATTACTTTAATAATTTTATACAAAAAGCTTACTTGCACACATCTACAGTTTGTAGTTGTGTATTTAACAAAAAACGAGAAAGGCCGCAACCCTCTCACATCGTACTGTAGGAGGTTGTTTTAGTCTACGTGATGTGTGGTAAGAACTGCTGAGCCAAATACTCCTCGCCAAAGGACAGGGTATCAGCGGGAAGTAAACAAGCCAGGGTAAATCTTTTCACAAGCACACTGAAGCACTCTCTCTGGATGTATGGTTGAATCTTTCACAGGGGGACAAGCGACTTGACCGCTTCCCCTTGTAGCTAGGTGTTACTCTGCCGTGCCCTGTGCACACTGTTTTATGTTCACCTCAGATACCTCGCAGTGTGTCGCAAGCCCCCGCATCTTTTTACTCAAAGCTCACAGCGCAATCAACACAAACTGCCTCTCTCCAGGCACCAATTGGTAAGGCAGCGTGCAGGCACACCTGTTTTAGAAATGAAAAGGAGACAGGTATCTGCAGGGCATCCACTCTCTATAATGACCGCCAGCATAAGGGTGCACATGAAAGTCTCTGTAGCTCATCTTTAGGACCCTGAGTGATGCTTTTAGTGGGCCTAGGTTTGCTTTCATCCTGCTTTTGGAAAGAGCATGGGAAAAATGACATGAACAGAATGAGCATATAAATCTAGAATGTTGAGTCTCTGTTTGTATTTATGGCATTGTGTAAGTTTAGCACTGCCTGAAATGAGTACAAGAAAACAATGCATATACTGTAATGAAACGCATTACGTTCAGTAAGAGTTCACTTGAAGTGGATGCCACTGTATTTAAATTTATTAGACTACCAACAACAAACAATCCACCTGAAGAGTTTTTTCTCTTTCAAAACACATAACACACTTCTTTTTTTCTTTTATCAAAATACTTACACATAATACATTACATACAAAAATACAAACCCAATAATAGTAACAATAAAACCTCAAAATGTTGTCAAAATATTATTAATCAATATTTTTTTGACAAAAGTTATTTCAAGTTATTATATTTTTAGGTCAATCTTTTATTATTGGGGGTTTTGTTGAGATCTCTTGAAAGTGTAGAGGAATCATTGAAAATAATACATTTTGATACTGATAAAGTCACGATATTATTATTTGGTGGTAATTGTTTGGTTTTAACCATATCACTAAGATATTTGCAAGTATAGTCACATGTACTGTTCTGATCTTGGGCACATCAAGGACATGAATGAACAGGTGATGCAGATCAAAGTGGTTTGCTCAGATCTTTTTTCTACTAGATTTTGATAAACAGTCACTTTCGTTATATGTACTTCATCACACGGTTACAATTGGAGGAACAGATTCCGGTGTAGATAAGACATGAAATCAGTGTATTTATTTCCTTTCTCCTCTGGGCCATTCACATCTCCCTCCTCATCTGTGGTCTCATCCAATCAGGCACCGATGTACAAAATGCAACTGCTAGCTTCCAGCTTAGCAATGCCACTCATGCTATGCATGTGCAGTATGGGTCCATCCCTGCCGTCGTCATGGAGACCTCCTTACTGGCCTAATTGGAAAGGCTTGCCCACACACATACACAAATGCTTTAGTGGACTATTTTTGCGCACACGTTTGCACACAGAGCCATTATGCTCTCTCACGCACATGTAGGCATGTACGTCATGCACAGGTACATGTCATTATCTGCAAACTGAAAAACTCTTCAGAAACTACCAGTGTATCTTCTGATGTAGCCTGTTAACTGAACCTTATCTGAGTGACCTTATCGCACAAACTCTGATCAATCTGTGAAGTTTGCTGTATTATCTGTTGGTGTTTGATTTGATGGCACATTTATCTCAGTCAGCTATTTATGCACTGAGAGTCAGTGATGCCATCGAATTTCATAAAGCATTAATATGATGTACGGCTCCTCATTTGTGTAAACGAGAAGAGCTTTTGAATTGGCTGTGAAATTGGCCGTGCAGCTGAGCCCTTTTCTCCCCAAACCCACGGATAATGATCGCTTAAGATGAAACGAGTGAGCAAAACATTGTCGAAAGCGGCCGCCTCCTGCTGCACTGCATTTACATATATTTTATAAAAGGACACAACTATAAAAGAGCTGGTAATCTTAAACTTAAAAACCCGCCTGTTCTGAAGTTGCAATTTTACTGCAAGTTTGCAATGGTCTTTCAGAAAATATAAGTTTTCAATGGTCTTTCAGGCTGTTTTTCATTTCGTACTTTCTCTTTGCTTATAGTTTTTTTCCCTGGAAATGAAATTCAGTTCTGGCCACTATGCCATCATACTTGATCAGCTTTCAAGCTCCATTTACAACACTATATATATATATATATTATATTATATGTTGGTAAGCTAAGAAGCATCAGCGTCGACAGGGAAAGGAGGTTGTATGAGAATATGCCATCCTTGGACGTTACATTGCCCACTGTCAGACCAGTGAAGCGCAAAAGCTTGTCTTCCCAAATAACAGCACCCCTCCTGGTCCTCACAGAGTCTGTTGACACCCTTTGGCAGCCGACCAATCCACTGGAGAATATTTGACACCATCCTGCCTAATCTTCATTGTGCTGCCTGAAAAGTATTAAGAAAATTCAGATGCAATGTTGCAATGGCAATATGGTGACCCAGAAGGGACCTGTTGGGCGTGGGAGGTGGGTGTGGTGGGTCAAAGCATTTAGAAGGAATGTAGCCGCCAAACTTGACTCAATTGAAGTAATTTGTTCCTGCTGAGCTTTGGTTGCTTGGGCAGTTACAATAGGCAGGAGGGTTGGAGCAATCGCCTCCCTGGTGAACCTTCTGCCAGGTGGTTTAGAACTGGTCGTAGTTACACTGTCCTGTTCCAGCACCCCCTCCCTTCTGACCAGTTTAGTCTCTCCACAAAGAGACACTCTCTATAGTTTAGCTTGCATATGTTATCCAGATGTTTAAATATTTAAGTCTACATATGAATTTATTATAGTTGTTTGTGCAGATTTAGCTAAGATATGAGAAAGCTCTTCAAAATCAATAACTGCCAAAAGCTAAGAACTGAGATTGTAACCGAACAGTGATAGGTGCAAGGTATGGCTCATTTATATGCTCTGCCAGTCTTATCATTGATTGTGAGAGTTTTCTAAACACCAATCGTTCAATCGAATGCAGTCCATTTGTAAGCCTCCACCGCTTCTCTCTTGCAGGAAAGCATTAATTTGTCCTTAATGGATGCGGCTGAGTACTAAATCAGCGACACCTTTCATTGGATCATGTAACCCATAGAGACATGTACCTCACTCCATTTTCCTTGGGGTTTTGTTTCTCCTCCCACGCATATTTGGAGCTTTCTCACAACCCCACTAGTCTTGTGTGTGAGTGCTGTTTACTATGGAGTAATCTCCATGATCACACTGATGAATGAATTGGTGTTGATACCTGCTGTATATCGTGATCGGCTGTCTCTAAAGTTTTTAGCCCTCCACTGGGTTGAGAATGACTCATCACTAAGTACCTTAACGCTCGTCTTTATAAGGGTAAAAGCCTTGGTGATACTGCAATGCCAATCGTTCTGTGTTCACAAAAAGGAAGTTGTATGGATGGCCTTAAGTCCACCAAGTATATGAAGCACAGTCCACAACACCTGAAAAGACACAGTTTGATCATAGAAATGTGAATCACAGCAGCATTTAATTGCGGCTTCTGGGAAAGGTTGTGGTGCACAAGGACAAAGCTATTGAAAGGTCTTGTTGGATGGGAATAATAACTTAAAGGTGAATTACCTGTTTTTACATCCAAGGTTTTTATGATGTTGATGGCTAACTTTTTTCAGTACTGGTTACAGTACTGGCATTCACTGTTTGAGTTTTTATTAATTGTTACCCCTAACAGCTTAAATCAAAAGGCTTTCTATCCAGCAAGAACAAAAAGACCCGGGTCCTAAAAGTATTGTGAATGCATTATATCATCGCTATCGGGCGGAATCCTCGTATCTCCAAAACCATTATTTTTCAGGAAGTTAAAAAAACTGCATATTTTTTGAGTTATTAAACATTGTATCGTTAAAGTTGGCATTATACCTTATATTGCTATCATATACTGTTGTGTAGCAACATTAACACAACATTTCCCCAAAACCATGTTTAATCGGAGATACAAGGTTTATAACTTGGGAGCAGGGAGATACGAGATTATGCTGTCATTGATAAGAATGGTACGGACACAGACGTCGCTGCTGCCAGCAGTGTTCATCAAAGTCTGCGGTCGCGTTGAGCCTTTTGACAAAAGACGAGGCTTTAAGAGCTAATGAAAGCTAATGATTGTGGTTACATACATCTTCCTAAACTCTATTTTAAACGTTAGAGCTGTGAGTGATGCAATACCAAAATAAAATGTTAAACAGGCTGTCTAATATAGGCGGAAATTAATCTGCACGCAAATAAAGTTGGCGGTCGCGTTGAGCCTCTTGAAAAGAGAAAAGGCTTCAATTGTTAACCAAAGCTAACGACTGTGGTTACATACATCTTCCTAAACTCTATTTTAAAGGTTTAAGAACTAAGTGATGTAATACAAAAAACGATGAGCTGACTAGGCTGTCTAATAGGCGGAAATTAGCCGAATCTGCTCGCAAACTTACCTTTGTGGCTCACGGACTTCTGCACCGAAGCATTACAGCTATCGATTTTTAACAAAACAGACCTATTCAAATGTATCTAACCTAACTATTTTCACTCGTTATTGTCTAAAAAACTTTCAATCAGGAGACGTAATGCCGAGAGGCTCCCGCGGAGTGAAGAAGAGGTGGAGTTACGAGACTTCTCAGACAGTTGAAGTGTCCAATGGAGTTAAGAGATTTGCTCTCAAGCTATTTTCAACACTTTAGATTGGTTAATAATTTGTAAAAATAACAGACCCACATGGGGACTGACCAATAGCATCGATTTGTGAAAAAATATGAAGTTCACAAAATTTGGACATAGGAAGTTTCCTCTGACAGCGACGATATGTAGGATGTGTTCTAAAATTTTGCTAGTTTAAATCAATGCATTCTGTGTTTGGTATGTTGTTTATAGAGGGAATGCCTTGACGTCACTTTCCCACGTGAAAACATGCCAGGACACGTTCCCTTGAGTGGTAAAACACGCAGCAAAGTGTCTGCTTTCAATAGGAGAAACAAAGAAACCAGGACTAAAACACGCAATTATTTGCTGAAATTAAAAGCAGTTGGACTCTATGGGGATCCTTACGAGTTACAAAGGAACCATGTGACTTACAAAGGACACTGATATGTTGCGCGGAATTGCATTTACTGCTATTGTAAGCAGCCATTTTGCTTAGAGTTTTGCTACTCAAGTGAGCGTGTTTTGGCATGTTCACATGGGAAAGAACGTCACGTGCATACCCTCTATTAATTCTTTATAGATGCACACACAATGAGATGCCTGCTTCCTACTGCCTAACCAGCATTGATAGCATCCTAACTGTAATAGGACCTCATAAGTTACTCATTCAGAACATATAACTTAGGCAGCAACTCCGCGTACAACACAAAAAGTTGACTTGTTGAATTGAAGGTTGAATGGACTTCAGTTGTTTGACAGAATGTTGTTAACACTACATCATAGTAAGCTTTTTAAACAGTAGTGATTGTATTTCCATTTTATTATGGGCTCTTATTGATTACTTTATCTTCATAATTTGGTTTCATATTTTAAAAAATAGACAGTATATATATACTTTTTAAAATAAAATTTTAGTTTTCTAATGAAATGTTGGCAAAATTATTGTTTAGTCCACAAAGGTAATTAAAAAATGCAAACAAAACTTTTAAAAAGATTTTTAAGATCATGAGAAATGCGATTCAAGTGTTTTAAAACTTTTTTTAATAGACTCGTTTTAATGTAAAGTTTATTTAAATGGGTCATATGGCACAAACACATGTTTTTCTGTGACTTTGGTGTGGTGTAAGTTGCCCATGCATGTATTAGACATGTAAAATAGCAAAAATTAAAGTGTAGGAACAAAAGATGCATTCTATCTAAAAGCGAATGCTCACCCAGACCTGTCTGAACAGCCTCGTGTAACCACACCCCCACAAATCTACGTCAGTTCGTGGTATGATTTGTCTAAGACCACCCAAATGTATACGCAAGTAAGATGGGCGTAACTGTCAGTACAATTGCTTTGGAACCTGATGTTCCAAATATGGTAAGAGGCATTACATTTCCGTCACACGCTTGCAGTGTTCGACCAATCACTACGCACTGGTTAACTGGCCAATCATAGCACACCTCGCTTTTCAGAGCGATGAGCTTTGTAAAAAATCAGCGCATTATAGAGAGGCAGGGCAAAGAGGAGATACAAACATGTGTGGTATGTGAAAAATACAGCGGTTTTTAACCTTAAATCGTGTAGACTCATTGCATTACATCTAAAACAGTCGATAATAATTGTTTTAGCCGTGTCATATGACTCCTTTAAGGTCGGCTTCTTTCTGCTCATTCCAAATGTCTTTGTCTGTATTTGTTGTGTTAAAAGTTAGGCATTGTCCTCTCTATGAAATATGTACGCAATGCAATGACATAATTAAATTCTCTAACATTTCTAGAAACCTTTGCATTGGGAGCATGTCTATAAGGCTCTCAATGTGAAGTCTGCCAATGCAGGCAGCTTACTTTGAACAGAGCATGTGTGTACCAGAAAATTTATGCTTAACAGCGAGTGAGAGAGAGAATATGTGTCACCTTCCAAGGCCGAGTGTTTATCAGCTGATTACCAGAGACAAACCTGTGTTATTAATCGTAAACATGGAACAGCATCTTCCGTAGCTTTGCCACGAGGTCGCAATTTAACACAAACGTTTGGGTTTATAATTACTCACTCCAGGAGCCACCATTACAGCAGAGAGCCAGAGGATGGCAAATGTGTCACGACGGGATAAGTAATCCAGGCACGCCATGGCCGCCACAGAAATCACTTCTTAACCGGGTGTGGCGTGTCTCTTCTCCAGACTTATGATTCTAGCACAGCGGCACATCAAAGGAGAAAGGGGGGGAGGGCAGCCTTGAGGAAAAAACAGATTTAAAAAGTCATAGAAGAAGAGAGAAATAGAGAGACTCGTCACACGACAATAAACGGCACCTCACTGTTCTTTTTTGCCATCCGTTCCTCCATCAAACCACTCACTCGGCTCCCTTCTGTGGATTTATGTTTCACCCTGTCCACTTCCCCCCTTACAACACATACACACTGTGTTTAAAATGAAAAACAGCATATGGAGACTTGGGAATGGCAGAGAAACCTTGTCACACGAGAGTGGCATTCGGAAAAGATGGGAAGGGTTGTTATTGGTTGACAGTCAGCACCTGAAGAGTAACTCAAGTCAGAGAATAAGAAAGTCTCAATGGAAACCAGCAGGAGTGACACTTTAAATGAACCGCCTTTGTGTTCCAATATCAGATTGTCAAATAGCTGGAGATGAATGCCGGGGACAATGCAAGAAAGAAAAAGATAAGTCCTCCGAATCTGCTCACCGTGAGTATTCCTGCAAGCCACAGATTCTTTTATTACTTTCTGGCACATCAAACTCCTGCTGAAGAAGCGCATCCCTTACAGTGTGTTGTTTACATTGCAACGTCACCACGGAGGTCACCTCGGCATAATGAGTCGTCCGCAGAAGAGGCAGATGGCCCGCTCTGGTCTCCCTCCAGCTGTGAAGGTCTCATGCTTCGGACACAGGATTTAGAGGTCTGGAAGGGAGGGATGGTTCGTAATAATTTCCAAAGCCGTTAGCCAGCTATTCTGCCGTGATTGCAGCATGATGTGTCAAGGCTAGTGCACACCGCTCATCCGACAATCACACCCTCGTCATTGCACTGACAACCTGCTCTGCTTCACTCCAGGGGGAACGCTGCCCAAGCTATTTCCAAACATAATGATCTGTTTCTTTTAGCTGATATCTTCGGCTGTATTTCGCATTTTGTTACGAGATTTTTCCTAATGAGTGCAGACACTGAGGCATGTCATACTCATAAGTTTTGAATTTACTGGCAATAATATCATTATAAAAATATTACAAACGCATCAACAGTGAAAGAACGTGCATTTTCTACTGTGGAATTGTCAATGTAACATTATAAAACTAAACTAGTAACTCAAATTCCAAGGCTTGCTTTGTTGTTGACAGTCTACTTATTTGTAAGAGACTTATTTTTGACACACTACATAGGATACTTATGCATACTACTCATGTCAAATCTGCTAATGTCAAGAATGAGGAAAATCACTTTACAGTTGATTCCGTAAATAAACATTGCACATTCTATAATAATAATCATCATCATGATCATAATAGTGCTGTCAAATCAATTAATCATGATTAATCGATTCCAAAATAAATGTTTGTGTTCATATAATATATGTGCATGCATGCATATTTACATGTATAAATTAATGCAAACACACAACAAATATTTACATAAATATACAGACATTTATATTTGAATATAATTTACATTATGTATAAATATAAATATATATTACTCATATTTCTTAAATGCATACATGTATTTCTGTGTATTTATATACATATGAATACAAATATACATGCCACACATACATATATTATATGAACACAAACAATTATTTTGAAATAGATTATTTGCTATTAATTATTCAAATGTATTTATTGGATAAACCCCTTGAGATGCACCATCTCGTTTTCAAGGGGGTCCTTACATTAATTGATTTACAGCACAAAATTATGATAGTGTTTTGTTGTTGTTATTATTATATACCCTTTTTATCATTATATTAAGTTTCTCTTGCCATCTTTTCACTTACCTAATGGATAATGGACACATGGTATATACTGTCTTATATTATTGTCAAAATTTGTTATATTGAAAGGCAGCTGAATTTTGCTGCCAATCTTATTGAGCACATAAGTGTCCATTTTGTCTAGACAGAAAGCTCACAAAGTTTTGAAAAAGCGCTCGTGTCATTTTAGGGTCTATCATGTCCTACCAAAATCAACATGCTGAAAAGCCATTGTTTATCCAACAATCTCTAGGAAATTGTTTAAGATGTGACTGTACTACATGGGACTACATACACACCAATAGACATAACTGGGTCTTTGGTGTCTGCCTGGATAGTCCTCAAATGGGTGCCTGTCACAATTGGCAATGGGGAGTCACATGGTGTCAGGGTGTTCTAGAGCTCAAAGCTCAAAATTCATTACAATAACAATATCTCCACTGTCATACACACTACAGCTCCTACACAGCTTTTAATAAAAAACACTGAGTTGTTTTCTCCATGTCATTCACTTGTTGCTGCTTATTGGGACATGAAAGCAATTAAAAGACATGGATTGCATTTAATACCCTTTTCTCTGTCCTGAAACACAGGGATGGGAAATGTCACGGTGCCATCTGCAGTAGTTGCACTGGGTGGCTTCGTGTTCATGTAAACATGTTCTGGCTGCTTGTATACTAACATCATTTTAATTCGGATTTTCATATTACAATCACTGATGTTTCCAAAGCTGCTGTTAACTTGTCTAGGTATTGAAAAAGTAACAAATTACTGTAGAGAAGAAATTATTGATAAACCATTTAGCATTGTCAAATATTTACCTTAGTCACCATGAAATTGAAGTTGCGATGGACTTCTTATCTGTATCATGATGTATATCCGAGTGAAATGTCTTCTGAAATTAGAAAAAAATTAGGGCGGGGGAAAATTTTGCCTTTCCCTTTTTGATTTGTTGTAAGTCGGGCCTGGAGGGGAGGGCTAAAAATGCCTGGCCATTGGACAGTGGCTGCATCCGAAATCGCCTACTTCCATACTATATAGTAGGCGAAAATGAGTATGAGTCATGAATAGTATGTCCGAAACCTCAGTATGCAAAAAACAGTAGGCGAGAAATACCCGGATGGTCTACTACTTCCGCCGAGATTCGTGAGTGTGGATCGGATGGACACTTATCTATCCCATGATGCCACGGGAGCTGAGCAACGGTCAAATTTCAAAAGTAAATCAAATAAATATAGCGCAAAACTTTAAGGCGGACGTCCGTTTTTAATGTAAGTGCCAATAAATGAATTTCTCGTGACTGAATTATGTTTTTATCAACGCTGACGTGTAGGTTGTTGTTAATACGTCATAGGTCAAAGAGCATACGGGTCACATGACCATAAAACATGGTGGACACAGTATGTCCGAAATGTATTCATACTACTCCCACTCATACTATATAGGACGTACCGTTTAAACGGCCGATAGGTAGATACTTGTTCAAATTCAGTACGTACTGTCACAGTATGCTATTTCAGCCAGTGAGTAAAGTCCTACCTCTTTTTTTTTGTTGCTGACGTCATGTGGTGAAGAGTTGTTGTTGAGAGGGGGTGAGGAGCTTAATGTTTTTGATTAAAGATTACAAGTGCAAATGAATTTAGAAAAAATTCAAAGTCACTGTGCACAGATAAATCATTTATAATAATCGCTGCAACACTGTGTACACTGTGTTTCCTGTTTGATTTCATGGTGACTTTAAACAAAAATGAACTAAAACAGTATATGGCATAAAAAGGACTTACAAATGAAAGAAAAACAAAAATTTCAAGCAAGGAACAACCAAATAATGTGTTCAACACTGTAAATTGGAGAAATATTATGTTTGTTACTAGGATATAGTATCAAATCATTAGCATGCATGCAACACTGTAGAGTTTGTAAGGGGTGGGGATGAAATGATCCGATAACAAAAAGGTAATGAAACGGCGGAATACATTATGCTCTTTAGATCAGCGTGACAAATTAGATTAAAGGTGGTTTTGCAAACTTACTTCACTAAATAAAAGTAGCTAAAGCAGAATAAATTTGTCAATACTCAAAAGATTAAAATGTAGGGCAAAAACGTTTATCGTACTCATTTTCATATTCGGGATGAATATCAGTGACTGTAAAAAAGGACAAAATAGTGTTTCATATGCAACCAGTGATGAAAAAGAGACCTTAGTCATGAAAGTTAACTGGAAAGAGGCTGAATAATAATTCATTGTTTTATGGTAACAACTGTATAACAACCCCCCCAGAACAATGCCACCCCCCCCAAACAAAACGCAATATGTAATAAATTATCTGTAGACAAACAGGTAATAGGAACCGTCATTGTTCCGCCCTCATGTTGACGGATCAGAGGCTTGCTGTTAGGAGCTGTCAAATTGCTGCCGCATCATTGATTGGTGGGAAGGGAGGCTGGGCATTCTCATGCTTATAGCCTCTGCATTATACTGGATGATTTACACGCCGAAGCAGCTGTTCATTCTGGCAGCGGTTCAGACCTCACATAAGTAGTTTCAAAGCAACTCTAATGGACTCAAAGCTGGAACATGACCACAGCCAGCCAAATGGGACAAGTGAAATCGAAAGCACACCGCAGACCGCCGGTCAACATCAGTGACATTGATACACAAATCACTTTTGCAATGCACGGCTATTTTTCCATACTTATTCACTGCATTTTTCTTTTTTTAAGAGCATTGTGTTTTTTTAATAGCAAAGAGGTTTTACCGATTCATGTCTTATTATAAAACCATTTTTAAACATGTTGGCAAGTCTCCAAAATGCAAATGAAGTGCTTTTTGTTGATTCGAGGGAAATGGTTTTGTAGACCTTGGCATTTTTGTCCCCTTGCCAGCAAGTGTTTATTTGACTGATAAATAGCCCGGGTTCTATATAAAGAGCCATTGTTTGCTTTTTTATTTTCATATGTGATTGTCTATCCAAGCATTCCCTTCCAACACCTGCCAGTCTAAAGTAATAGCTTTTAATCTGTGCATCAAAGCTCAGATAAAGAGCCTTGGAGGAGAAATGATATGGATGAGAAATTCAGTTTATCCCTCTCTTGCGCTCTCTCTCTCTCTCTCTCTCTCTCTCTCTCATATTAGCTTTTGCTAAAAGTACACCATGTTAACAACTAGGCTTCGCTTTGACAAAGACAAATCCCTTTTTTATTTTCACATTAAAAATTAGACAACGATAATGCCTGCGTGAGCTTGTCCATATGCATACTTTAAATAGCCACCTTAGCAATCTGCTCTGCCTGGCAGCCACATGCTGGCTGTTAAATAGCACAATACATCCTAGCATTCAAACTGCATTAGTAAAATGCCGGCTCTAAAACAATCTGGAGATGCAGTATATGTGGTGTTCTAAAATAATTACTACACCTAAAATTTAAAAATCTGTCCTTTAGTACGTAGAAAATAACTCAAAACAATGATTTTGGTTGTTTGGAGCATGACAGACATGCTGTTTTATATGTAAAAATACTTAAACAGAGAAGTTTTCCTAGGTCTACAGTACCTTTGCTCTTGCTCTATGGACGCAATGACACGGTGCACCTATGGTGTTCAGATCCCCAGCTGCTGTCTGTCCTGCGTCAACAGCACATTACGCACTTCTACAAGCTTGCAAATGAACACGCAGAACGTCAGCTGTGAAACCGACCCGTCGATACCGAACTCCCCTTCCCCACGGAGAGAGTTAGATTACCCCGCTGATTGGAAAATCAACAGGAGGAAATGACACTGGCTTTATGGGTTATTTCTTAATGCTTGCATTTGAGTCTATTGATTGCGCCATGAGAATACCCATGGCTATTTCTGCGAATTATGTCGAACAGTTTAAGTAGAACTCGGCCTGCGTTGTGACTCAAATCTTCTAAACAATTTTTGTCAAATCAGAGACCGAGTATGAACGTCATGGACTATTCATTGAAAGATCTGTGTTAGAATGCTCAGCATGCCGAAATGAAAGCCCCTGCCTATTCTTCAGACCATCTAAAATGCATATGCGCATTAGCTGAATGAAACTGAAAAAATGTTTTTATTATGGATTTGTAATTGTTATTATAAGAAACCCAGTCTTATTTACATTTAGAATGGCTAGAAATAGCTTCCCGGGCATGTGACCAAAATGGCTGACGGATGGACTGAATTCCAGAGTTTTCTATACGATACAACTGATCAAATGTTATCCGGTTTGCCTGACCTCTTTGTTTTCCTTTTTTAGATCGAAAGAACACTTTTCCCCGTGACTTCAGTAAGAGAGTCCGAGACCAGCATTAGCAGCCAGCTACCGTGAGTTAAAGGTTAGTCTTTGTCCTGTGGCTTCAAAGACCAGACGTACACACACACAGGCACGCATGCATCCGTTTGGTTTCATTAGAAATGCCAGGGGGCTGGAGAGGCTCCCTGTCCATTCACAGCCAAACACCTGCACAGCTTTCATCCCCTATCTGGACACTCAGTCTTTATCACCTGCCAACCGGCCAAATAACACACACCGCGTCTAAACACAACATGCACGCCTCATGCACTGCTAACTTAAATGGTGCCATGCAAAAGCACATAGCTTTCAGTAGACCACAAGCTTTATCTGTATATTTTTAAATCATTTCAATGGTTTCTGTTTAAATAGCAAGCTTAATTTTTTGTTGCTAGTGTAAAACTATGAGAAACTGTGCTTACCCTTTAAACAATGTAAGAAGCTCCATTGCCATGCCTGCTGATATTAACTCGTTCCCTGCCTGCCTTTTTGATCATTTTTGCAAATTTTTGATGAGAACATTTTCAAAATATTTTCTTTTATTAACACACAATATGTCAGTTGAAAGAATCAAGTTTCTGCTTTAAAAAAAGTTTTCATTTGTTCTTATTTATCACCTTTAAAATGTGGTGTAGGTTTCTTCAAAAACACATTTAAGCAAAAATGTGTTTTTTGGTCAAAACTTTGCCCACAATGGTGCTGTTTCTGGATCCGTAAATACTGTACTCTTTTAGAAGATGGGTAACAACGTCCCCTACTGTGTAACAGTGAAAACAGGATTTGCCAGAAGTTTCCGTCATTGGCGGGGTTAAATGACGGGCAGGAAAAGAGTTAACATTGGGTTTAAAAATAGTATAAACGAGGTCCAGAATGTTTTGTGATTGCATCATGCAAACTGAAACCACATAACCACATTTCATTTATGGTGTAAATCTGCTCAGATGCATCCTGGGCAATAAAGGACCGTGTTTTACCTGTCATTCAATCATCATGCAAAAACAAGCAGGTTAAACCATCCAGTCCAAATTTTTGCAACAGCCAAACATATACATGGTCAAGACATCACAGTACAAACCTTCTCATGAACTTTTATGTTTGCCTGACGTTAATATGTAATATTGTGGTTTTGCATTATATCTATTTTTAGTGTGTGATCTTTGTATAAAGTCCCACCAAAGTCCTTTCTCAGTTGGTCAGAGGAGATGAATCTGGGTCGCATATTCCCACCAGGTGTAAACAGCAGTCTGTCTTACCTGACAAATTGCTACTGGATCACCGAGACAAATCGTAAAAGCAGATGTAAACAAAGCATCAGATTTGTTCTGTTGTTGCTTATTTACTTTTGTAATGACTTTGGTGGCTGGAGTAACTATAGTATTTTTGGTAGAAAATATGATTAGTTTAGTATAGTAATTTTTATAATGCAACTCCAGTTCCAGACAACACACACACACACACACCATGAGCACATCATTCGAAAACCATATTTCGCATCACTGAACAAATCAATACATATTCCAAATAACATAAATGCATGGCGTCTCTGTTGATCTATCATATGTCAAAAGCTATAACACAATTTCTAGACAGCATCTTTGCTATCATGTGGGAGGGGCGGAAGTGAGCAGATCTATGTGACTTGTGCTGTCCGTTTCCCCTTCATGGGTTTAAGTGTTTGACTAATGCAATATTGATTTCGCTCTCTGGATTGAGAAGACACAAACACACCTCATTGAAATATGGATAAAGTCAAGCCGCCGGGTAAAATATAAAACTAGGGGTGGTGAAAGTCAACATTAAGCTGGGTTTTACACTTTAGGACCAGAACAAGATAACAAATCCAAATGCTTTTTATTGACGAAGGATATAAGTGATATTTTTTCAAATCCCATGGTAAAGCCGTTTAATGTGAACATTTCTGATTCTCTTCTTTCATTGCGATTCTGAGCAGAGTGTGCTGTCCTTCTGAGGTTTGAATTGAGCGGATAGCCTCACAAACAAAAATCAAACACAACCAACAAGGACACCGTGAGACTGTAAATGTAAGAAAAGGAGAAGTCAGACACTGACGTCTAAAAGAAACCGTTGAAAGAGTGAGACATGCCCATTGGAACGTTATAGATTCAAATTCTTAAATGTCTACTTGTCTCACACAGTGTTCACACAGTGATCGAAATTCTGTCATCATTTATTTGCCCTCAAAACCTGAATATGATCACAAAAGAAGATATTTTGAGGAATGTTTTAGTGGTTTTGTCCATGCAGTTGAAGTCAATGGGGTCCAGTGTTGTGTAGGGTCTGGTCCGATCAAAGTTTACCAACTGGGATCATAAGATCGTAAAACACAGTAACCTCTCAGCAGGGCTTCGACCAGGCACCAACGAGTCTGCCCAACTGTCCTATTCTCAGCACCATCATCACTGACCAGGACAGATTCGTATACTCTCCCCTGGACTTCAAAGGAGGTTCTTGGGGGAGGACAGGACTGTTCAACAAAATGAGAAAAGCCATGTGGCCCCCAGGGACTGAGAGCCTCAAATTCTTCCAAAAGAATGTCTCTTTCTCTTCCCTTAGCCACAAAAGACTGGTTTAAAGTTTATATACAACCACCCACTGTGTATGCTTGTCTCCATGTTATTCTCCTTCACCTATAACCTCAAAGGCATGTGTGCTTAGTGGTATTCTGTGTATATTTACATTCTTGTACAAACTACAGGTCAATGTAATTATAACCCTTTCATGTTTCATATCTAAATGTTTCCCTTTTCATTTCTTAGAATATGGTGTATAGCACAGTAATGTATTTTATACCATATTCATTTTATTTTATTCTAAGACTATTCCTGCTCCAAACTCCCAGGCGACCATAAATGCAAATGAGCTGGTGTGCCGGACAAAGAAACATGTTTTCGCACCCAAAAGCATCTCATCACATTGGCTCGCCCACCTTGGAGGGGCGTGACGCCCCCGGTGTTATAACATCTGTACACGAAGCAAACAATGCTCGTTTGTGTGTGTTCGTGCTCTTTGTGTGTGTTCGTGCTCGCTCATGTTCGCTCGCTTGTGTGTGTTCGCATTCGCTCGCTCGTGTTTCGTTCACCCTCTCGAGACCTGTCTCTCTCCTCGGAGACAGCTTCTTCCGGCAGTTTGCTTCGGCTAAGTCCGTTGTACCTTCATCTGCCAATCTGATTCTAATAAAGAATCCGACGGACTCACCCGCTTGCTTTGAACTCATCGGGACTCCTTTTTGCACGCGCACCATGAACTTGTCCCAGCACAACCAGGAAGCCAATGCAAGTATCTATTTCTAAATAGCTGCGCTTAAGCTTTGCCCCTTTTAAATAAGGAGATTGTCCTTGATGGTTTATGCAGATGCGAATAGCTGATTTAATACTGCCACTCTTTGCTTTATCTATTTCTTTCATTCTTTACTGCTTTTACGTTTTATGTGTGTTTGTTAGTGTTTGGTCTTTGTTAGTTAGTTGGTTTTATTTCCCCATTAGTGTATGTAACACAGTTCAATGTAGGGAAGGAAGGAGGCGGGAACCGGCGAACATTTAACAAACTTTAATGAAAATAAACAAACAATAACACGGAAGTAAAAGGCCAGCAGCCACCTCACGGTCGACTGCCGGCCACACAAACATAAACAAACTTAACAGTTTCCGGGCCCGGTCCTCTCTCGTCGGCAGTCCCGTCGCTCGTCCTCTTATGCTCCCTAGCTCCCCGTGAGGCATGCGGGACCGGTGCGCGTACAGCTGACACTCATTATCACTCACGCCACCGGCCCCGCCTTCCTGCCCCACGGCTCTCGTCCCGCCTTCCTCGCTACAGTGTAGTAAATAAAACCGCATTTGTAACCACGCTCGAATCGTTTCTGTTTATTTATCACATATCAACGTCACTTAAACTGCTTGATTTCGTTAAGATTTCTGAAGTGGTACTGTACTACAGTAAGAATATTGTTTTTCCAAGGCCAGGAAAGTAACATTTCTTAGAGTTGATATATGATCTGCTGATCACTCGCTGGACGAGTACATTTAGTCTGTCGCTATTATTAATTCTGCTGCATCAGGTAAAGTGTATAAAATAGGTAATGGTTAATCACCATTAATTATTTGTATGTTACTGTGGTTAAACTCATAGTTTCCCCGAAATACACTACAAATGTATGGGTCCCAACATTCTTCAGAATGTCTTCTTTTGTGTTCTCCAGAGAAAGAAAATCACACAGGTTTGAAATGACACGAGGGAGAGTAAATGCTGGAAATGGAGTGAATTATCTCTTTAAAAGCTTGTAAACTCTAAACGTATTTTTTATAAAGGATTTTGTTGTAAACCATCTATGTAACAGCCCCGGTTGTGATTGCAACACTATACTCCTGCGATGCTTAGAAGAACCTGCAGCAGGGCCTTTTGGGGAGGCATTGTGTTTGATTCGGCGCTTGTTAAAGTGCCATTTTGTTTTTTGAGCGCAAGGGGCTCCGCACCTCTAGGCAAGTGCGGAAGGACTCGGAGCACAGGCACAGAGCAGGATTGGCGCGAACAGTCCAATTTTTCATCCTTATTGGTCATGACATATCCAAAGTGGCAGAGCGTAGGTTTGGTGGATGCTTTGACTGGGCAGGGAACTCTCACACAACCAGATTTGTTCCTGCAGGGTCTTCTGCACAGCTGTGACAAACTATGCAATTCACTGCAGGCTATTACAACCAATGAGTTTAAAAAGAAGAGCCTGCAGGTGTTCCCATATTTTCTTATTATGTATTTTCCGTGTCTGTTACATTGCATTGTAAAGCTGTGCTGTAGAATACATGAGTCTTGTTCACTCACTCTTTATTATAAGGAAGTTCCTTTAGAAGAATATAAGCAACTTAGTTTGAGAGACTCCACACGCATTGTTGTCTATTAAGAATCGTCCATTTTCAAGGGTGTCTGCAAGGTGACTGAGACAGAATCCATGAACGTGTTTGAATACCATGGCTTATAATGTCTATTCAAACCCAGCACGCTCTATTACGCATGGTGCACGCCGATGTGTCGTGTTATAATTACTGCCGAAGAACTAATTAAAACCAAGAAACATTCTCAGTCGAGTCAGAATTGGCACTAGAGTTTCTTAAAAAACGTGCTTCTAGATAACTTGCGCTCGGTTTTGTATGCATCCCGTCGTTTGTCATCCTGAACCAAACTCAGATCTGTGGTAAATGAAAGGCTGGGGAAGGTGGAACATCTTTCACATGATGTTAGCACAGTTCATCCATCTTCCTCAATAACCCAAGAACCATCTGCCTTAGAGACAGAAGCAACCTCCCAACCCTCCGGTCTTCACGCATTTGAATCTCACACAGTATAACGTTGCATAATAAACAGCCGGCTCTCGCTGTATAGAACAACACCGTAACCTACATTCCAGATGCTTTGCATGCAGACATACTGTACAAATGAAGGATATGATTCTAAAAATACGATATGTACATGAAGCTTTAAGAAACTTAAATAAGAGAAGCGAAAGTGTTTTTAAAAGTGTCCGCAATTTTACTGTATTTTACAGTAAAACACAAAATTCAATGAGGAAAAAACTGTAGGGCAGATATTGAATTGAGGTGTGTATTTCACACCAGAAAAACAATACAAAAAACAATGCCTAAATAGCTATTTAAGCATTGGTTAATTATAAAATATAACTTTTTTAAGGGATGGTTACTTGAAAAGAACATTTCTTTCATCCCTTTCCCTCATGTAATTCCACTCACAAAAAAAAAAGTTTTTATATATTTACTGTAGGAAATTTACAAAATATCTTAATGGAACATGGTCTTTACTTAATATACTAATGATTTTTGGCATAAATATCGATAATTTTGACCCATACAATGTATTGGCTATTGCTACAAAAATATCCGTGCGACTTGTGATTGGTTTTGTGGTCCAGGGTCACAAATAGTCCATTTTTATTTATTTTGACTTAAAAATCAGCAAAGGCAAGCCTTATTGATCCCTTCAGCTAGGGCTGGGCGGTATGACGAAATATTTTGTTACCGCGGAATAAAATGTCAACCGTAATAGATTTTTCTGTTCCGTGTATTCCGCGGAATGTAAATATGTAGGCGTGGTTAACTCGGCGCTTTGCAAGTTATTCTGAAAAAACATGTGAATTGACCTACCCATAACTAATTAACGTATCAAATATTCTTGTGACCTTCTTTCAGTCTGTAGTTTTGTGATCCGCTTCCAGTCCGGCACTGTGCTCTTGCAAGGGATCTGCACTTGCATATAAAAAAGCTCATTCTCAGCACGTATTTCAGAAGTCAGATTGCTTTGTAAAGCTGTTAATAGTTGTAATAAAGTTTAACTTTAGGCAAGCCAAGGTGAAACTTGCGTTGAAACGCGCGATGATGCTCGCCGCGTGAGCGCTTTGACGTGAAACGCCGCTTTCCCCCATTTTGGGAGACGTGTGTGGAGTCACCAAAGACTCGCAGTGCAAAGACAAGCACGAGAATAAACAAACCTAAATGTACTCTCATTGTTTGTGCATATATTCATACTTCATTGACATGTTGTCTATCTTCCTACTGTATACATATGATATAGCCAGAAGATAAATATGAATAAATAATAAATCTCATTATCAGAACTTAATCTGATATCTTAAGTACATTTTCATAACTTGCCTACATTTTAACTAGGGTGAGCATTTAAATGAACTGTAATAAATAAATAAGGTAAATCAATCTAAGAAAAATTAGGCATAAGATATAAAATTATAACGGGAGATTGTTACCGTGAAATAGTTACCGTGAAATAAAATTACTCATTCCGTGAAATAGATTTTTGGCCATTCTGCCCACCCGTACCTTCAGCAATGATCCATTTAATTGTTTGGTTATACATGTTTTCTTATATCGCACAACTGCTGCGTTTTACGAGGAATCTATCGATGTCCCATTACTCTGGGACAGGAAAATCTGTTTAGGCATCGGGATGTATTACCAAAGTACAGTCATGTTGTTGTGTCATTCATTTACTTAATTCTGAAATCTGGGAAGTAAATGCTAAAATGCTCCGTTGTCTTGCACACATGTCACCCGGGGGATTCTGTGTATGTGTTACCGGCCACTTTTTTGCCTTTTGTTTCACAAAGACCTTGATTAAAAAGGAAATTCAATGTATGCTATGAATCGAGCATAGACATGGACTTCAAGCAGGTAGCTCTAATCATCTTGGGTTGACAGGCAATTAAAGGCATGACATGCATCTCAATGCTGTTGTCAGCCAAAGAGAATAAAGAGGCTTTCCAGTCCAACACCATTATTGGTTTAGGAAATGGCATAGCTGAAAGTACACAGCACGAGTGTATTGCAGCTAACAAAGTCCAGATTGTTCATGATTGTGGGAATTTGTGATCAGTGCTGTCATTTGACAGCAAAATGGCAATGTGGTTGTTGCTATTGTTTTTTTCCCCATTTTATTTAATACAACATAAGTATACAGGCAAGGTGGACAGTTTAGACGGCCAGAGTGTTGAGTCATTACATTGCATTACAGTGCATTACATACCGTATAACGTTTTATTTTCTGTGCTTTGCAAAAAAGGGTGATTGAGAGTTTTGTACAGTACAAACAGCTATATTGTCTTCCTCTTGCTCTTCCTGTTTCATCTCAGTACGACACTTTGAACAAAAACTTTGCTTTACTTTGATGCAACTTAATGCATGTTTCAGGCCCACTCTTTCCTGAGGCCTTCAGTCTACTAACGCTTTGATGAACGTCACTATGAAATAATGTTTTTAGAGCCATCTACTTAAAGGCTACAGGTGAAGTCACAATTGCAGTCTATCATGAGGGGGCTGATTCTAAAACAATCTTTGGACAAAATTGTACTTAATAGTGCAGCGGCTTGCTTGAGGATCTAAAATCAGACCCTTGATAACTATATTAAATCTGTGCTCTCTAAAACCGACCTAATTTTCTGCCCATAGTCCACAGAGTGAGCCCCTTCTTGGAGACCTCTGTCATGACTGTATGTTTGTGTGTTTGCGTTCTATATGTTTTTGCAATAACAAGTTTGAGTGGTGCTGAGTCACAGAGCCCCAGGGCACTTTTATAGCACACTGTTGTCATGCTATAAACTGCATGTTAAATATGAGAAATGTTCTGTAGCTCAACTGCCACTTGTGTATTCCTGAATTGCACTATTTTTGGCTAAAATATGTCTGCTTAATACAAAAATGTACTTGAGAAGAGGCAAACAAGGTTAGTGCTAAGGAAGGGTCTAGAACAGAACTCTTGGTTTAATTCACAATTCAGCAGCAGTTACTAGAACACAAAACGTTCCCTGTAAGCCTGACAATGAGTGGCCCTGGGGAACTGGCCCCATTGTCCTTGACTCAAATCCGTCCTTGTTCTTGGTTAATAATTGGCTCACAGAATAAGGAGTTTACATTACATTTACATTTATTCATTTGAAAAAACAAAAAGTGGTCCACGTAGATAGTCATGTGGGCTGCACATTGACATCTTGTGCCATAGTGCTGCTGGGCAACCCATGTTCAAGTCCTGGCTCGTAATCCTTTCCCAACTCCAGTTCCCCTCCCTCACCCCTATGATTATCCTATAAAGCCAAAAATAACCAAAAATATTATTAAAAGATATATAATAGAGTGTTTTGTAAAGAAGTAATGGTAGCTCTAAGGATGTGTATAATCAAAAGCCCTCCCTTTGCAAACGTGTTTTCCATTTGTGGAGTTCTCTTGGTCTGAGGTCAGCTAGGTCAAGATGGGGCTATGAAGAACTTCTAATTACTCATCCTGAGTGGAATAGCCAATAAGGCAACTCTAGTAGACATTAAATCACAGCAGTGCACTCCAACTCTCTGATGCCCCCATTAAATTGATCCCTGTGGGAATTGCTTCCTCACTTCCATACGCTGTCTACCTCTCTAATGCGAAAAGAGCACAGGTGTTTACTGGATGCTGGCGAACAAAGAAACACTACTGAATCTAGATATTTAAAGAATTAAGCTTTCATCAACTATTATAGCTTTGTGTTGGGGTTAACCCTGAGCTAAAGCATTGTTATTATTTATTTGTATCTTCAGTTATCTTGCAAACTAAAGATGACTTTATATAAGTTTCCAATGGAAGAGAATGAATAGTATGTGTTTCTCTAGTCCAACTGGTAAGACATTTCTCTAGCAATGCCAACGTCATGGGTTTGATTCATAGGTAAATAATAGTTTTGCTTGTTAAACATCCTCTGAATGTGCAACAAGAAATCATCATGTATGAAATCTGGATGTGTAACAGCAAAACAACAGCATCTGGGATGGGATGTGTGGAGTATGATTACAATGGACATCCTGGACGTTCCCACTCTCACACTTCATTACCATTCCAACATCTGTAGCATGTCCTCCTCTGCCGTCAGAGACAATGGCCACCACAGGTGTCGGGAAGAAGTGGTGCGCATGCATCTACATGGGCAGCGTTGGCAAGTGACAACTCTGAAATGAACACCTGTGTTCACCAAAGAAAGCAAGGAGGTGCCCGGGCATCAAGAGAAAGACAGACACGGCAGCGAGGAATAATGAAAATTAAGATGTTTCGTTCGAGTATGGCAGGTTGACGCTCCTGGCAAACAGGAGGCATAATTAAACTATCAGAAGTAATTAAGGATAGTTTCTCTACCTAAAACGCATTTAAAATCTCCTGCATGTATCTGCTCCACAGCCCCACGCAAACACTCAATCAAATCAGCTCATTTTAAACTGATTATAATTTGGCTAGTTTTGCCAGTTTTGCAAAGATGTCTTACAAGGCCAAGTTTAACAAGCGTACAAATGTATTTTGTTGTAATGTGACGCAGCACCGCTTTATGAAACTCATTTAATTTTGTTCTTTGAGTAGGTGAATACGTGAATACAGATTTAAAGTAGGGATCCACAATAAATGGTCATTTTTAATGTTATCGGTATCGGCCGATATTAAAATGTATGCCGATATATTTATCTGCACGCTGCTTGCAGTTAAAATACAGTACATTACTATCTTTCTGTCGTGATCATTCACTTACTGCTATTATCAAAACATTGCTGTAATGTGTAAATTATAGGAACAAAAGCATATTGTTTGAATCAGACTGCTGTCTGAATGCTTTCTGTCTTGAGACCTGTTAGACATGTGGCTACTGAAAACATTTTTCTGGAAGAACATCTATAATTTGTTTAAAGAAGGTTAAAGAATAGTTAACTAGTTTAAAGTAGGCTTGGTACATGATTTTCTGGGGGAAAAAGAGAACTAATGGTTACCTTGTTTTCCACGGAGAATGTTTTCAAATAAAAGCAGTTGTCCACTTTTTGCCTTTTGTTTCAGTCTTAGGGAATTTTATATTAATATTTAGATGCTGTATATCGGCCAATATATCAGTTATCGGCTTCCAATGTTAAAGAATTATGGGTTATCGGCCAAAATTTACATATCGGTGCATCCCTAATTTAAAGGGCATCTTTTAAAAGGCTCCATTGCCACTGAGGTCTTATTTGGGTGTATTGGGTTACAAACTCAAATATTCTGTAGCATATAAAAGTTGAGAATAGGCAAAGAATGAAAACAGCAGCACTCGCATTAATGATGTTCAATGGGTGCATGTATAGTTTTCACAGCTTTAAGTACCCTTGACCTTTTGTTTGGCTGAGAGCCCCCTCTTGTTCAGGAGACATGCTTTGATCAAGACCTTTCCTTCTCTCCTTTCCATGTGCACACTCTTTCTCAATACATTTTTCTCAGCCCTGGACTTTCTCTAGTTAGAGACACACTTTTAAGGAGCGTTATTTTTCAAGGAGACACTCCTGTTTGTGGTATTTATATTCAAGGGTAGGTAAGGTTCTGTAAAGGGCAGGGCGATATTGTTTGTTTTGAATAGCATTTCAATAGTGAATGGTTTTCTTGAAGATGGATGCATGCAGAGGTCTAGCATCTGATTCAATTAGTATAACATTTAGAAAGTTCTACGTTTCCTACTCACCCCAAACCCCCACCTTTATGATCCCCTTTTGATTAAAAAGTTTCCTTTTTTCTAGGGTCATTGTTTGGAAATAGAACAGCTTTAAGGCCAGGCAGTAGCTTTTGCCAGCCGTTTGCTTTGGCATTGATCGAACGCTAAGTGGTCATTTGTGTGTATATCACAAAAACATACGGGGGTCCGAGTTAATTAAGTTGCGCCAACGTCCACGTTAATGAACTTTACAAATATTTGCTATTTTTGTAAGAAATAGGTCATTGCGCTTTAGAAGCATGTGCATTCTCTATGTAAAGTCTAAACTCAGCCCGTTCATTTGCGGCTTGGGAATTTTACCGGCAAGTGCTATAAAAGTGCATGTCCTAAATCTGCAATTATAGTGAGCATTCAATGACCCAAACCATTCCTGCTTGCCCAATGACTTTGCTAGCAACACTTACAGCACTTTACTTATCACGTATTCTCTGAAAATAGGCCTACATCATCAGACAAGCTGATATTAATCTGATGGTTCCTATACTCATGTGTATACACTTTGAATAAGTGAAGAAAAACAGAACATTAGATTTACTGAACTTTTTTGTGCGGGTTTGTTATGATTAGGTTGACTAGTCAGACTACGTTTGACTTTCAATGTTGTGTTGTTTTATCTAGCACCATTCTCTTTCTTCATTTCTTTCTCTTTCTAATATAAGAAGAGTTACTGAGTTGGCACTCATTGTGGTTAGCAGGTGTAAGTGAGCTGTGTGTTCCTGTTTTACCTCATTATTGTGGGTGGCAGCTGAGAGCTCCATTCTTCATTTATTTTTCTGCGCTAAAGCAGACCCTCCACTGCACATTTGAGATTATTGTATTAAGTACTCTTCTCTATGCCATTTTTTCAAATCTGTTTACCATGCCGAGCACTGGCAATCGCAGAGAAAATGAGCTGATGTCAAAGTAGCTCTCCTATAAGAAATTGCATTGATGGTAAGTTGGGAACAAGGAAAGTTTATAAAATAAGTGCTGTAATAGTCTCTACTACAGTGGTGGTATCAGATGATAATACCATTTTACTGAATGATTATGGCGTATCGTGTAAGTGACTTTACAATACTGCTTTTGAATCATTCTTGCGATACTTTGATTGCGTGATACTAAAATGTTATATATTGTAACTTTAATACTTTCAATTAAAAAGTGGGGTGGTCATATATATTCAACTTAATTGGTTAAAATATTGGTTGAATTAAATGAGCAATTGTCTTCTTATAAATGTACACTCTAGAAAAAGCTGGGTTGTTTTCAACCCAGCATTGGGTCAAAAAGGACGGACCTTGCAAATTTTTTTATATGTTTTTTATATATTGTTACCCAACAATCGGTTAAAACAGTCCAGCATTTTGGGTTGAAACAACCCAGCATATGTTCATTTACAACCCAATGGTTGGGTTCGTCCCTTTTTAACCCAACATTATATTATAATATAATACAATGAAAAAGATATATACATCCAACATTATCGATGATGGTAATCTTAAAATAGCTAAATACAGGTGTGACTGATCTGTCTGTTGCAACTTTATGGTATTACTATTTTTAGTGAAAGACAGTGAATTTCACCAGTTCTAAGCTACATTTATTCATTTATTATACTTCAGTAGCCTCGATTGAACTATTATATAAAGGCATTTGTTCAGTTTAAATTGTCACCAATGATGCTGCAATCGGTAGCTTGACCACAACTAAAATCTTTGTTTTACAAAATAAATAGCATTTTCACACTATACTGAAATATTAGGCCCCGACTAACTAATGATTAGGATTACAGATCATTACAGCCACAACATTGCTGAGAGTTTATTGTGTATACAGGCCATTGCTATGGGAACAGATGCACCCATGGGAACTGAGCCATTATACCTTAAAAGTTGAGATAGCCTCAATCAATCAGTCAGCCAAGAACTATCTGACCTCACATCACAGATTGGAAGGCTTCTTGTGAAACGGACACCTTCTCATTGTTTAAGTCTGGTTCAAAGGTCATTTATTCGGTTTATTTAGAACTGTTGTCCCCAAGAGGGCAGTATTATGCTCTGTGTAAGCTGCCAAAAGCGCAACAAATGATCAAACAAGGGATCCTGCCTGGTCCTTGCCAGCTAGTGATGTGCAAGATTTGATAATGTTTCTCTTTTGTTTTAGCCTTTGAATGATCCATCATATTCAGCCCCGTGAGCTGAAGAGATATGGCAGATAAGCCCAGTGTGGCATGAGATAATGACGGCTTCAGATGTGAAATGTCCCCCACCCTCGATCAATACGCTTACATTTATGTGGCAAACATGCACGCGGGTTGCTGTCATCCTCGCATCTTCTCCTGCGCCAGTTGGCTGAATCTCAATTTTCCCCGTCAGGAAGCGGAGTATAAACCGGTATCTTCCTACCCTACAAGACATGCAGTCATGTCACACCGTAGGAGATTCAACACACGTCTGATTAAATAAAAAGCAAAAGACACGTCCCCCTGTAAAGCTTTGTTGTTTAGAGCAGGCGGCTTAACGTGGGTAATCATTAAGCTTTGACTCTGTTTGCACTGGGTTTGATTTCCTGCCTGGTTGCCTGTGTAAGCACACACTTCCTGTTCCATCAATATTATCTCTTACACTTCATCGTACAAACTTAAGCGTATATTTAAAGATGGCTCTCCCAAGAGGGATGCTGTATTTGTGCTGTATATAACAAACCTTGGAGAATATACTCAAATTCTCCATTGGTCTGCTTTGCATTGATTCAACACAGTTACACGTCATTCCATGCTTTTTATTGTTTCATTTACAGGGTTCTGAAACATCGGCAGTCCCAGACAGAATTTGCAGAATTCAGAGGAATGGATTTAATCGGAGGTCATAGTGCTATAGTCTTATTGACAGCTGAAAGTATAATTAAATTAGACATAATATTTAATAAACAAACACATAAGGTGCGGGGGATTGTGGGGAACATTAAATGCCAGGTGTCTGCATTCTGCCGAAATCTTTGGAGCTTTCTGTGGAACACGCAGATTCGGTGTTAGCCTGGTCATGGGATAGTATTTAAAGGAATATGAAACCCAAATATGAAAATCTCTTCTTCCTTTCTTTAGTTGAACATGAATCATTTTATATGAAAATGTTTTCATATGGTGACATAATATATGAATTCAAACAAACTATCAGTCTATGCACAAGTTTTCTATTTTAAAAGAGAACAAAAATTCAGCGTTATGGGTGTGACATTTTCAGTCAAAACTTGAAATATGAAAGGTTCTCAAGAATGTATTTATTACCAATATATTGAACCATCTTTTTATATTTACTAAACCCCTGATGATAGAGTCCAGACATCAGAAAAATATCAGTTTTATGCATGTATTTTTAAAAGAAGGAAAAATGTCTGTCATGGATGTGACAAAAAAAGACACATGTTTTTGAGAGACAACACGCTTGAAAGGATTCCTGAATTAAAATGTACAAAACAGATGCAGTAATATCCAAGAAATGGAGAAGGGATTTATTTTATCTAACAAATATTGACATCTGGCCTATCATTGTGGTGAAAACCTGGACATTGATAACATAGAATGAAAACGTAGAATCTCATTGGCTCTTGCGTGTCTTATGACGAATAACACAACAACTAGTCATGAGACATGCAACGATCAATGAGATTTAATGTTACTGTGTTATCGACATCCTATATGGACAAGACAGCATCATATAATCAGTCCATATGACTTATGCGTTATATTACAGGTCTATAGCCATACAATAGCTTTGTGCAAGTACCTGATTCCAGACTCCTCAGTCCTTAATTGTCACGTTTCCTCTAATTACAAGGTTGTCCTATAGGTCGTGTTCTAATTTTGCACGATTTTGTGAGTATGCACATGAAAAGAGAAACCTGACCTGTATGTGTGTGTGTGTTCAGCAGCTGTCTGAGTGGATGTCATTAATGGCCAACAGCTTATTCTATTGCTTATAGGCTTTTGCTAATGTAAACTGTCAGATTGAACATATTGCTGCCTGCAGCACACACGCACTATAGAAAAATGAACCGTCACAGCGTGAGCGAGGTATTAGACAGTGCGTGAACAAGAGACGGCAAGAAAATGAGGTCAGGAGGAAGAGAGAAACAAAGAGAGAGAGAGAGCTGGAGCCTGAGAGCGCACAAAGGGAGCGATCCCGATACTTCGCACATCTAACCTTAGTGCTCTGAAGTGTGTAAAGTGAGCAAAGCAAGATCGCATTCAGACCGCATAACTCCGCCCCCTTTCCTTATCCGCATTTGCAGACGTGCAGCTGCCGAGTGTTTCTTACCAAACGGCATGACCTTGTGGATCATTCAAATCAGTCTCCCCCACTCAGAGATGCCAAAAAGCACGATACCCATAATAGCACCCAAAATCAAGCCAACAAGTATACAAATCAGCTGATTTAGAAAATGACTCTGTTTAAAAACTCATTATTAGCATTAATGCTGTACTAAATTGCTTTGTCAGTGAGCTGAGCTCAAGCTGTGTTTATTGTTGTGGCTGTACTCCCTTTAGGCCACTGGTCGGCCCCCCATGACCCACCACCCACCCCTCCCGCGCTGAGCATCTGCACCAGGGGAGTGGCCATGCTGCTGCTCCGGGCTCACAGTGCATTTGCATACACTTTCTCAGGGAATGCCCTTGACTGACTCCTGAAGGGGACGTGGGCTGCATCTAATGTATAGAGAGAGAGAGAAAGAGCAGGGAAATGTGGCAGCCAAAGGGCGCTGTTCATTCACAACGTGTTGTTGTAATTGCACGTTATAGGTATAAAAGCTCCCATACACTCCTAGTAATATTAGCCCTTGTATATAATAATACATAGTGTAATTATGCTTATCCCACCCCGGAATGTGAAAGAGCAAAGGGGGTTGGAGTAGTGAGCGAGTAGTACAGTATATGTACATTGTGCAAAATTTCTGTATAGATGGAATACCCAGTTAAGGAATTACATTTGTTAAAATATGCAGAATACAACGTAACACATGCTATTGTTGAGAATTGAGAATGTATTGAGGTCACGTGACGTGTTCAGCGTTTATTGTAAAGGGCAATTCCAGCATTACGGATGTGACATAAACTCTCAGAATTTGTGTATTGAACCATCTGTTTATATTTGACTAAACCCCTGTTGATAATGTGAGAATGGGAAATAAAAATGCGTTATCGATGTGACGAATAAGACAAAACATTTTTGAGAGACGACATGCATTTTAGGATTCCAGAAAAATGTAAATGCACAAACCTGAAGCATACTTAACAGATGGAGAAGGGTTACGGACGTGACCATTCTGAAATTGGCACTTACCTGACTATGGAAAATCATGCTTTAAGAAATGCTTTAAAATAAAAGTGAGCAATACTTTCAGTTTTCAATTAAGCATAACCTGCTATTCCATTCTGGAATACTGTATCCCGCAATGCACCGTGCATGACTCCTTCCTAAATTTAACTCAAAAGTTACAAACATGCCTTATACTGTTATTAAGGCTAAATGTTACATTTGCATACAATGAATGCTTCCCAGTGTTCAGTCAATTGTAAGCCGGAATTCCGTTCTGGTCTTAACCTTAGTTACGTAAAAAATGGGTGTTTGTGCGTGCTCTTCCCTGTCTGTGAAATGCAAAAGCAGAGGATGGACATGTTTGTTGAGTAAAGATACAGAGCATGGCTGAATGTATGTACAAAAGAGTGCATGTGTCACAGCGATTGAGAGAGAGTGAGAGAGGATCAGTGTGTGCGCATGTGTGACGGGAGAGAATGACAGTGTGTGTGTGTGTGTGCGTGTGTGTGTGAAAAAAGATGGGAAAGGGAGGGTGTTGGGGTAGGTGGGCGGGAAAAAGAGTAGAACAAGGCTCAGAGAGAGAGAGAGAGGGAGGGATTCAGTGCCGTGTGTCACTCGTGGATGCTTATGTGTGTAAGAGAGAGAGCGTGTGCATAAGGGCATCTGTATTTCGGCTGGATCAACTCGATTCTATTTCAGCATCCAGCTCTTGATTTCCTTGTCCTGCTCTGAGCAAAAACCCAGGAGTGACTTCAGACCGCCAGGTAGGGACCCATGACTTCCACTGTACTGAGAACAGTTGCTTACCTGTAACCCCTCCCTAGCCAACTGTACTCAACTGTTTCAAGAGATTTTATGTTAATAATGAGGGTTTGCAGGTCTCACTGTAGGTTGTACAGATTGGTGTTGGATCTGTTGATAATGTTGTGTAGATAACGGTATACAGCGTGCAATTGGCTTTTCTTCTATTTATGTATTTGTGGGGGTGTATGCACAGCCATGTGTGTGCTCAGAGAAAGGCTTTGCATTTTAATTGCTGAGTAAAAACAGTCCATAATAGCACTCACTTAGAGGAGTGTAAGATAGATACTGCTACCCACCACCACTGGCTCGTGACTGCCTTATTCCAAGAGGAATAACTTAAGTTGTGTACCGGCCATGTACAGCCGCTCTTACTTACACTGGCAAAAGAGAGGTCATTCTCTATCTCTCTCTCTCTCTCCAAATTGCTTATTTTTACTCTACTTTTTAGTTCCTAAAAACTATCAGCTTGAGGGCAAACGGGGTATGTTTTTTAACCTTCCTCTGGCTTTCTTAGACCGTTGTTTACATGGCGCGTTTGAGAGGACAGAGTATCGTCCGTCTCAAAATTAAGACTGGATGCTGTACACGCACAGAAATGTGGACTGTGTTATGGGCTTTGTGATGAGAACCTACACCCCCTTCCCCCCGTGCCACCCCCCTACACTCACAGCTCTCGTACCTCATTCCTACTGATTATCTTACCAGCGGATGAAGCGAGTAGCATCCTTGCTACTGTAGTTAATAACCCCTCAAACACCAAGGCACTATGAGTCGTCAGGTGTTTTATTTTTAGTCTCTCTGCATGTTGTCACATGATATATTACTTTCGCACAATTATATTTCCTCCCTATATCTCTTGTTTCCGTAATGTAAACCCACACCAAATTTATGGCTCTCTTCCAATTTCACTATTTTCAGCCCCGCTGTTCACGTAAAAACCCTCTGTTCCATTAGCCTGTGATTTATAAAGGGAACAAAGGGGCTGCTGGATTGTGGTTAACATGCAGAGTTGTTCCATCATTTGGAAACATGAAAGAGGGGAAGAATGGCTTATTGCGGAGCTTCAAACAACTTCGCTCCATTTTATTCCATTGTCCTGTCTGCAATAATTCTCAGAAAGCCAATACTGGCCATCCACCTCTCATCCTCTTTTAGAATAGATTTGTCTAATCAAAGCAAACTTCAATGTGAGTTCAATTCCTTTTCTATTTCCCCAGACGGCTGTCACATTCCCTGCTTTTAAATATTAATTTGTACTTTCACAGAGGTCAGAGTGGTACAGAATGAACAATGAGATGTTGTTTGTTTGAATTTTCCCATTAAGCTTATTTCAGAGACGCACATTTCTGTATGGCTATTGGCTGTTAATAGCGCCGTAGGAGTTTAAACTGCTCACCCTCTTGTATGGTCCAGTACCATGGAGACTGTTTTGAATCGAGTCCATTGTCAATGAACGCAGAAATAAACAATCTGCGTGCGTGTGTGTGTGTGTGTGTGTGTGTGTGTGTGTGTGTGTGTGTGTGTGTGTGTGTGTGTGTGTGTGTGTGTGCGCGTGTGCGTGTGTGCGTGTGTGCGTGTGTGTGTGTGTGTGTGTGTGTGTGTGTGTGTGTGTGTGTGTGTATCCAGCTGTGGCACCAGATCTCACACAACATCAATAACTAATGAGTGAAGCTGGCAAAGGTTGGATTGATACATCTGTTTTTGTTTTCCTAATGGTCACGTAATTTATAAACATTCATACAGAATTCAAAGACGACAAGAAAGCGCCCATTTTCAAATTAGGTTAATAAGGGAACGTTGAATAAAATCAAACACCAATGTAAAGCGACAATAGACGATATTTAGATTGTCGACCAGTGTGTTTTTTAATGGTTGATTCTTAAATTATTTTATTTGGTCCACCCCCTGCTCGACATGTGTGGTTACATCATTGTCTGAACAAATCAATGACATTGAGTTGTGACATTTGGCAAGGACAAACGATTTTTTGCACACTTAAAAAGCACCGTGCTGAAACTAAATATGGCATAAATCTGGTGTAAATTATTGCTTTCAGATGCACATACACTTAATAATGATGGATGCACGTGTTTAGGAGTGTTTTACCCTTTTCTTTACGTTATTGCTGTTTCTCCTAGTCCTCGCGAGCTGAGCTTTGGGATTGGTCGTCTCTCTTACACTCCACAGGAAGAGATGACAGAGAGGAATTAAGGTCACGTGATCAGCGATGTGGGATTCTGCACTCGCAATCTCCTCTCTTTAATCTCCCTTAGACTGACTGTCTCTCTATCTATCTTTCGCTGTTGTGGATTTGGATTGTCTAACAGGTTTATGCTGCTGTCAAAAATTGGCTGTATGATTGTCTGCTTTAGTGTATATATGCTTACCGAGCAGCTGTTTCGTGCCATAAATCCTAATACTGTATAAATAAATAAGTACAGAGAAAAAATATCTGCTTTGCAGATGGCCATATTGGAGCACAATACTGTTTGTTCAAGGATATGTTTTACAGCGCTGAAAATGAAGAAAATGTGAAAATCACAACGGAATTACACTCTAGTCAAAAATGTGTACAGGTTTCATACTGAAATATTGTATATAATTTGGAACCAATTCTCACGGATTAATAAATCATAAGGAAACTAAAAATGCTTTAAGATTCTGAAGAAATTCTGTATAAATTATGGGCAAGATTCAAACCAGAACCACTTTTGGAGTCTTACCAATATTAGAAGCATCTCTTAAGTTTCTTTTTTCCTTGACATGTCATTTTACAAGTACAGTGGTAATAGCGCAAGATAAACAGCGAGACACGGTGCAGCTGGCAAAGAGGTCCATCTGACCGCGTGCACATAGATTCAGTCAATTTCAAATTGGAGCAGATGAAACGCAGGAACACTTCATGTGTGAACGGCCCATCAGGTGCCGAGGAGACCGTTGACAGCTCTCGACAAGCGAGCCTTGCAACCGCCCACGGAGAGTCCACACTCTTCAACACAACATGCAAGCTTTCAGCACCTCTTGCATTTGGACAGCGTCACCTGCCTCGGTTGTTATGGGAGGCTTTGACTTTCAGCACCGGACAGCGACGTGCTTCAGCGCTTGGAATGAGTCGGCTGCTTTCATCACAGTGTCAACGAGCTTATACTCAGTATATACTCTTCCGCTCTTACCTTATTTATTTTTCTGCACTATTCTATATTTTCCTGTGTCGTGCCAGAACAGGATTAAAATATCCATGGCGTCCATGTACAGTAGAGCATATATTTAGCATGTTAGCTAAATCGTGTTAGTCATGCATATGTGTGAGACATGCTAAATAATGAAATGCTCCCGTGTATGTTAAATTTGCTGTGCACATGGAGCTAAACTGCTTTCTGTCTCTTTTAAGCCAGCATGGTGTATTTCACGGGCAGAATCGATGGAATTAATCCGGCCTGGGTTGTACTGAATATGATATATTACTCACCAAGCCTCTGTCAATTCACCCTATTGATTTTAATATCTAATTTTTTACATTACCAAATACGTGCTAGACATGAAAGCCAAGCAATAATCTAGAGCAGTGATTCAGATTTATCACACAGTTTAAACTTTCCACGAATGTGTAAATGACGGCAGCAATATTTTATTGCATGTTGAGTTCCAATTATTTGATAATTTCATGTTGTGGAGTTTGATTCACATTGCCCAGAACTGCTCTGCTTGAGCCAAACACTGCTCATAAAGAGCTTCGAAATGAAAAATAGAGGAATTGGCACATGACAGTGGCTGATTCATACAGTATCTGACCTTTCACAATTAAATACCTTGAACCCCTCAAAAGCTGCACTTGCAGTAGGCGGTGTATTATTGTGGGAATAGCTGCAAAAAGCAGCAATGCTGGACTGATTTCAGCCACTGCTTTTAAACAGTAAACATAACATGTGAAGATGCACGTTCCCAGTCTCCCACACGTGGGACCGATGCATGCTACGCACGCAAACTCTTTGCTCCGTCTGCATGTCAACCCGCCCCCGCTGATGTCTAGTGACAATAATCACAGGTCAAATTCCGTTCGGTTGTACTGTTGTAATCTGGCCCCGTCTCTAAAACTAACCCGTCACCTAATTGAGACAGCATAGTGTTGCGGACCACGGTCATTTGCTTGTGTACATTAGCATAATTAAATGGGCATGAGTTAAGTGCGTTGCAGCAGGCTGTTAATAACATGGCCCCCGCGCCATCAGATACGTTTGCTCTCAGCCGCACTACCACGAAGAAAACGCAACCATCCGTTTGTTCGACGAGTCATTTGCTCTCCGCTATCCGCTGTTTGCGAGCTGGATAAAACTGAGGTCAGTTTTCTCTCCCCTGAGGGAGTCTAATTCTTTATGTGTTATCCACAATCCAGCCATCCATTTTGACCTCACTTACTGGAGGAGCTCTGCAGGACTTGACCAACACAGTCCACAGTGAGGATTCAAAGGCAAGTGACACTGGATTGTATCTTACACAATCGGTTGACTATTTTAGCGACTGCTCTCTGGCAAAGGGGAGAATGTCTGTCGTAAGGTCCAGGTGCGTGTTCAGTGGATACAGTATGCTGCACAGGTGGAGCAGTCGATGCTTCGAACAGATGAGACCGAAAAGCAGGAGTGAAGAACAGAGATAAAGGGAGAAACGTTGGAAGGAAATGAATTATTTATTTGTCTTTTGCTCCAGCTGTTGTTTTTTGCAATGGAGCATGCAAACAGGGCACTGACTGTGAGCACATGGAGACTGGCTTGTTTTTTTTTTACTTTTTCTTCTCTACAAATATACCAAGTACCGGTCATATGTGCTTTAAACAACTAAAAATATTTATTGTCGTCTGTAAATTTAAAAATAAAAGATGTTTTTTTTAGGTAAAAACTGTTCCGTAGTACATAGTATAGTAGCCTACTATACTGTAGTATAGTATTCACTTTTTTGAGTGAGTGAAACAAAAGGCATTAATCTATATTGAAGTTGCCTACAGTAATCTGCTGCGTTGTTGGTTTAGGTGGTTGTTGCTGTTTTTTTACTATCAATTCAAAGAATGCATACTTTGCACAGTTTACATACAGCATTAGTATGTTTTTGCAAACAGAGCCTATGTTGCACATTGTTAATCGTCAAACAAAAATATGTGTGACATTGGACGTGATATTTGGTGCTATGCATTGTTACCATCTGCATCCGTTAATTGGATTTTAAAAATAACGCCTTAAGTATGCAAGACATCTCATCCTACGTCAGCAGATTAATTTATGCATTGTTATAAATGTAATGCGTTGTTTTTCCACATTTGTAATGCCGTAAGTTATGCATTTACATCACATGTGGCAAAGGTTAATTATTCAGTATTGACTCGGTTATTTTATCAAACTCTCTCCTAAATAAATGATTACATGTCATATACAGTATATGACACTGAGCTGAGTCTCTCGCTCTGTTCTACGCAGTAGACGAGTCCTTCAAATAAGTACCTCCCAGCCTCTAAATAACATTAATGACTTTCCAGTCGCAAGACCCTTCGGTGTCCGATAGCTTTTATAGCTTGTGCATTTGCAATGGGTCAGTTGTCGCATGTCAAATAAGTAAAGATCCACCTTCCTATGTGCCTTAATTAAAGGCAAGGGAGTGCTTTCTTAAGAGGCCGGTGATGGATTGAAATCTTAAGAGTCATGACTACATCGATGTTGGGAAAGGAGCCCTTCTTATCTCTAAATGTTCTCCTTTTCCTTCCTCTGCT
Source organism: Triplophysa rosa (assembly GCF_024868665.1). NCBI lineage: Eukaryota > Metazoa > Chordata > Actinopteri > Cypriniformes > Nemacheilidae > Triplophysa > Triplophysa rosa. The sequence goes on from NC_079913.1 coordinate 10,286,609, forward strand.
CACTAGCATGCTTCTGCTTGCCGACGTTGACATGTTTGCTGGGGAGAAAGATTATGCGAGAGCGGAGAGTAATTACGGCTGTAAGCCAGCCATTTGCGTGGCCTTATCAGTCAAATGATCGCCCGGGTCCGGTGTGGATCACATTAAAAGGCATTTCCTGAATATATGTTTGCAGAGTAACCTATTTTCCATCTTATCTTCTGTTGACCAGTTTTCAAAAAGAAGACATTAGATGTAACATTCAAAAAGACAACAGCTTTTAGGTTTGCTTTTGCATTGACGGACGGATCTTAACAATTGAAATAAAACATTAAATGCAAATTACGAGTTGGAGGAAAAGTAAGGGTTTGATCATTTTTCCTGAAAACTGGATGTTCACAGAGGATTCATTCTTGCGTTTCCTTTTTTCGCTGTTGGTCTACAGTTGGACTCATTTGGTCATTGTAATGTGCCTTTTTTACCCGTATCCCACACCTTGATGCCTGAAAGCACTTTTTCACACTGCTTTGTCCCTAACAGACATGACGAAGCCCAAAACCTAGGAGACATTAAAAGGGGTTCCTGCCTGATCTCATAGAAATATGTAAATGGGGATTAGGAATAAGCACCTAAAAATACACCCCTTCATATACAGTATAGCTTAACCTAATATCTTGATAGTGTTTGTCGTTTTATACCGTAAAACTAACAATTAGTAAATGTAAATGGGAGTTATATGCTTATAAACCTGCCGTATGTCCAGTTTTGTTTATTTGATCCATCTAGCTATTTTAATGCAAGGACGCATGCATAATGACCCTAAAGCATTTAAGAAAGGCTTACGCTGGACGTTTATGAATTGGTTATGAAGTCGCTTGGCAGGTGTCAATGTTAAATTCAAAAGCAATCAGATCCTTTTCACCTCTCTAAAGACCTCGGCATCCGCCGTCTCTTAAATATGAGGAAAAAGAGATGAGTAAATGAGGAAAAAAACACAACCCTACACCTCTCTCTCTCCTATCTTTTTCTCTCATCGCACCATAATTAACGGCTGTTGATAAATTTCATACATTATTCATACACTCTGCCACCTTCACCTGCCGAGTGGGGGCTGATTTTCAGGTGCCGCTTTGTTCCTAAAAAACTTCAGCCACAACGTCAGTTTGATAAAATCAGCTCGCTCAGAGCCAGTGTTCTCACTCATTTAGCTCTTACCGGCAGGGTGAGTTGCTCCTGAAGCTCTGGATCTGCCCCGGAGCCCTTTTGGATCTGAAAAGATAACAAAAGAAACTGCAGCTTCGAATGGATTCGTCATGGGCTTTTATTATTTAGATGCATTTCTGGTCCCGCATTGTACTGTATATAAATGCCAGCACTATTTATTTTGAGTGATTTTTTTAATATACTTGTTTACTTGAGTATACATATTTTCTGAAATCTGTTATTCTGGTTATTTGCTCAGTACTTTTGAGGTTTTTTTTTTAAACACAGCCTGTGTTAACCACCGCTCGTAATGTTGAGTCTTTGTTTGGCATGACTGTCAGTGTAAATCATTCACTAGTCCACTGAGATGATAAAGCCCTGGGAGAAATGAATTACCCAGAATGCACTGGGAGTGCCAGGCACAGACAGGATGAGATAGTGGCTAATGTTACCCACCTACCCATTCTGCAATCTCTGGTTTTGCCCAGCGAGAAAAGAGGCAGCAGCGTGGTCAATGATAATGAAAGTACGAGGGGCGTGTATAGCAGCACAATAATACAGTATATACTGTGAAAAACCTTGGGCTGAACTGGCACAGATGAGTGCCCAGCCTTACCTTTTAATGGAGCCCTTGACAGAAATGTGCATTAGTGCTGCAGGCGTCCCGTTCTGTGTACTATGCATAATGCAGCCTATTTGGGACACGCATGCATGGTTGCGCTCATAACAGTCACAGAAATCTGCCATTTAGCTAAGCACACTGCAGATGCATTATTAATAGGGTCCGTCTAGGCATTGCATCTTACAAATAGTCAAAAGCACTGAATATTGAAAGAAAATACTGTTTATATATATGAACGTCCATGACAGAAGTCCAGAGCTACTTTGTGTTTATGTCCGTTGTTATTTTACATAATATGGTTTACCATTTCACCTTGCCAGTAAATGTGGCACTTTTTTGTCACAGGGCCCAATCATGGATCCCAAATTAATTCCATGGCATCATGCAACTCTGAGCCACCCCCCACATCCCCGATTGCCCAAGGCTATGCACGCAGCTGCGTATCTGAGGTGATCTGGAGGTTGAGGACAATGGCTACTCAGGCTTAAATTATATTGGATCACTTCTAGAAAAGTGTTTCATACACCACACGTACAATCAGTCAGCATTGATTTACACGTTTCAAAGGCATTGAGCATAGCGTTTGAAATGACTCTCGTTTATTCTTTACTAGCAAATGAATAAGCAATGCAAGGCTGTATTATGGTAATTTTATCATTGTAAATGTGGGATTTTATGAAACAATCAAGATTTGCGATCTTGCAATCAAGTCAATGATGTTCTAAAAATCTCTCTCTATATATATATAGATATACAGAGAGAGAGAATGAGAAGAAAAGTTTTTTTCTCAATTTTTTCCAAGAAATGTTTTACATTGCAGTGTGATATAGAATTAATTTGGCATACCAGTATTGTGAAACTAATAAATAAACAATCGTGTTCGTTTTTACCTCTGTAGCCCATTGAGATTTGTTTAGCCACATGTGTGTATTTATGGTCACTGAAGCATGCTGGGAGACATGAGGCTGCAGGCTGCACAGTTGAGCAAGCAGGCGGATGGAAGGGGGAAGTGACCTGACGTCACGTTTCACTGCACACGACGCAGGGCGGACAGGGAGTATTGGAACGCCCAATCAGGAAAGAGGAACTAATAAACACGAGTCACCGCTAGAGCTTGTGCGCTCTTCAGCCGTCCAGACAGGTCAAACCTGGAGTTATAATGTGTGATATCCTGCATATGAATGTGTACGCAAAATTGAGTTAATTATCTTTTTGGTTTTAAAATGTCAGATTATTATTTTTTAATATATCGCGACTTTTAATGTAAATGCTAATACTATTAGCAATACTTACGTCAAAATAAGAAAAAAACTCATTCCAAATCCTCACCTCAAGTGCTCAGTTATCGTAATAAATCATGGGAAGGGAAGAAGGACAGAAGTAGGGAAGTAAGGAGGGTAGCAACGAAGAAGAGAAAAGGAAATATAAGTGTTTAATGGCGGTACACAGATGGTCATGTACTTCCCCCCCCATGACTGAAACTCGTGCTTCATTTATCCGTTTCAGGGACTTTTCTATTCCTGTCTCTCTCTTGCTGTCGGAATTCTACATCCCTTCTCCGTTAGAGCTTCTCCTCTTCGTTTAGGGTGGGCATCCTGCTGCCAGCGCCGCTACTGGCATATCTCATTTTGTTGTTTACAGATCTTGTTTTTCTGTGTGAATGATTCGACACTTCAGAATCACCACTTTTCGCTTCTTTTTAACAACGTGTCACTTTATCTGCCTTTATCGTGCCTGGGGAGTCGCGCATAGCAAACTTATTTATTAAACTCATCACAACGAGAATTATGAATGTGCACGCGTTTTCCTATATTTGTGGTCTTTACAATGAAGATCTTGTGTTGCCATGGCAACAACAATATCTGCACAAGATTGTGGTAACCGGTTACTAGTTGATGCTTGGAATTGCGTATTGATTCACCCCAAGGAATTTCACTCGTAGACTACAGACAAACACACACACGCGGGGGAGAAAAGATGCACTTTGTAGTTGTGCTGACCTATAAAGGCAGTGCAGCCTCGTTTTATTTATAGGTCTACGTTAGGAGGAGGAAAGTGTCATTGATGTAGCACTGATGTAGAAAATCTATAAATACACACTCATTCTTCTTGCAATTCTCCACCCTGATGCTGAGCAGACAAGCTCAATTTCCAGCGGAGAACATTCATGCCTTAATGGAAGAAGGACGTGCTTTCAAAACGAATTAGATCATGTTTTGTTTGAGGAAGCCCACAAGCTACCTAATCGAATCTAATGTTGCTACAGTTTCCTCAACAGAATGATTTGATGGCAGCGAACATGCCCTCCAAAATCTGAAACATTTGGCTTGCCATGTGTCATTACACGACAGGAGGGCAGCGTCCTAGCAGCATCATGAGCACTGAAGCAATCATTTATTCAGTATGATCCTGTCTTTTCTCCATAGAAATGAGCCAGCCAGGGTGGAGCTGCAGCCTTCTGGCTATATTCATAGCATTTCTGCTGTTTCATTCCATCCCCTCTATGTGAAATATGACGTTATTGCTTTTTAGAAGCTCTTTTAGCCGCAAATGCATGCTGATTTGGTGCCGAGAAGAGAGAACGCTCTCGGTGCCCAGCAGGACATTTCCAGCAAAGTGTAGCTTGTATCTGTCACATTCATCTTCAGGGCTATATGACACCTAACCGCCGCTACCTCCGGCACAAGACAAATGATCTTATTATTGGAAAGAGCCATTCAAAATAGGATCAGGCGGAGCATAGCAGAGGACCTGTGACTTGAAGTGTGGAGAGTAGGGATGGGTACCGAAACCCAGTATTAAAAGATCCCCGGGGCTAAATTATGAAAGACCGGAGCATCGATAAGCTCCGCCCTTATCGGTTCTGCTTTCGGTACTGGAGAAACGCGCTGCGCGTCTACTCAATCATGGCATCCCAAAAACTAAACGGATGAGCTGTTATAACATCACAAACACGCACGGCTTGTCTCTTTCAAGCAGAGTCATACTCTGGAGTCGTGGCTCGTCTTCCACAACGGATGAGACATGCGCGCAACCTCTATCTATTCGTGTGTATCTAATTTCAATTGGATTATATGATGTGACACAACACATTTTCTACTCGTTTATATAATAATAAATAAATCAGCCCAAATAATAGGCCTATTTGATAACATTGAGAGCTTAATAATTCGTCGCTTTACTTACATACATAGGACAAACATAAAAATCTGTCCATTAAAATACACATTTAAATATTTCAAAAAAAAAATGTTGCAGGCGTCTATGATGAACCAACCCACTTCTTTTAATACTGCTGGTCCGCGCTGAATACAATTTATTTTACATTGCAGAAAATAAAGCAGTGTTATTCTATTCATAAATTCTTTATTTTTGGTCTTATTTTTTTATAAAAAAATATATCCAAAAGCACCGATAAGAAAACCATTAAAGTACCTGACCGATAAGCAGTATCGGTAAGAGTAGTAATACCGTTGAAATCTTAACGATACCCATCCCTAGTGGAGAGGTCACTGTATCGCAAACCACAAGCTGCCGGGTGCACTGAAATACTGTGGGGTTATTCTTTAAACCATGTTTATTGGTTTATTTACACATCATGTTTATTTACACTATGTTAAAGGGATACTTCACCCAAAAATGAAAATTCTGTCATCATTTACTCACCTTCGAGTTGTTCCAAATCTATATAAATTTGTTTGTTCTGGTGAACACAGAGAAAGATATTTGAAAGAATGCTTATAACCAGACAGATTTTGCCCCCATTGACTACCATAGTAGGAAAAAATACAATGGTGGTCAAAAGTGCCCCAGAACGATTTGCTTTACATTCTTCAAAATGTCTTCTTTTATGTTCAACAGAACAAAAAAAAAGTATAAAGTAATTTTTCCTACTATGGGAGTCAATGGGGGGCATATCTGAGATTTGAAATTTGAGCATAAATAAATAAGCAAAATAATATAGGCTATATATTTCTTCAAAATATTTTTTAAATGTTTCTGTAATGATTAATCCACCAGTATGTGTAAGCTCTTTAGTCACAGTAGTATTTCTAATGCTAAAATGTAGTTATTGTTATATTTATTATTGTTACATTTATTAATATTAATTGTTGAATTTACTGCTTTACAAGAAAGGCATAAAAAAGTAGTAAAAAAACTGCTCAACAGTTATTTCTTTAATAGAAAGATAGGTTTTAAAGATTAAATGTATTATTAGGTTATTGTAATATTATGTTAATCTATTGGGTGAAATAGTACATTTTGAATTTTGTGGGACTATTTTAAAGCAATACATCTTATTACATGAAAAATAATTCATAGTGAGCTTTTTTTAGAGTTTGTGTATAAATATTATTTTGAAGCATTAGATACACATGTACACATGATATTAAAATATTGCATACAGAGGCATCATAACATTTTGCAGCCATTCATACTATAGAATTATTAGAAATCCCATAACACAACCTCAAACATTCCCTGAATCACTACAGCTAGCATACTTGTTAAACAAGCTAGGCCTATATTATATAGTTTGTTTGCAGATGTCCTGTGATCGTTCTAGTGTAGTAAATAAACAGTAAGATAACAGGAAAAGAGAGAGAGAGAGAGGGATGAGCCAGACACACTGTGTTCTCCCTGCTGGGAAATTAGTGTCCATGTGCATAATTATGGGATTTACTAGATGAGGAGTGATTACTTTCTGTTTTGTGTATGAGAGCCAAACAGCGTTGTGTGCGTTAGCACGCACCCTCCCCTGCAATACCTCTGCATTGACCGTCCACAAATAGCCTCCATTTCAAATTTCGATTACACCAGTAAACACACTGGTCTGTGTCTCAAGAGCAAATAGAGGATGTTACTGAGTGGAATTTACACAGGTTTACACCTCGGGATGACCCAGGGGGGAGAAGGCGTAGTTATCATAATGCATTCTGTTGGAGCTATTGGAATAGATTCATGAGATTTGAAAAGTAAAATGTTTAAAGAGGCCATAAAAGATAATTTTGTCAGCATTTACTTGCCCTCATGTTCATTAAAACTCATTTTAATGCAAACCTGAATTACTTTTTTCTGCAGAACACAAATAAACAAATATTTTAAAGGACGTTGGTAACCAAACAACACCGCACCCCATTGACTTCTCACTGTAAAACAAATTATTGAGTCAACTTAAAATAATAAGGCAACCTATCACAAGCACGTTTTTGAGTTAACTCAACAAACAGAGACTAAAGTCCACCCAACTTAAAAAAATATGTTTAAGTCATCAGTTGTCACAGTATAGTCAAGTTTACCTAATGGACAACAGAACAAAATATTTTTTGTTGGCTGAACATAAATAGAGAATATAGATTGATCATTTAAAAGAAAACTAATTGATTCATCTTTTACTGCAATTGTGTTTTCTCCCTCAGACAGACCAAAACTTTGATCAACTGTTTAAATAGTTTGTGTTGAATGCATTTATACCAGTTGTGCAATTGTGTCATGCACCTCAACATTGAACACATAAATCTCAACCATTGTGACAATCGAAAACCATCATTCATTAAAAAACTCTAAACACAACAGATAACTAACAGTAACAACAATATTAAAGCATAAATTAAGCCAGCAAGAACTAAAACACTAATATTTAAAAGAAAAACAAATAAAAAAAAACTGAATTGAATATACATTGAACTTTCAAACTCTTGCCAGTTTTGCAAGTTGAGCAAACTTTCTGACACATTTTGGCCAAAAACTTGAGAATCTAAGTCCAGTCAACAAAAGAATCTTTGTTAGAAACATGTTTAGACTAATTTTGTTTAATATATGCAAAACAATAATTCGACTCTTTGAACTAAACATTTTATGTTCAAGTTACTTATTTATCTTTGTAGGGAGAACATTTTGCAAGTTGGATTTTTTACAGTGTTCTGTTGTATGGACACAAAACTACAGACATTTGTAAAAAAATATCTTCTTTTGTTTTGCAAAAAGGAAGAATCATATACAGGTTTTGAACAACATGAGGGTGAATAAATGATGAATACATGATATTTTTTGGTGAACTATCCCTTTAAGGTTGCCATTTTTGTGCATACTGAACCTTAGGGCTTTAAAACAAGTCACACCATGTTTGTTATCAGTGACATCTATTAGCATGTGTTTTGAGACACGTTTTAATAAGCCTCGATAGGATTTTGTTGTTACAACATGAGAGAGCTGTGACATAAATTGCTGTAACATTTGTTCATTCATTTTGGAACATAACTCGGTTATTTAGTGCGCTTGTTGCCCTTAAGCTATTTTAATAAAGAAAAAGAGGAGTTCCACTTGACCTCTCAAAGTGTTTCTTTCACTCAGGTGCCACAATACACTGGCGTGTGAGTCGTCCAGCCCTGGCGACAGCTGCGAAATATACAGCTCATTTCCGTTGCACTGTTGTTTTCCTTTTTTGCTGAGCTTGTCCATGGCCTTCAGGTCAGGGAGCTTTTCACAGTGTGTTTATGCAAACTGTCAGCACCTGAGTTCCGATGAGCTGACCACTCCAGGTTCTTGCACCAAGCAAACGTCTGCACCAGCCAGCCGGACTAGAAGGTTGTGACAAGGTCAGTGCAGAGCTCTCATCGTGGACCTCCGAAGTAGGATTGATATTTACATAGACTGGTGTATCATGTGAACATGTCTAGAGAGATGGCGGTGGTGACATCTAGAGCAGGATTCATGAATTTGTGATGTAGGGAATACAAACAATACATCTGAGGGGGTGGGGTGCAAATGCTTTAGAGCTGCTGATTGCGAGATCGGCATGGCTGGTGGACTTTGGTGGCATGAGTAAAAGATGCGACATGTCACAGCGTGACACAGATGCACACTGATGGAAGCAAGACTGACAAGCTTGCAGGCACATGGGGACTTGAAATGGCAGATTGCTCCTTGTTGAGATAGGTCTATTTTTGGGGCTATGCAGACACCCACTCCACGGGTGACAAATGCAGCTGACTACATTCACACCTTACAGATGTCAGTGAATTATACATGCGTTTGAACTCATTCCATTACTAGCTCTTAAGGACATGTGGGTATTTCTTCAAATCAGTTTTATTAAAAATATTTAAAAATATTAAAAATAAAACACAGGCCTGAATAGATCAAATAAAAAATAAATGTAACCTATATTTCAATATTAAAAAAAATAATAAAAAATGACAGACACATGTAACAGCTAAAGATTAAAATGAAATCAACAAGAAAGCTAAACATACAAAAATAAAAGCTCAAATCAGGGTTAGTATCGTTAACTGAAACTATTAAACATTTCTGTATTGAAATCAAATAATATTCAGGTCTGAATAGATCAAATCAAATAAGTGTAACCTATATTGCGATATTACAAAATAATAAAGAAAATGACAGACACGTGAACAAAACAGTTAAAGATTAAAAAGAAATCGACAAGAAAGCTAAACATATTAAAAATAAAAAGCTATTTCATAAATTTATCAAACTAAAAACTATAAAACAAAAATAAAAAAACTCTTCTTCAAATATGGGCACTTTTGGCCCTGTGACTTTTAGGGAATAAACTCTTGATTTTTTAATGTTCTCAGTGTTCACTGGTTTTAGTTTGTCAGCTAACAGTGTCCTGCATTGAACAAGAAGAACTTTTTATTTTTTCTAGAAATGTATTTGATAACATTGTGTAGGATTTTAAATCCAATGGCTGACTCCTTGTGCAAATGACGAAATACAGCCATTGAAATAAGGTATTTAGTGATTCACCTTAACTTTTTTCTCAAATTTTAATGCGTCCTATTTTATATCAAGCACATTCTAAAAAAGTGCTGGGTTATTTTTCAGCATTGGGTCAAAAAGGGACGAGCCCAGCCATTGGGTTAAATTAACCCAACAAATGGTTTACTATATTTGACCCAACAATGGTTTGAAACAACCCAGCATGGTTTCATTTACAACCTAAGGGTTGGGTTTGTCCTTTTTTGACCACTTCTTCATTGACATCGTTGTCTCCAAGGTAACCAACTACAGTACACTAGTACTTCCAAACAAGGACATGAAAATCTGTAATATGTCAAAAGCTCCAAAAACTTTTTTGCCATATACACACTTGCACAGCTTTCCACACTGTGTTTAATGCTCTCGTCTGCACAAACAGGAGTCAAAGTCCTTTCAAAGTAGCCTGCTCTGTTCTTACCTTCCATTCTCTGTTGCTGGGAACAATTCTGTTAATACTTCGTCCGCGCAGTAGTCTTCAAAGGGCCCCGGACAGCGCTAGGCTTTAAAAAAACTGCGGTGAGTGTGTTGGGAGAAGTGATCATCTCTGGTCCCGTGTTCCCTTCTCCCGCGGCGAGCGAATAGAAGCTATACCCTCCTGGAAATACTTGCCTATTAGTATGCAGATTTAGACCACCCTCTCCTGAAAACACTTCTGGAGCTATTGAGTTGATTTTTCAATTTTGCGCTGCTTATCCCGTTTCGCCGCCCATAATAGAAATTTCCATTTTGACTATTATGGAGAGCGTGCACGAATAAGCTGCACGGCTAATAACTACCTTTCTCTGAGCGACACCCTCTCTGACATTGGTATGCAATCATTTCTTTTTCTAGCGTTGATTGCGAGACATCGGTCCAGCTTGGAGTTGTTCTGTTGTCATAAAGTAAATTACAACAGAAGCAAAGCAAATTCAATTTGCTTGAGCTGCTAAAATTTTCTATAAAGGAAGGACCATGGCCAATTGATTTGAGTGACAAAACTTTAGATTTGGCCTTTCCATTCAAAGTGCCAATTAAACTGTAACACGCGAGCCAGAGCGCTACGATTGGTCGCAGATATCACAATCATGCCGATGCAATACGACGGAACAATTGTGAACATACTATTGCATAGTCAATGGTTCTTTAAATGCAAGAAACCCAGATACAGTTCATCTAGAGCAAGAGATTTTTATTATTAATTTCAGTATGCATATTTGACATTGTAACGTGGTAGTGCACTTTCCTCGTGTTATTTGAAAGTAATCATTCATTTGCAATTAGAGTGATCTGTCGAGGATGCATATACGAATTGAAGGAGCCATTTTAAAGCATGGCTGATTTCTCTCAGCTCCCTCTTGGGCTGACTAACAGCTTGTTAAGTCAAGGGTTATCAGCTGCAAATGGTTTCAGACAATAAACATGATCAAATACGGGGGCGGTTTTGCCGAAGCGCCCTGGCTGAAGCACGGTTCCGACGCTCTCTGGTCTCTATACATTCTGTTTATTCCTTTGCCTTTCCATTCCTATTGTATATTAAGCTTTTATCCTTTTAGAGTTTTAGACCTTCTGGATCAAATCGTGTGATTATATGATTTATCCTGACATCAAGAGCTTGCTCCGATAAAAGAACACAGCTTAACTAAATGGATAAACTGAACTATTGTTTGTTGAATTGTTTATCCTAAACTAAAGGGTAAACAAATTTTCATTAAGTGGACATTAATTCTTTTATTATGATGATTCATTCATTTAGAAGAGTACGGTAAGAAAATGGCCCAGTCTGTACTAACTGTAAATAGCAATATAGTCAGTATAGCCAATAAGTTAGGTCACACGTAAGTTAGGTCACATACATCTCCAAAACCTTTTTGCATATGGATATATTTAAATATAATACAGACACGTCAATACGAGATTTGGTTTTAATGAATCCAAAGCCATTGGTCCTCACAATGTCTTTACAACATGACTCAAAATGTATTGGTATTTGGAGATGGTTTGATATTTTATTGTCTATGCAATTTACTTCATGCTTTTTGAAGTGTGGCTAAAGTGTACATGTACGTAAGTCATACTACTATCATATACTGTTTGATACTGCAATTTTAATAAGTCGTTTTGAAAGCTTTACAGCCTCCGCCCTCATTCACTTTATTGTGTTGAAAAGAGCACCACTGTGCTGAATCTCCCCTGTTGCGTGCCATTGAAAAACTATTTAATACTAGTTTCATACAGGTTTGGCGTAACATTAGGGGGAAAAATACTTCTTACTTCTTTTAAGATTATGTAATGACATCCAGTATATCAGCTTCTCATTAATGGAGCATGGGGAGCACAGTTTAAGGAGACGTTTAAGTGGATATCCACTTATTTCTTCAGTCTTTACTCATTGTAAATGTTAACAATGATTAATTGTGTTTACCCATCGGCATGTAAACTGGTTCAGATAATTGTGATGGACTTTGGCATGGTTCTCTCCAAAAGGCCAGGGTTCTTCAAACCTCAATGGTCTCTCAACCGTTTAAGACCTGTTGACTCTAATGTGCGAGATTGCAGATTCTGCACAAAAACGCATCACCCAGTTAGTCAGTGCTAATCGTGGTATTCAATATGCATGAATTCATGTAATTCAGTACAAAAACATGCTTTGTCAGCTCACCACAAAGTAGAGGGGGCCAATCTATCATTGTCTGACTATTGTAGTCACTGAGTAGTGTTCGGATTGGGTATTTTGTATTGAAATTGATTTCTGAGTATCCAGCCGTGCTTATTCATGTTATAGCTTGTGCTCTATAATCAGAGGCGGAATGCTTAAACATTCGTTGAAGATTTTGCGAAAGGGAAGAGAAATGTCTGGTTTTGTCCAATTTGGCTAATGATCATATGGAAGCAAGGGTCTACTTCAACCACAATGCATTCTTATTGAAAGCCACTCAAGAACCGGGACGTATCTGATGAGGTCAATTGCCAACCTTTTCGAAAGCATGGCGCACCTTGGACCCCCCTGCAAATACCCCCCCCCCAAACCCCCCACCCGCTCCTTAACATCCGCTCCAACCCTCCATCTTCATTTCTCTCTTTGTTTCATTTCAACCTACCCCGAGGATTTATTTCAGAAAGTATCAAAACTCATTCACCCTGCCTAAGGAAGACTGATTTCTAGCATTGTGAGGCGTTTAACTGATTTCGGCCATATTTCCCAGTTTTTCTGTTTGGAAAAGACTCTTTACAATGTTCTCTTACTGATAGAGTAGCTGATGGAGAAGCTGGAGCAGCATATAAATTCTGTCAGATGAGAAGCTCTGCAAATAAATTACAGTCATAAGCTATCAAAGGCTGCGATCAGGCATAAAAAAGATTTATTATGTTTAGGTCACTCTTGTACGAAAGTTCAACTAGATCATCACCCTTTGATCATGAAAATAAAACGCACTACCTTTCAAAATAGCAAACGAATGGATGTTAAAGAATTATTACAGTAAATTGTACGAGGTATTATACTTATATGCTTTTATTTTGAAGGAATGCTACTAGTTCTAGAAAGTTACATGACAAGAAAATGATTTGAATAACGACATGTTAGGTTTATTATGACATTCTATTTTTCGTCTTTCTACTATACTAATTCAATTTACCTCTTTGTTATACTTTTGTTATAAATTTACCTCTTTGCAAGCACTGGTAGTGTGCAGGATTTATTTTCTTTTTTGCTTATATTTGGACCTGTTGGTCTTTTTTCCTACTCACCTATCCATTAACTACAGGTGTGCGGGATTGACTGTTAATTGGCATCTTTCTACTATGAATTAGGTGACTGGGTTTTGATCTCAGAATTGAATAAATGCCTACAAGAAATAGCTACAAAATGACTGCTATTGAAATGGATTTGATGATACAGGATTGACTTGCAATTCAGTCCTTGTGAATATGAGTAGAAAAGCATTGATGAGGTCACCATAAACGTTACCCACTCTCATATTGAACATGCTGGCAGTTGGATCATAGGTTTAATTTGTTACGATCTGCACTTTGAAACAGATCCCATTATAGGGGATTCACAGTAAATGAAGTCTCAAGACAGGTGCAGCCTTAATCCAAAAAAACTGAGGCATCAGAAAGAGAAATCATTTGAGACTGGACAAAGAATATAGCCTTGGCACAAAGGAAGCCCATATATCTCTTTCACCCAGCGCAGAGTTTCCTAATAGAGCAATTTCAGCCATGCCTCCAGCAAACCCTCTCTCTTTTGGCCTCTTTTTCTTGGATGGGGCAGGGAGGAGGACCCCTGGTGAGCAGGAAGCAGTGGAGCACTGCCGGGTGGTCTGATAGGAAGCGCCAGCCTTGTGGTACTACACATGCTTATGGCCTGTTCAGAATGGCTGATTCAAGAAAAAAGAATTCATCAACAACTTCCTTGTTGTGGACTACTGCCGTAAATGATCTACATTAAAGGCCTGCATATACTGTATATGGAAATGAAATGCTAGTAAATGAAGCGATTAGCGGTATAGCGTTCTTAAAAACTTGTGAGTCATGCAGGTGGTGTTAAACTTTTAATGATTTGCTCATCAAAGAATTAATAATAGAGCAAGTGCAAGGTTAATTAAACACAATGTAAGTGCAATGTAGCTGTAATGAATCCCTCAAATCTGTATTAATAACAGCCTTTAAATCTGACTTAAAGTCCCTGTGAAATCAAAATGGAAGCTTCTATGTGTTAGCCTTGAGGGTATGTATAAACTAACATGCTCCAAAATATTGACAAAATTGCATTAAAGAGACGACAAATGACAACTAACTAAACAAATCTATACTATTGGTTATTTTAAAAGAGGAGGAGCCATAACTTTTTTTGCCAATGCATTGAACAAAAGTGCCACTTTAGTGGGTTTTTAATTATCTTATGGTCATTTCTTCATGAAGGATTGTTTTCCAACAAATGTTACAAACAAATATTTGAAACCTAATGCAATTTACATTTAGATTAACTACACCTGAAATACCTGAAACTAGGATGTTTTCTGTGATTGTGCCTTGTGTAAAAAGCAAAACATTGTGTATTGAAACCAAAATAATAATGTCCGCTGACCCGTACCAAACTTCAGTATTAAAGCAATTTTCTACAATATCTGAGTGGTTCAAGCTTGAAATATCACCTTCGTGTTTTAGCCTGTTCGCATGCCTCATCATACTGAAAGCAGCCAGCAAACAATGAATTACAGAAACAGAAACTCCATCCCGAAACATAACAGTTTGCTTGGTTCGGCTGGGATCAGGTCAGGTTGCAGACGGCCAATCTACTAAGAATACTAGAAAGGGAGAAAGAGGTGCTTCAGTGTTCTGGGAAATAAACTAATAGAGACACTTTTGGAAATTGCTGAAAGTGCATTAGCGTCTTGAATGGCTAATTTGATGCCGGACACAATACTGGTGTTTACTCAAATGGATGTGTGTGCCCAGGTTAAGAGGTACAATTAGGTTAAATGGTTAATAATAGTACTTAATGGCATGATTGTTAAGTAAATATTTTCAGTGTGCTAAAAATCTACAGCATAAAATCTCTTTAGTAACAGTAATAGTAACAGTAACAGTAATGCGCTACTAGCTGGACTTCCAGCTTGCACAACCAAATCTCTACAGATGATCCAGAATGCAGCGGCAAGAGTGGTCTTCAATGAGCCGAAGAGAGCGCACGTCACTCCTCTCTTCATTAAGTTACATTGGCTCCCTATAGTCGCTCGCATCAAATTCAAAGCTCCGCTCTCGGCACCCCCATATCTTCACTTGCTAATACAGACTTATGTACCCGCCAGATCCCAAACGAACGACGTCTTGTAGTGCCATCCCAAAAAGGGAAAGAAATCACTCTCTCATACCATCTCTGGATCTGTTCCACATCTGTGGAATGATCTGCCCACTGCTAGAAGATCCTGTAGCCATCTTTTAGAATCGGCTCTTTCTCTCCTTCGACTCTTTCTATCCTTAAAAAAAAATGGTTGTCCTTATGTTATTCCAACTGCTTCCATTGTTTACCTCATTTGTAAGTCGCTTTGCATAAAAGCGTCTGCTTAAATGACTAAATGTAATGTAATAGCTATCCTTCCCAGCACACACACACTTCAGAGGTCATACACATTTTGACACAGATAACTCCTGACTGTCTGTCTGTCTTTAGCTGTCTCTGTCTGATTCAGTAACTCCCATTACCAAAATACCACTCAGCCATGCTTAATTAATTAACAGGCTCTTTAAATTTCCCACTGTCTGACTCCCGCACATGCAGACATCTAGAGAAATCCGTGCGGAAGAGAGACCACGGCGACAATGCTTATAAAAGAGCCGCTAAGCTTGCCTTCTCACGATTCGTTTGTTGGAATTAGCAGATGGCTTTATTTGACAGACCAGCCATGTGAAACTTAACACTTGTTTTGCCCAATGACGACGGTGCTGTGGGGAACTATTTGGAGATTTCACACCTGAGTGTGATGCTGGACTAAAACTATTTTGCACTCTTTAACAGGAAGGAGGTCTCCTCTTACAGACCTTAGTTCAGTTGATGCAAATTGAAACATGGCTGTGCTGAATCAGTGCGCATTTTGTTCAGTGGGTTGTGTTTGTAAAAATATTAAAAAACAAAATAAGATTGTTAAACATTTTAAACGAAGATTCGTTTTGTTTTCATTTTATGGAAAAGAGCAGCTTGAACATTCTACTATAAAAATCTCCTTTTGCCTTTTAAAGTGAAACAGGTTTCAAACTTTAACTTGAACAGTACAACCAATTGAACGAACCACACATTGCACACCTTTCACTGTCTCATTCCATGTCATTCTTTCACTTATATCTTCTCAATCTGATTTCCCTAAAACCTTTCATTTCACCCCATGTTCTCTGTACCCAGCACATCTCTTTCCAGGGGGGGCGCTCTCACTTCCTCATTTCCTTTTCTTCTGCCCCTCCCAACTGTGCCGATGTCCCAGTCATTGAGCTGTTAAATGAGATGGCGATCGATAGGAATTAAGTTTCTCTTGCCATTTTTGGCGTTGTAATTGGAGACGAGCCAGACGAAGTTATTTTTGGGGGAGTCGATTGACAGGGCTTTTTAGACACCCCTCTGGTTTTGACAACCCAGTTGCTAGTGTTACCAGTACCATCTGAACAAATCTATTCGAAGAGAGAGAGAGGACTGTTTTTTAGTTTTACAAAAAAAGCTTCGAAAAGATCCATAACCCCCCTCAAGTATGAAGTCTACAGCCTTCAGATGCTACTGTAGATGTGAGCATAGGCATTCCAGTATGCTAGAAAAGCATCAGAACCTTTAGCTAGTATAGTGTGTATCAAAATATTTGTTCATATTACCCTAAGATAAATCTGTTGTAGCAGCATCTTTTTGGCTTTGAATAAAAGTTAAGAATTGTAACTGTTTACTAACAAGAAAGTGCTATTACAGTACCCTGTAAATAGCATGGTATATCATACAGATCCATGGTATATTTCATGTCACTTAAAAATAAACGATTCGAGAGGAAAGTCTTTGCAATGACCTAAATCTCTATAATAACAAAAAGAACATTTATAGTGAGATTCATGCTGACGGGTTTGTTAGTGTCAATCCTGGCTTCGTCTGGAGTTCTAAATGATTGTAATTACTCTTGACTTAAGCAATGAAAACAGTCTTTACTTGACAAGCTTGACAGCTCTCTATTTCTCCCGATGTACGTATGATCGTAATATTAGTAGCTTCAGAGCGTTTGTCCAGGACAGCTTGATTTGCCTTTCTAAACCTTCACAAACCTGCATGTCCTCTGGATTAGACCTTCGCTTTAAGCAAGGCAATGCTGCATAGCATATGCACAAATCAACGTAACTGTTGAAATGACACAAATTGCAAAGCCTTCATGCTTAAAAGCATTTATTGCTTCCTTTTTGCAATATTTTGTGTTAGCTGTATATGACTTTCTCCTTTGAGTCCTAAGTGGCAATGCTGCTAGGAGACCAAAGATCTTTTTCCTTAAGGGCAGTGACACTTGAGAAGGTTGAACAAAATGTTATGATCCCTCTTATTTTAAGCTAATCAACAAATGTACTGCATATTTAACCGTGAACTATGTGAACTGTCATGCAGAACGGCACAACAACTTAAGTACAATTTATATCCATCATTATTTACTCTCCACAAGTACAGTTTGTCCTTCTCAGAGAGGAGAAAGAGAGATGTTACAGCTTGTTGAGACATGCAGCAAGTGAGAAGTGGAAACATCAGTCAGACGGTCCTGTGACTGTCAGCTCACATCAGAGAGGATAGTACTAAACATAAGAACCACGGCTGTGTAGATTACCTGTCAGAATCGAACCATCACCAGAATCCTTCCCATCACACCTTCCTCTTCTTTCATCCTCACCTATCTCTATCTTCGTCTATCACTTCCTCTTTCTGCCTGCCTGTAAAGAAACATGCCAGAAATGGCTTTATTCCCAAATAGAAAGTTGTCGAAGTTTCGTTTCGGTACAGAAAAACCTGTTTTGTTGTCCTTAGCTTCCCCTGATTCATAATAGAAAGCTTATAATAATGATTTACAAGTTGTGCTGTCTGGTATGATTTCACGGGAAATCTCAGTTTGTTGTCATTTGACTTCAACTCACAACATGTACGTCTGCAAGTAATCTGCAATTTTATGTTTCAAACAGAGATGGCGACAGAGGCGAAAGTTACGTTATGCAGCTTTAAGTTAATAGGAGATATACTAGCATGACTAGAGAATAACTTTCATAACGAAAATGGCTGCTAAGAAGGCCGACTTGCTTAAAAAAGGGCTTAGAAAGGAATGTAAATCCAAAGTTCTGAACCATAACCCTCACCTTGGGGCTTTTCGATTTAGTACTGAATGAAAAGGTGCAGAGAAGCGGTCTGCGTTGAATTGTTTAGCTATTCTTCAAAATTAATCAAGGGGGAAAAGCAGAGGGGACTTGGATTAGGCCAAAGCCTTTTGAGTTTAGAAAAACAGACGGTCTAGGAAAATATCTAAATCACAAAGCCGGTGCATTTAGAATTTTGCCAGCAGAGGTGGATTCATCATATTCGCATGCAAAGGGAATCAAATTCTTTGGAAATGTAGAGCGTTACGCAACATGGAAGATGGAATATTCGAATTCACTTTCTTCTGATGTAAGGAGACCGCCACAGTGTGTGACTGTGCATGTGAAGTACCAGCTGCAGAATATACTCTACACTCTTAAGGTCTTTGCACATACAGCCCGAAATTTTTTCATATTTGGCGCTCGTTTGTATGGTGTCTCTGAATTGTCCAAACGCCTCTCAAAATGCTTGCTGCGGATGCAAAAAACGCAGGAAAATCGAACCCAGTCCGAATTTTTTATGACGGACGAAAATATCGGAGGCAGTGTGTAAGTGTGATTGACACAACGTGAGGTCGTATTTATTTTTTAACGTGCGGAAATTTCGGACACAAATTTCGGACTCAATGTGCAATGGCCTTTATCATTAAAAAAGGACAGAAAGATTTTGAAAACAGTAGTTATAGAAAGCAGAATGAGTGCAACATTTGTGGAAAGGTGATGGACAGGTGACACGTGATGTAAGATAGATGGAGCGGTAGCCTGGTCTGTGAGGGTAAGGTGTCCTGAGTTTAGGGGAACAAGAGTTTAGCAGATCTCATTCTTCCCTTTTCAATTAAAGACACATACAGACTCTTTCAGGCACTGTAAATAACAGGCAAGAAGGGCAGAGGGTGAGAGAGAGAGAGAGCGAGAGAGAGAGAGAGCCCTTGATCTAGAAGCAATCTACTCTCACACTGCATCACTTTTGATATCAACCTATAAAGAATGAAACCCGAAGTAATAGAGCAAAAATAACCTCTATACCAAACACACACACACACACACACACACACACTCTCAACAGCAACCTGACTCCACGTGTCGTCATATTGTTGGTGTTGTTTAATCAACCCTCTGCCCTTGTATGTCATTATGAGCTGTTTAACGCTTGTTCTAACACACACTCATGCACGTTGACACACGTCGTATTTGTCAAGCCGCTGCGTAAGTGGCAGTAAAGCCTAGCTTATGCTTTTTGTTGTGTATGTGCACATTTCATCCAATTATTCGCAGACTAGATGCATCAGTGTTGCTATTAAAGCCTAAAATTGGACTAAAATTGTATTGTCACAGAAAAACACATGTAGCAATGCAAGACATGGTTTTTGACAACACTGTTTGTGGGCGTCTCGTTTTTGGCAAAAACAATAAAAAATATGAATGATATGACATAGATATGGCTATTTTTTTATTTAGACCGAGTGGTATCCCATCATGCTCTGCTTCACCTTGTCACTTCTGATCTCTCCAAGTGAGCTTTTTTCTTTCTAGCCCCAAGGGTCCTGCCCTCTCTGTCTTTCACCCTCACTTCCTGTTCTCTAAGAAATATCTTTTTTTGCGCATAGTCTGTCTATTCACCTCAGCATGGTAAAATGGCAGCAGGCATAGCACGAAATGGAGAGCGGTGAGTTACACAGTGTCGGGATAAGACATATCTTCCTGCAAGTGAAATTCTCTCTTGTTTTTCAGTCATATATTTATTTTTTGGTCATTAACGACCTGTCAATTACAGCACATCTTCTGCAATGTTTTGAAAAGCTGAGGTGTCTGGAAGTTGAGCTGTTAGACTCATTCGGAAAGATTTGTTTTGTTTGTAAGACAGCAAAGACGATGTGAAAGATTTTTGAGTAAATCATCTAACCTATCTTTAACTTATATGGAAAGATACCTTTTCAAATTTGTTGAAATGTCATGTCACATCTGCTGTGGACACAGTGTGCAAACACATACCCATGCATACACAAGTCTCAAAAGGCCTGATGCCAACGGCCATGACGCCAGCTGACTGAGCATATCAAGAACCGACTCGTAGGAAAGAATTATTGCTCAGCGGTTGCTCTTTTATAGCTTAAGATACTTGAATTCTCAGTTTTGTAAAAACCTGGTGTCATATTATTTCTTAAATTTCTCTCAGATATTGTCAGTTTTTTTGTTAGCGCACAGTAGTGCAGTAACAAAATGATTGTGCAAAGTAAAATTCTTGATTTGCTCTCCATTTGATCTCAGTGCTGTCGAGAAAACAAATAATAACAGTCAAGAGATTTGTAATTGTTCTTATTTATGAGCTACCTCCAACACATTTGGCTTCCCAGATGCAGCATCTCTCCCCAGCAGTTCTGCCCTATCTGAGCCAAACGTCCGTTATTTACACTTGTTCGGGTTTAAATGAGAGCAGCTGTGAGCCGATGAGCGAGTGGTGCCCCGAGGGTTTTTCGCAGACATCGGCTTCTCTGCCCAAGCTTATGCAATTCTGTCTCGAGTCGTTTGGCAGGCTAGTTTATAAGCAACAAAGTGGAATTTAGGATGTTTTTCGTCATCCTTCGCTGTAGCGAGAGGTAATTGAAAATGTAGGATTTTCGTGCATGGGCTAAATAGAGAGGCAGTGACCTCGCGGCAAAGCAAGGTTAATAACTTTTCCACTTTCATTACCCTAGAGATGGACTTCAGGGGTCTTAAGCGCAGCCCCTGGACACCAGAGGACTTAACTTATCTCACGTTCAATTCTCTCTCTTTTTCTTTCGCTCTCTTTCACTTATTCACATACACGCTGAAACGCAGCTTCTTATCAAGAAAAGCTTTGTCTCTCGCTTGGATGGGCTTAGAGACGAGATTGTAGGACAATGACACCGGGCGTATCTTTGTAAGAAGGTGATTAAATGCAAATTTATGTTTAAATTTATGCGATCGATGACAGTTATTCCCTCCATGTGACGGTGTTCCCCAGTATTCCCAGCTTTAGGTTTTCCACAATGTCAACTGTCAATGCAGGACCGATAACACAGTGTAACAAATTTTTGTTTCGCCTGATCTTTTATAGTTCTGTGGTGCTAATTATTGTGGTAATATTTTTCATGTAGCATCAATATTTTAGTGTATACTTGGCTCAAGTAAATTTTGAGCTTATGCAATTGGAAAAGATTTTTATGAAAATTTGTACAGTTTTTGTTTATTTGCAACATACCGATATATCGTAATTCATTATATTTACATTTCTGCCAAATGCATAAATGTAAATATCATTAATTACGATATATCGGTATATTGCAAATTTTTAAAATTGTATTTTAAAATTCTTTTCCAATTGTCACTGTCAGAAAAATTTAGAAATTTCTGTAGCGCAGGGAAGGTGGGATGAAGCGATGATGGGTGACTACACCTGGAATTTGGTTTGTGAGGACAGTATTAGTCATAAAAGACAAAAACGATCAAATGTGCACTTCTGAAGTTTTGGACGACTCATTTTTAGTAACTGTTATGTTAAACTGTTGTTTTGAGCTCAGTGTTATGCCAGTACCTTGAAAGTTCTGCATATGAGTAATAATACCGAAATGTAAAAATATGTGTGAAAATATTTTTGGTTTTTTTTTTTTTGTGAGTACCTTTGATGGTGAAAAAAATTATAATGTGATTTTCGTATTCAGCATGTTAAAATTCAAGTGAAACACAACTTAAAAACAAATTGTTACATTGTATAATGTGTTCTGAAGTATAATTACTGTGTTTTTGATAGTTTTATACATTTTATATGATTTTTGTGTATTTGCTTTCAAAATTCCTGTATTCTCCACTTATTCCACCAACGGCCAGTGAATGGAAACTTTTCTCATGCAAGTCATCTAATACAAAGCACAGTCTCTATTGAAATACTTCATTTGCATATTCATATATTACCGGTATGCTTGCTTTATAGATAACGCTTGTTTTGATCATAAAACGAAGCGGAATTTACTGTACTTCCAAGGCGTTAATTGGTATTCGTCTGATAAGCGTCATGCAATTCAATAAAGCGCTCTTAATTGTTTGATGCAACACTAGTGAACTATTTATTTCTTTTCATACAGCCTTTAATTTGTGCTCACTTCATTTTAATACGATTACTATGTTAGTTCTTCCTTCACATCAAAACATTGTCCTTGGAATGATTATTGCTTTGTCCCCGCAGGAAAGCAATTTGAACGTCTGCGTGAACATTACAGTTAAACGAGTCCCATCAATAAAACCAGATCAGAACTTACCTTTGCAAGCACAACAGTAGATCCATATCTGCACTGTTTACTTTAATTGTAACAAGCTACTGTGTCTCGCAATTTAAAGCTGCAGTACAACAAATTATTTTGATGTTTCAATTGCTTGCTTCCTTGAATGACCCCATATGTTGTTATAAACTTTTATGACTTTCTCAATTCTCATATACTGATTGTACATGGAAAGTACTTGAGAAGCTTCAAAAGCTAATTTATCAGATGGAAAACACACACCACATGTGTTGTCTTTGCGCCCCCTCCCTTTTTCCTTTGTGTCTCTCATTTTATTGATTTGTACTATTGATCCGAAGCATAGCATTCACCCACAAGTTGTCTCTTTCCGTATCATTTTCTTTCTAAGACTCAAGCAAGTGTGTGCGTTTTCTTTGTTCTCCTTCACTTCCTCTGCCTCTGACCTGTTATTTGACAAAACGATTACACGCCATTAGCCCCTTCCCACTCCAGCTCTTTCCAAAATCATTACATCTGAGAGATGCACCTCACCGCTGGCTGAGAGAACGATTTGGGTTGAATTTTTTCTTTGTAGTCTGCTCACTTTGTACAGTCAATCTGAAAGTGCATGTATTATTCATGTAAACAGCACATAATGAGAGAGACAACACTGTTAAGTTGGTGATTTTAGCATATTCGTTGTTATAGGAGAAACACTCATCTGAGTTTTTGGAAGGGTGTAGTATGTAGTAGTTTTGAGTTACAATAGTTTTTTGGCCATGGAAAAACCATGTCATGCAATTCTGAAAATGAAAATTCTTTGATATGCAATTCAATTGCTGTATAGTGGGGATATACAAACGTTTATTGTCATTTTAATTTGTTAGAATGCTTTTCCAAAATATAGGACTTAATTGTCAGGAGAAACCATGGACATCATGGACATCATGGACAACCATGACAGCGGGTGCGCTCGTCAGACTCCGACGACGCGGATTTAGGACCCCGCTGCCGAGTATACACCTGGCGAATGTCCGTTCCCTTACCAACAAAACGGACGAAATACTCTTACTCACCAGGACAAACAAAGATTTTTCCAACTCCGCTGCGCTGTGTTTCACAGAAACATGGCTCAATGACACCATACCGGACAGCGCGTTACATCTGCCGGGTTTTCAGCTGTTCAGAGCGGATCGCATTGCCGAGTCAACAGGGAAGACACGTGGTGGTGGATTATGTTTTTATATAAACGAAGGTTGGTGCAGAGATATAACAACACTGAAGAAGATGTGCTTTTCGTACTTAGAAGCGTTCTCTATCAACTGCAAACCTTTTTATTCGCCACGCGAGTTTTCCTCATTTATTCTCGTGAATGTTTACATTCCTCCACATGCTTGTGCGAGCGCGGCGCTGCAACAGCTGGCGGATTACATCACTGACACGGAGCAGCAACACCCGGATTCTCTTATTATTATTATTGGGGACTTTAACAGAGCAAACCTCTCCCGTGAGCTGCCAAAATACAGGCAGCATATCACATGCCCCACCAGAGACAGCAACATTCTGGATCACTGTTACACCACAATACGGGATGCATACCACTCTGTTCCCAGAGCAGCTCTGGGTCTCTCTGATCATTGCCTGGTTCATCTTCTTCCGACCTACAGACAGAAGCTTAAATCTGCCAAGCCTGTAGCAAGAACAGCAAAGAGATGGAGCAGCGAAACAGAGCGGGCCTTACAAGCCTGTTTCGACTGCACGGATTGGAGTGTCTTTGAAGCTGCAGCCACTGATCTGGATGAGTTAACTGACACAGTGACATCCTACATCAGCTTCTGTGAGGACATGTGTATTCCCACCAGGACTCGCTTAACATACAACAATGACAAACCATGGTTTACAATGAAACTGAGACAGCTTCGTCAGGCCAAAGAAGATGCTTACAGAAGTGGGGACAAAGTCTTGTATAATCAGGCCAAAAACACACTGACAAAGGAGATAAGAGCAGCTAAGAGAAGCTACTCTGAAAAGCTGAAGAACCAGTTTTCAGCCAACGACCCTGCATCAGTGTGGAAAGGCCTGAAAGACATTACCAACTACAAGCCATCATCCCCTCAGTCTATGGGTAATCAACGACTGGCTGACGACCTGAACGACTTCTATTGTCGTTTTGAAATGCAGAGTCTCACCCTTCACACCCGCCCTGACCCTATCTCTGCTATACCATTAACACCTCCTCTTGACATTCAACCTGCACTTAAGATCTGCGAAGAGGATGTTTGCCAGCTTTTCCGCAAACAAAAGATCAGAAAAGCACCAGGCCCAGACAATGTCTCACCCTCCTGCCTGAAAGTCTGTGCGGAGCAGCTGTCGCCCATCTTCACTAATATTTTTAACAGATCTTTGGAGCAGTGTGAAGTCCCTTCATGCTTCAAACGCTCCACCATCATCCCTGTACAGAAGAAACCCAAAATATCTGGACTTAATGACTACAGGCCTGTTGCTTTAACATCTGTGGTCATGAAGTCATTTGAGAGACTTGTACTGGCCCACCTGAAGGACATCACCAGACCACTTCTTGATCCCCTCCAGTTTGCTTACCGAGCAAACAGGTCTGTGGACGATGCAGTAAACATGGGACTGCATTACATCCTACAACACCTAGACAGACCAGGGACTTACGTCAGGATCCTGTTTGTAGACTTCAGCTCGGCCTTCAACACCATAATCCCAGACCTCCTCCTGCCCAAGCTTACCCAGCTCTCTGTGCCAACCTCTACCTGTCAGTGGATTATTAACTTCCTGTCGAACAGGCAGCAGCTAGTGAGGTTGGGAAAATTTAAATCCAGCACATGTACCATCAGCACCGGAGCTCCTCAAGGATGTGTTCTTTCTCCACTGCTATATTCACTCTACACAAACGAATGCACCTCTACAGACCCTTCTGTCAAACTCCTGAAGTTTGCAGATGACACCACAGTCATTGGCCTTATTCAAGACGGTGATGAATCTGCCTACAGAAAGGAGGTTGCTCAGCTGGCTGCCTGGTGTAGTCAAAACAACCTAGAGCTGAATGCATTCAAGACAGTGGAGATGATAGTGGATTTCAGAAGGAACCCTCCATCACTTCCTCCCCTCACCATCCTGGACAGCACTGTGGATACTGTGGAGTCATTCAGGTTCCTGGGCTCCACCATCTCTCAGGACCTGAAGTGGGAGTCCCACATAGACTCCATTGTAAAGAAGGCCCAGCAGAGGTTATACTTCCTCCGTCAATTGAGGAAGTTCAACCTACCACAGGAGCTACTGACCCAGTTCTACTCAGTGGTCATCGAATCTGTTCTGTGCACTTCAATTACTGTTTGGTATGGCTCGGCCACCAAATCAGACCTACGAAGACTACAACGGACAGTTCGTAGTGCTGAGAAAATTATTGGTGCTCCTCTGCCCACACTTCAGGACCTGTACGATTCCAGAGTGAAAAACAGGGCAAGAAAAATCATCATTGACTCCACACACCCAGCACACAAACTCTTTGATCTGCTGCCCTCTGGCCGGCGCTTTAGAGCACCAAACACCAGGACTTCCAGACACAGAAGCAGCTTCTTCCCCCAGGCAATCTCCCTCCTAAACAGATAACTGCTCCTTAAGAGCAATATTCCACTTCCACTACTCCTATAGTGTGCACTATAGTGCCTTATTATATCTACATCTTATGTATACATGTATATAACACTACCTCTACTTACTAAATTATCCATTTGCACAAGTGTACATACAATCTGTTAATATGTTTATTCTACTATATACTACCCTGTACAATGTCTCTTATATGTTATTATCCCCCATTTTCTGTAAAATAGTCTTTATTTTATATATGCACAATTTAGAATCTTTTAGACTGTAAATCGTATTATATTGTATTGTCATTGTGTTGAATGTCTGTACTAGAAGCTTCCAACACCAAAGAAAATTCCTTGTGTGTGCAAGCACACTTGGCAATAAAGCTCTTCTGATTCTGATTCTGATCACATGCATTTATCCAAAGCGACTTACAGTCCATTCAAGATGCATTTTTATTGCTATGTGTGTTGGCAATAATTGTAATGGCAGTGGCGCATCTTGTTAATATTTATTATCTTTGGTGGAGCACATCTGTAAATATAAAAATTCCTTTAGGAGTATTCTTTTCATTAAAATAAGACATTTTTTCAGCAGCCATACTTAACCCCTTAGGATTGCTAAAATCTCCTTTGAATGGTGTTTGTGTCACAGGCCGGTTAAGTAGTAGGTATGAGTTTTTCCCCATATTCCAGTGAAAATCATTCCAAATTTGATTGTATTGATTTTCCACCTTCTTTAGGAAGTGATTTTAGACAGTGTTGCCATAATAAAATAGTGAAAAAAGCAATAAATAAATAAATAAATAATAAAGATCCAAGTGTTGAATTTCTTCTTGTAGTTATTAGTAATGATAATGTAAGATTTCAGCAAGTGACATTTATTTGGGTTCATTAGCCTAACTGTAGACTGTGTATGGTTACCTAGCAACGTTAATATAGAATTTAATAGCGTTCACCCACAAGTGTGTACTGTAAATATCAGCCATTATACGACACCTTTGCATGTCTAATCAAATCAGCCTTTAGTTTGACATATCAAAACATTAAGACCGTGTATTTTTTAAGGTACTGAGCACACATTTATATGCCCACACTTAAGCACCTGTAAGCTCAAGGAAATTGGAGATGTTAACATGACAGCTCCGAGAAAATCACAGCCATCCACACCATTTCACACCCAGTGCAGAGAGACTGGTGCATCTGCAAGTATTTCACAGAAATGACACGCACACGCACAAGGAAACTTGTGAAGTCGCATTACACACATGCTGATTTGTCATTGAGATTCAGTGCATCAGTGTATGTGAAAATTTCATCTCTCGGTTGCAAGTCCACACCGCCGTTCCTTGATTGCATTATACATGCATTTGTTTTAAAAATGCAATAAGCATGTCACAGGCCTGTATTGTTTGTGAAAAATGGAAGTCAACTCTTGTTAAGTGGAAGTAATTGATAATTACATGCTTGATTAAGATCGGGATTTAAACCGGGACATATAGCGACCAAGATCAAAGTCCAACTGAATAACGTTCATTGCCATTCAAAGCATGTGCTCATGCCACTGTTTTTAATTTCCGCATGATGAAAGAAAGTGAAATGGCATAGGGTGCGAATGTCCTCCCCTGCCCTCCCTCGTTCAATAACATGACTAGCGCTTTTCGCCTGGCTGGTTTTGGGCTGAGGCGTCACTTTGACGCACATTGAAGACCGTGCGAGGCGTCTCCTTGCCACAGTTGAGAAAACACAATGCTCTTGGCCACCCCAAAAGCGAGTCCAACCAAATCAGAGGCAACTCAAGCACCAAATGACTGCAGGGCAGAAGGTTTCCGACCGGCAGGGTGTGTGGACCCATAGCTTTTCTAGTGGCTGCAGTGGAGGTTTGGGCGGAGAAGTGTGACCCAGTTGGAAATATCAGGGGACGAGGCAAGGGGCGGGAAGTGAGATTTGATGTGCAAAGCACCAGAGCGAGTGCAAAGAAAGTCATGCTGTGCCATCTGGTGGAGTGGTAATTGGGTAAGGATTTTTCACTTTAATGGTGCCATGGCCCACACTGGGCTGGGTACAGAGAGCATGGTGCATCATCAAAGCATAATGTGCATTCCAAGCCTCCACTCGTTTCAAGTTAGGCTACTATTAAAACAGGCGTTTACGACTACCCTTTATTTAAGCTAAACGTGTATAAACTCACTGTGTACTCAACAGTCTCCAGGCTCACGGAATCTCCAACATCAATATTTTAATCATTTATAAAAATGAATTGCCATCTGGGATGTCGTAATGGAACTAAAAGTTAGGATCGGGTGTGTTTGGTAGTTTTACAGCATGCTGTGAGTGTATATTAGCATTGTTCGTTAATTGTCTAAGGCATCTGATAAAGCGCTTGGACCCGGAAGAGGGATGCGTGATGTCATTCTTAAGAAGTGGATGGTTGCAATTTTCTGCATTGC
The DNA here is from genome assembly GCF_024868665.1 of Triplophysa rosa. NCBI lineage: Eukaryota > Metazoa > Chordata > Actinopteri > Cypriniformes > Nemacheilidae > Triplophysa > Triplophysa rosa. Next base: position 10,315,341 of record NC_079913.1, read on the forward strand.
TTCAGTGAGAGAAGTTGGCCAGGTTGGCAGCATCAAATTTTGACAGATTTTCAGTGTTGTTTAAGTTATGTAAACTAATTCGCATTTATTACACTAGATTCAGATGCATGTATGCATGTTTGTTATTTAGCTCAGTATAGCGGATAACTGGGCAAGTATTCACACTGTTAAAATAAAGGTATGATTAATGGCAACAGCGTATAACTTCTGTTTAAACTTGAAATCTAATAGAAACCTGCAGAGAAGTCATTACTGTTTTATGTAGATTGTATTTTTTTATGGCTAGATGATTGTCATGCCTTGAATTTGCTGTTTTAACAAACATGAAGGGAAGTGCACCTTTAAATGGCTATTTTGTAGGGGTGTAACGGTTCTCGGTAAAAATTGAACTGCACGGTTCTCCACTAACGGTTCGGCACATGCTTGGACCGCGGCTCATCTTAAATCTGACGACGCATTTATAATATGGTTCGTTAAAAATTATAATGCATAAAACAGACTGACAAAGTTCAGCTAATGTATGTTTGTCGATGGATACACATTTAATACCTACAACAAATCAAATAACGTAGACAAATTTCAATAGGATTGACGTATGCTGTACAGTCATTTATGCTTTCATCACCCGGGTGTTGTGAGCGCGCGAGTTCAGGTGAGACCTGAACAGCACATGTTGCTGTTTAAACTACACTCATTCAAGCCTTGCCAATTTAAACATTTAAGTGCAAGATGATGCACAAGAAAACACGCTTGCGCGCTGTGAGAAGATCCAAAGCGCACACAAGGAAAGTCTCAGACATGGCGCAAATATTGAGTTGTCTTTGAAGTCTTGCGCTTAAACGGACAAATTCACACAAGTAGGTCAACATGCCCCTCTTGTTTAGTATCTTAACAAACATAGTAGGTTATGTCTTAAGTGAACGGACGAAACAGACGAAAAACAGCGCATGTGTACAGTATCAGTGTACTGGATCGGTTTCATTCCTCTTAAAGCGACAGCAGCATATTCCTGCTGTCTGTTAAAAGTCAAGGAAATCACTCACTGCTTGTGACTCAATAGCTTCTGTAACTTCAGTTAAGATTCGTCTTTATTTAATTTGTACATATACAATGTTATGTTTTATTTGATTACTTTAATCCATTTCTACATTAAAAGGTATATATACAGTATCTTATTTTATTTTCTGCTTTGCTCTGTTGTTTTATTGGTGCTGTTACTTGTAGCTTGATTATTTGTTCTTATTTTTATTTGTCAGTAGTCCCTTTTCCCTGAACATAGCACAAACCGAACCGAAACCATGAGCATAAAACCGTGACACAAACCCTACCGTGAGTAATTTGAACCGTTACACCCCTACTATTTATTTAAAGCGAAGGGGACTGCAGTCCTTGCGAGGTCTTTTCAACTTGCAAGTCTTTTGTGTCGTGCTGTTTTTGCTCTTAAACATGCAAGTTTCCTTTGTCTGCGTGATACAAATAGTAATGGTCTAATGGACGTTCTTGCACTGCCTCAACTCTCCACGAGTAATTATGGCTTTTTGTGTAAGTCTATAATGGACTCCTCTGACTCACTGCGTGAAACGGTCTAGCTTCGCAGGTGTGCACCAGCGCTATTCATATGTGCAGCATACACACACAAAAGCAAACAAAATCCATCTTATTTCCCATCCTCCTCCACCTTCCCAAAGTTCAGCTCGGCTGCCAGCTCAACAGCCGCCCACATCGTATCATGTGAGTGACACGCAGCTCCAGAAATTCACGCAACACATTTCAAGTGTCACCAGAAACTGCTGTCAAACTTTTGATCCAGAAATGTTCCTCTGTTAGGAATAGATCCACCCCTCCAATCCTCTACAAATTCTTTTACTCACTTTTATCAGATACAAATGCAAAACTTTACAATATCTTTGAGCATGGATGATTGTTTGTCCATTGAGCATATGTTGTCTGTTCATGAATATTTATCAAAATCACCAGGATTTTCTTACCAGACCTTTTAACTATCGTATCTCGCAAGATTATCTTGTCATTCAACTTCACTACAAGGACTATGCAAGTTCTTTCGCATCACCAGCTGTTTTGCAATTAATTTGACCATCCTCAACGAGCATGGACCAGCATGAAAATGTGTTCTTGACTTATTAGTATTCTGTATAACAAAGACAATTTTAACTTAGACTAGCCTTAGATCGCCATTATCACATCACAGCTGTCAAACCCTGTGCATTTTACACCCCAGTGTACTTAGCAGACCACACAGATGCTACTGTGGACATATGTAAACGCTCCCCTATAGAGTGTACAGCTCTCTTAAGGAAAATCATTAGCATCTGTTAGCACCCAGCAGTCTACAAACCAGCTGTTGGTCAGCATCCCTCACAAGAAAATACTGCCGTTGTACCATAGAGCAATGATGGATTTGGTTCATAATATCATGACTTTTTGATATAATGTATGTAGGATTCAAACAGAATTTATTTTTTTATTATATTTTATTTGTTTTGTGTGAGTTGTCAATACTACCCTTTTTAAAATAATACTGTGACATTTGCTGGCAGACAATCTTTTTTTCAATTATTTCTCGAAATGATTCATTATTTTGGGAAATGTCATATATCATCATATTTTTTACTGTAGAACATCACCCTACAGTTTTATTCAGTATTTTCAAAATTCTTCTAAGATACCATGGCAATACCATTGAATTGCTAAGAAATCATGGTAATGTCAATATACATTTTGCTCCTTTTTTATGTTCGGGAAAGTATATCGTTGTGTATAGAAACTGACTTTATCCCACTTTATTTAATGTCTTTTCAGAAAAAAAGTATTTGTACGAGTAGTATATTGATTGTCTGTTTATTATTTTACTACAGATTACTACTAATTAATTCATACATTTATCTATACGTTTGTTTGTTTATTTAGTCTGCATTTGAAACCATTTTGTAAAATGATGTCACTTACTTGCCCACAGACCCACTACACACTCTATATGACCTATAAGCCATCAAACCCAATGTCGCCATAGCAACAAGAGCGTAGCATTGACAACCTATATACCACAACAGCTCTAGCGGTCTTTCTGACCAATCCCATGCAGAGAAGGGAGGACAATCATCTCACCCAATACGAAGTCTAATTTAACTCGCTACAAGTTCATTCTGACTCCTCCAAACTTTGTGGTCTTAAACCTACAGCATTCATTCAGTCTATTATTATTCCGTCCAGGTGATTGACATTGGCAGTAATTATAGTACAGGTACAATGGCAGCGACGCCGGCTGTGCGGGAGTGGGTGGCTCTTGCGTGTCCTGTGGCGAGAGAAGAACACATCTCACACTCTGTATCCATCAACATGTACTACAGCTCAGGGCATCTATTGGCGGTTTGACAACCGGGAATGTTTTTCTCGTGATTGAGGCGCCCCCACTAACAACCTAGTCTACTCATTACGTCCAGCGAAAGCAGTGCTCACCCAGAAAAAGTATTACAAGCTCTGTAAATGGTCCTTCTACAACCTGCCATACACTTGCAGAACTTCTGAGGCCAAGAAGTATTAAAGAGAAGAATTGATACTGACTCCACACATACTAGTGTGACCGGCTGAGTGAGTGTGTAAGCAAACAAGTGAGTAAATGAACGGAGGGTTGAGTAAACGAAAGCGAGAGATTAGAAGGCATGGATGGATGAGAAGATGTTTAAACAACATGCCTCACAAGCGCATCCTTTGGGAACACGGCGCAGTCGAAGGCTTTCCGTGAAGTCGCACCTCATTCTACACCTTCCTCGCACACTAAATTAGACGCTCACACCCTACAGTTCTTGTGTTCCTTATTCTCACTCCAGCTCTCAATTTTGCTGACCTGTTATCTGCTTTCTATCTACAGCATGTATCCCATTGGTTGTGTTTTGGCTCGGAAGCTCTTGCGTTTTTGATTGAATCTTTCGTTTGCTTCTGTGCATTGATTTGTGATTCCCTTCTTTGTGAAGTGTGTTGCTGTTTTGATGTCTGCTCCTGCCGTAAAGGTGCACTTTTTATTGACTGCCTGGCATGCAGAAAACATCCCTATTACTAGGTAGACTTCACCGAAATAGCCGTTGTGACATATTAATCTTGTCCTAACTAAGAGTAAACCTCAAAAGGATGCCAATGGCCAGAATGTCATTTTGCACATTCGCAGGCCGGACCATATATGGTAAGCAGCAGGAAGCCATGAGGGTCAGTTTTTTGTTAGAAATGTTATTTTAGTACTGCTGCTTTTGACAAATAACTTTTCCTGTTTGTGAAAAAGCAAACAAGGCATGAAAAAGGATCGACTTACAGAATGAAAGGGTGCATTTTGTTTGGTCAGTTTGAGATGTGGGTCAGTCCCGTACAAGAAGTGAAAAGGGATGAAAGCAACGCAATAAAAAATGTGTGACCAGCGGGTTAGGATTTAGCTGCTTCATTGCGATGGTAAGCTCCTGCTCTTCGCTGTTTATAGCTACATCATTGTGCAAAAGCATGGATCTCCTTTCACAGCCATTCAAAAGTAGCTTTGTATTCTTTATGACAAAAAAATGCTGTTATGGTCTTTTTTTGCAAGCCCAAAACAGGGGGTAAAGTTTCCATGTCATTTATCGACAAATATCAGGACCAATTTTCAATGACCACACACACACCCCCTACACATTTATTTTACATTCAGGATGTTTGGGTCCACTGGACCCAGGGCTTATAAAATTGTGGAAACTGCGGGTTCTGTGTACCTTCATTGTGTCCTCTTCATGTCTGGGTCTCCTTTTAGTATGTTTGTGTGTGTTTCTGTGTCCGTGTGAGTGTTTGAGAGTGTGTGTAAGTATGAGTTTTCTGTTTCTGCCCCTGCCGTTCCCGCAAAAAAACATGGAGCACTTCAATTCATAAATGTGATGTAACAAAGGTACAGGGCAAATATTAACCATATATGCTGTTTAGATTGCTTGTAATTGGGATGAAGTAAACATCTTTTAATTATTTTAACATAAAGTGTTTGATTGTGTTGAATTAAAAACCCAAAACTCCAGACCCACCAACACTATAGTCCCTATAGATTATCTCTGATAACAAGCAAAAGAAACCAAGAAGAACCGCTATTTGGCTAAACTTGTCTCCAATATTTTGAATTTAGACTGCGATACCAAGCTTTACCGCTAGATGGGAATGTCCCATACGGTTTCGTTAAATGCGACGAGGTTACACGACCCCTTCAACAAGTTGTTTATTTAATAAAATCAACATACAACAAAATTTAACAAATCGTTTATTTAATACCATTATTATACAGTAAAATAATAATATAAATTAAATTAAATATAAATAGTTTAGCCCTAGCCAGACCGATACAAACACAGACCGAAAGTTATCTTCCATCCAGGCGCGTGCTTCAGATGAAACCGTCTATGCTGAATCAAAAGGTTGCCCACTTGTACAATCTAGAAAGCGTGCTAAATATTAGTATAATTGGAGTAACATCATTGTTTTTCTTCTGTTAGCTTCTGCCTGGCTGCCACATCCAGCAATGAGTCGAAGGGAGGCTCTGGTGGGGAACCCTGCGCCCAGCGCGGCGCCTGAGGTTCCGGGCAACAGCACAGAGGCATCAGGGCCCGGTCCACATGAGACCAAAGACGAGATGTTCTCTAAAGTCAAAGACAAGTTCATGAATGAACTGCACAAAATTCCACGTAAGTAAAAAAACATTTCCTATGCTCAACTCGTGAAGCACAATTTATGATAAAAGTGCTTAAAGTAAGCTTGTTTTTATTTCACCATAGGTGTGTTGTGTTTGTTTAGCATAATTGTGATGTTAATCAAACCTGCAATGCGTGGCATTGATTGAGCCCCAACGTTGGTAGAGAGTAACAAGCTGCGTCAGATCCATTTTTGGTTTCCATTTTTTTACTTCCACCGTTCACCCAGTGCCGAACAATAATGAGCTTCGAAAACAAGCGGGAACGAAACGCGTTCCTTTTCATTCTAATTGTAAATAAGCAAGTAAATGAGTTTTGTGATTTGCATGCCTTCATGCTCGCTGCCTCGGTTCTCAACGCACCGCAGCCTTCAGTGAAGTGAAGCATCGTAGATCTATCCATCAATCCACGTGTGGCTGAAATGGGGGAAGTAGTTTGTATATACGTTACTGGAGAAGTCCTTGGTTTTTCACACCAGCACATAGCTCCTGACTAAATATAGACATTTATTGGCTTTTGTGGAAGAGATTTCAGTGACAGGAAGTGGCTGCTTATAAAAAGATTGGATCAAATTGCACTTCAGGCCACCAATGATATTATAACATGTTATTGCACTACAGATACAGTATATGGCGCTACAACACTCTAAAATAATCGTCATCTTCAATTAAACACTTTACTTTAGGATTGTTGGCTTCTGGGATTGGCTTATGTTTTGCTTTATCCAACAGACATACATATAAACTTTGGTTCTAAACAAGGCTTTTGGATTAAATTTGTGTCTATGATGCTAAAAAAAAATGATGCATAGGTTAGATATCTAAGTAAATGAATGGACATCAATGTGAGCTACGGTTTTGGAATTAACTCCATTCAGTCTAGTTAAAAGATGCCATACCGGACATGACATCTTCCTCTAAGTTTCTGGAAATTTCTGTCACATCTTTCTGCGTTTCGCTCTCGATTTCACACATGAACCCTATCTCTTTCATTCTCGCACTTGCGCGCACGTACGCTTTTACTTTCTCGCACACTTCCACCCTTCCTTTCGCACTCAGAGACACACTCACCACATTAATTATCACTTTGCCTGCCTGCAGACAACTGTAAAATAAAGGGTTGCCGCATTTGACTCAGACAGATATGCCCCTTCTGAGAACCAGCCAGAAAAAAGCACTCCATTACAGTGGCTTAAATTACTGTTTTAGCCGCCGCCCTCCATCACGCGCACGTCTCCGTGCCAACCGGTGCCTCGGTTGATGAATGCCTGGGAAGAAGGGTGCTGTATTGACCGGGGCATCCAGGAGCTTTGATGGACCTGCATTAGTGATGAATGGACGAGCTAGATGCAGAATATTCGAGCTGTTCTGCTCCGGTATATTCCACTGCGTTGAATACGTGCAGGTGCTGGCGGTAAAAGTAAGATGCATGAACCTGTCATGATCTGCCGTCTAGCGCGGCAAAAACAGAAGAGCGTAGACACATGCTGTGTAAGGCCGATGAAGATTTACTTCACTACGTAGACAAAACAAGACGACGAATGCCACAGTCATACGTCAACAATTACTGTAAATGAACAACAGTTAAATGTAAATGAACGGGATTGAATTATCTTTTTTAGCAGTTTAGCTTACTGTGTCATGCAGTGACAGATTCAAAAAAGCTTACCTGCGAGAGAACCTGTACTCTCAACCCTCACGGTCACACAACGTCACATCCTTTCCACGCCACCCATCACAAACGCTCCTGCATGTAGAATCGCCGAGACAGGTGGCCACACTCGGTTTGTCACGGTTCCACTTTACCTGCTCCTAACCGGCCATCAGGAGGTTTTCCACACTGCTGTGGTTACGCAAACGACTGCAACACAACGATTTCTCCCGACGCTCTGCTGCTCAAGCTCAAGGCGTCTGTTTGCAATGATAATTAACCTCTCTGCACAAAGACACTTTGAGACGTTTTACAGCTCCGCCACAATTACTTTGACTAATGAACACACTTTATACAGCTCTCGTACACTTTGTATCGCGGTACCCGACACAATGTTCCCCTTGATCCGAGGAAGTTCTATCAAACGCCAGAATCAATGCTCATTTCATACTCATCAAAATGCAAATGTCAAAGGGAACTTGCGCTTTGTAACGGCAACTACCAGTTATGGGGGCACTGGGGTTTATTATTTGACATTATTTCATGAAATCCAAGTATATTTGCGTTTCAGTTTGATCACGTTTACAATGCTTTGATTATTTTAAAACAATTCCTATTTAGTCTGTTGTTGCACACAAATATATGTTCAAATGAGTTTCAATATACGCTATTGATGCGTTTTAGTTCTAAATACAACAAAATAGTTATTTTATTAGTTGTGTAGTGTGAAAGTGGTGTTTGCTTTTGTTTATAAAGCTCCGTTCATGGTCAGCAACAGGAGGCGAACTGACAAAGGGTGCCAACCACAACCTCGGCCAACAGCCTGACAGATGGAGCATCCATCCCTTCCATTCTGCTGACCTTTGACCTAATCCTATCTCCCTCCCCTACCCTTTTCCCTGCTGCCCCTAAGGCATCCCATAGGACATCTGAAGGGTACCAGACTCGTCCACTGTGTTCCCTTGAAATTCGATTATGTACACAAACACAAATGAATCCCCGCTCTCGCCTGCTGCATGCTTCCCGTTATCAAGTCTTTCAGCTTCTCAAGCATCGTAAGAAAGAATCTAATTTAAAACACGTTAAAACGGCATTGCGGGAAAGAAAAGGGACATTTTCCAACTAAGTGCATTATCCTTAAGAACTGAAAGACAGCTATTCGATTAGTTGTCAACAGACAAATTAGACTGAAAAGAAGAATTTAAAGAATGTTTTTGCTCCATTTTGCTGTCATCCTTTATATTTTGGCCACCGTCAAAGGGATTTATTCTCTTTATAATCATAGTGTCATGTTTGTGTCACATGGCATCCAGATGCTTTGTACATCACAGACCGTCACAGCACTGCCTGTAATAACAAAAGATCTGATCTGATCTGAATGCTGTCGGTGAAGGATATGAGAGGGTGGATATCAATCTACTCGTAATATCACATGAAACGTTATCACACTTGTCTTTTTTCCCTTCAAATATTTTCTTCTATCAGTTATGTGATTTGTATATGGTGTGGATGGTTCAGTGTAATGATACAAGCACTAGAAGCTCAGCTCTTTTGTTCATTCACTGCAATCTATTTAATTTTTATCTTTTTCAGTAGGGACATATTAACTGTTTATTTTTTTTATAAATCGAGTAAATTGAGTGAATGGCCTAAAAAGACACTCATTTGTTGCCGCTCACATGACCCCCAATGAATCATTGAATGAATCTGAGCGAATCTTTTAAGTGCGCAAATTCAAAATAATCAAGCCACTGAGATCAATTAAAATTTCCAACACTAATAAAATATTTTATTCTTAAAGCGGTTGTTCACGCAAAAATTTAAATTCTGTTATCATTACTCTTGTCATTTCGTACATGTACACTCACCTAAAGGATTATTAGGAACACCTGTTCAATTTCTCATTAATGCAATTATCTAATCAACCAATCACATGGCAGTTGCTTCAATGCATTTAGGGGTGTGGTCCTGGTCAAGACAATCTCCTGAACTCCAAACTGAATGTCAGAATGGGAAAGAAAGGTGATTTAAGCAATTTTGAGCGTGGCATGGTTGTTGGTGCCAGACGGGCCGGTCTGAGTATTTCACAATCTGCTCAGTTACTGGGATTTTCACGCACAACCATTTCTAGGGTTTACAAAGAATGGTGTGAAAAGGGAAAAACATCCAGTATGCGGCAGTCCTGTGGGCGAAAATGCCTTGTTGATGCTAGAGGTCAGAGGAGAATGGGCCGACTGATTCAAGCTGATAGAAGAGCAACTTTGACTGAAATAACCACTCGTTACAACCGAGGTATGCAGCAAAGCATTTGTGAAGCCACAACACGCACAACCTTGAGGCAGATGGGCTACAACAGCAGAAGACCCCACCGGGTACCACTCATCTCCACTACAAATAGGAAAAAGAGGCTACAATTTGCACGAGCTCACCAAAATTGGACAGTTGAAGACTGGAAAAATGTTGCCTGGTCTGATGAGTCTCGATTTCTGTTGAGACATTCAAATGGTAGAGTCAGAATTTGGCGTAAACAGAATGAGAACATGGATCCATCATGCCTTGTTACCACTGTGCAGGCTGGTGGTGGTGGTGTAATGGTGTGGGGGATGTTTTCTTGGCACACTTTAGGCCCCTTAGTGCCAATTGGGCATCGTTTAAATGCCACGGCCTACCTGAGCATTGTTTCTGACCATGTCCATCCCTTTATGACCACCATGTACCCATCCTCTAATGGCTACTTCCAGCAGGATAATGCACCATGTCACAAAGCTCGAATCATTTCAAATTGGTTTCTTGAACATGACAATGAGTTCACTGTACTAGAATGGCCCCCACAGTCACCAGATCTCAACCCGATAGAACATCTTTGGGATGTGGTGGAACGGGAGCTTCGTGCCCTGGATGTGCATCCCACAAATCTCCATCAACTGCAAGATGCTATCCTATCAATATGGGCCAACATTTCTAAAGAATGCTTTCAGCACCTTGTTGAATCAATGCCACGTAGAATTAAGGCAGTTCTGAAGGCGAAAGGGGGTCAAACACCGTATTAGTATGGTGTTCCTAATAATCCTTTAGGTGAGTGTATAATGTTCTTTCTTCGGTAGAACACGATATTTTGAAGAATGTTCTAAACTGGCATCCATTCACTTGCGCATTGGTTTTGTGTCCATACAATAGAAGTGAATGGGTGCCGGCGCTGTTCGGTTACCAACATTCTTCAAAATATCTTCTTTTGTGTACTGCGGACAAGAGGGGGAGCAAAATAGGACAGAATTTCCATTTTTGGGCGAACTATCACTTTAAACATTCCCTCCATCACTGTAAAATTACCACCTCTCTACTGGCACCTCTCTACGCTAATGAAACCACATGACATTATAAATCACAAAGTAATTTTCCTTAACACCGATGCTATCTTTACAAAAGCGGGGTTGTCTTTTATTCGTGCTGTATAACATGCTTTAGTACCAGGGTTAATTGACCAACAGCGTGCTGTCACAACATATTAGTTTGGGTTGCCAGTGTGCGGTGCATTACACCAATAGATCATTTTACCCTTGCTTGGCCCGTACGCTCAGTACAAATGACAATCAGAGGGCTCTTTCAATCAAATCACGTCCGTCGCGACATTAAGTTTCCATTTCGTTTGGGCGTGTGTGTGAACAAGTGTGAGCGTGAGTAACTCGGCCCCGCGGCGTGCCCCCTGGGGATAGATCATGTTACTGTTAGCTTCACGTTATCGAGGCTACACAACCTCGCTGGCCGGAGACACCCACATTACATTCAGATCAGGCTAACTGCAGAATAATGAGCCTCAGGCTACCCAAAATGAATCTCAGCGTGGTGCCACTACTGCTGATGACCAGTTTACTCCTTTTGTTGTGTTACATGTAAATGAGAGAGAGACCTTTTATTAATTTACAGTTGATACCGCTTATAGGATGAATACATAAGAATAGTAGGAAAAGTATTCTAGTAAGAATACATCCCTAAATGTCATATTTTACCTTAAAATCAAAAGGAAAAGGACCAAAATTATTTTGTGACATTTAAACATTTTGTAAACATTAGATGGGATGTCGTGGCTACATCACGTTAATCTCTTTTTTAAATCTGCATTAGCTAATACTTTACAATAATAAATCACTTTTCTTACAGTAATCTGAATATAAATAAGGGAAAATAAAGGACATTTTCCCAGAATTTTTCAATGCATTTTCTGCATAAAATGTCACAATTGAAGAAAATAATAATGGCCTACATTTTGGACCATAGGCGTTATTTTGTAAATGCAAAATATCATTTCTTATTTCTGTTTTTTTTGTGACGAAATATGACCTGGCACTGCAGGCTCTCCATAAAGTTATTTCATAAATCTAAGATGCCACAGTCGCTATTGTCTCTGTGGCCTGGCATGGCTTCCAAAAGCAGATAGAATTAAAAGTCTGCGCCAAGTCTCATGAAGTCTTATGTTGCATTCTTTTGTCAAGGAAAATGTTGAAAACAAACTCTCAAGATCTTATTGAAAGATTCAGGGGCGGTCAAGAATGCAGCATTGCATCCGTGATACCAGCACAACGGATCACCGGAGATGACAGATTTTATTTTTTGGCACCCACCTGTAGTTGTTTCATTGTTCAAGCTGCATTAGGTTTGGAATTGGGCACCGCAGCGGCACTGGATGTGATTTATGCTTCTCTCTGATTGGCTACGAAACCTCATTTTATGCTCCCAGCTGAGAGTTTGTGTGTGCATGGCGGAACGAGAGATAGCTGCTTGAAGTTGAAGAGCACATGCTTGCTCTGCACTCCCGACGGACAATAGACGCACAATAGAGTTAATTAGAAAATGTTTCTGTTGCTTTCTGGGTCTCGGGTTCTTTTAATTAAGAAACACAAAAGTGTCTTTCAAAATAGGACATTTGCTTGATGAAGACGATAAGCACTTGGGTTTATTACGTGGCACTGTGCCGTAGTAGATTTATTTGCATGTATTAGGGTGCAAACAAGTACGCTTGATATGAGAAGTATTTTATTCGTTTTTTTAAACTCCAAAAAAGGCAATCCAATCGAAGCGGCAAGGTGTATGATTAAAAAGCCAGCTAATGTACTCATCATACGAGTCAATTTAATGAAGTGCAAGCTGTATCGTCGTATTTCTTTCCAGAGCTTTTATTAAAAAGTGTCAGAATTGTTCAGCGTCTACTGCAGCGCGAAGTAGCTTCTTCCTTATTGAAATAGTTCATATGGTCCTTTAGGGGCCTTAAAGACTTAAAAGTAAAAAAACGTTGTTGTACATTTTTGTAAGTACATTTTGTTACGAAACAAATGTTGAAGAGTGCTCAAATATTCATGTCTTTCATGTAAAGGAAAGTGAATGGCGATTAGGGGCTGTCAAGTTCACAAAAGGGCTAAAACGCATCATACTGTAATAGTAGTCCGTATGACTTCTAAAGCTGTTATAACTTTTTATGAATGACAGATTGTAATTTAAATGTCAAGTGTATAAAGTAGTGGTCGGGATTGCAACCAGTGGCTTACTCCACCCATTCCTTTCGAAGCACTACGGTGGCTGACACAGGACAAAGATGTCGTCACGTTTTCGCTTCTTTCCCGAAGGAGATAACATATTTATGAACCACGCTCTGTGTCCATTGTCCGTTTAGGGCTAATATAGAAACAAGATGGTGAATTCCATGCAAGGGAATAGAAAAGCTCATTCTAAGGTAATAAGAACATAGCGCTTCGTTGTGTAAGATAGTTATGTATATTATAATCCATATCTGCCAATAGATCCTCCCACAAAATACACACTGTCACATACAAAAAGTCATTGCTTGCTGAAAATCTTGCCTTGAGAATCTTTCAGCTGTGTTCACCATTCACTTTCATTGTATGGAAAACATAGGTTGGACATTCTGCTATTAACAATTGTAAAGACAGTTCTCCAATCGTGGCAGGTCAGAGCTGAGGATGGCTCAATGCTTTGTGCGCTTTGAGCGGTAGAGCCACAGAGATGAAAGGGGCTCTTTATTCCCCCAGCGGCCTGATATGCAGGTCAGTGTTGGAGAAAAATAGAGTGTAGGCTGAAGAGAAGGTTTTAACAGGCGTGAGTCAGAGGTCTGATGCTGGGCAAGCTTCAGGAGCAATTACGGTCTAAGCCACAAGCTTTTAGAGAAGATGGGGCATCTGACCAACAAGAGTGGCCTTTAAGATAGATGACAGATTCGCCTCTTTTTGAAAAGGGCTGAAATGACGGTGCTTTGGAAATAGCTTTTTGAAAGCTTGGTGAGAGATCGGTGCATTTTTTCTGAAGGTAATTTCATTTCTCATCGCATGAAATGTTATGCAACATTAAAAATTCATGAAGCAATTCAATATATTCAGTCACTTAAATAAAGCATCAAATGCTTTTCATATTGTATTTTACTACTGTATTCTATCCTGTTTGTCCAAAAGAACTACAGTAGAATGTTTAGCAAATAAAGTGGGGCGGGTTTTGATTTTATTAAATTGGAAATTGACTGCAATGTGAAACGTGACCATAAAAATAGTAAAAAAAAAAGTAAATAGTGACTATTTTCATTTTATGTTGACCTTCACTAATAGTTCTGTAGCTTAACTAATGGAGCATAGCATGTGAAATGGCAGGTTTAAACCGTTTGTTGGTTTTAAAATATGACCCTTTACATACAATATGACATTTGCATTCAAAGCAGATTTACGTAAACATTGGAGAGAAACCCACTAGGGATCCCGGTACATTGATCTTAATTGTGAAAACACCATCTGGATACAAAAGGTACCTTACTGTTGTACAGTTAATCCATAAACCAAATATTTTTTAGGGAATGGATGTGATCAAGCAGTGATGAAGAGTGTTAAGCTAGAAAAGAAAAACTAAATACAAAAAGACTTGATGATCATCACCTCTATTACCCCGCCCGCAGTCCAGGCCGTTGGCTGCCGATCCCAAACTTACTTTAGACTATCATTCTTCCTCGGGGGAAAGTGCTTATCGATTTTGTCAACAGCCCATTGATTTCTCTCTCTCTCGCTCACTGTTTTTCTTTGCTCTCTGTTTGGACATTGCTGTGGGAAACATGTCCTGCACTAGCAAGTCTAACTCTCCTGGGAGGAGGGAGATGCTAACATGGACTAGTAATATTTCTCCCCTGCCAAATCAAATATAAAATCTTCACAGCATGCTCTTAGAAACAAAATATGTTTCAAATTGGGAAATAAAACCTGTCAGGATATTGGACGTGTTCTAAATGCCAACTGTCGTGCTTGGGTTTGATGTTGAAAAAATGTATTGGCCGATTATCACAAAACATAAGTCGTCACCCAAAATTCAAAGAAATAATACATACTATATTTTAGATATTTTATGTTGTATTGTTTATGAAAATAATGATACAATGATTGTACATTGTTACTTTCTATAATAGAATATAACTAAACTGATACAATACAATTCAATATTGTATTACATTATATATAACATTACTGTATATTATATAACATAATATTGTATTATAATGTAATACAATATAACTGACCAATATAAATATGTATATATAAAACCTAATAATACATAATTGTATACTAGTTTTGCATTATTGTAATGCATTAAAAAACATTTATTGTTTTTCTAGGCTAAGATTTATGCTGACATTCTTGTCAAATGCCATGTACAAGATGTTTTTAATGGATGGCACAGTGACATTATTTATACAAGTTCTTGACTCTATTGTCCTACAGCCAATCAAACGCATTCAAATCTGGAGTGGAAAATTGGCTTCTCTTTGTTGAAAATCGGCTCATGCTCTTCCCTGGAAGTTGCTTCTCGTTCACCAGGTGTTGGTTGCGATGAGTGCAAAAGCCATAATTACTGTACACGAGTGTCTGAATATCAGATTCTACCACATCTGTCTGCCAATTATTCCCAGCAAATGTTGGTTTGGAGAGGAGAGGAAAGTGAGGTTCAGCTCTGTGCTTGCGCTCTGTTGACGCATGCAGTTTTAGTTGTGCTGTTTAGAGGCGTCACTCGTTCTTTTGGCAGGAGGCTGTTAATCTTGTCGAATAGCCGAGGAGCGCGGAAGCTCGATTGTTCTCCCTTGACAACATTCACTGGAGTCTTAAGCTATATTTATAAAACCGTGAACGGAAGAGAAAATTGTGTTTTTCCCCATTCGAAGTCCATCTTTTCAAAGTTACTTTCACACAGTTTAATGATTGATTCATAGTACATAGTCTCAGAAAACTGTTTTTACAGTTCAATAAAATTCTACAGTTCCTCATGAAGTGCACAAAGTTGCTTTAACAATTCAAGACCCAAACCATCTTCTAAGAGCATTTTGATTTAGCTAGCTGGAAATAACAAGTATTCAATGCCCTCCTGTCTAGGCAACAAAATTGGCCGATTACTCTTACCCGAGCGTTGAAGCTGAGAGAGGATTATTAATCCTCTGTGACCGGGCAGCAGACATGAAGGTCTCCAGCAATTGATCAAAGAGTGTCAACTGAAACTCGCTGTCACTTTTGCTTCTTGATTGTTCCGTTTCTTCATTGTTCTTAAAAATACATCGAAGACAACCTGACATATTTTGGATTATGACTAGTTCAAGTTTGCTCTGTAGCCATTTGGGTACCATCCACTTAAAGCTATTTCAACCTGATCTTTCGGGAATTCGTACCTATTTTACAAGGTGGCTAATTTATATGAATTCATGACATGTAAATCATACAAAAACGTATGATAGAAAACTCAACATTGAAGCCCCTCCCCTAAACCTAACATGACTGGGGTGAAAGCAATTCGTATTAAAACATACAAATAGATTCGTATGAATTCATAAATGAATTTGTACGAATTAAAATAGAAAATAACAAACAGTTATAAAAAACAACAACAAATAATTATGAATTCCTGTGAGATTGTGTTGCCTATTTCCAGTCATTGGAATATGTCTAATCCATTTGATTGGAGACCAACTAGAATGAACAAAACTTTTATGCTATTTGCCTAATTTAGTTTCATGTACAATTACCAGTTGTATTTTACTCTTTAGCACATTGCCAATAGGTTGTCTTTCATCTGTGCTTTCATATGTTTTCCTCTACACAGTGCCATCATGGGCCATCGTCGCCATTGCGTTCGTTGCTATTGTACTAGTTGTTTCCTGCTGCTTCTGCGTCTGCAAAAAGTGGATCTTGAAGAAGAAGAACAAGAAAAAGGGAAAAGACAAAGGCAAGAACGCCATCAACATGAAGGACGTCAAAGACGGTATCAAAACCGAGGTAAAAACATTTATGTTTGTACTTTTGGATGAGCCTTGTTTAATCGATTGCATTTGCATGCAACAATTATCGGTTTAAGTATTATAATATTACAGTACAATGCCAATCATTTATAACTAAAATAATCTAAAAACAGCATAATCTAGATTGAGTCATCTGTTGATCGTGTTGTTTCACAGCTGACTTGAATTGCAGGGCTGAAAACCTGGGCTTGTTAACGGTTCATTAAAGTATTGAGTTTTTCTGTTTTTTTCTTGCATTTAGCTTAATTTACAGTCTTTGTAGCGCTGCATATGATTTATTGTTCTATGATGTGGTATCAACCCAGAGAAATGACAGTAGCTAATTAAAACAATGGGAGAAGGAACATTAATGCAACTCACTTTCCCGTACATCCACAAATTATATGGAACACTGGCACTTTAACCCTAGTTAGCATGCTAATTGCATTAACAAGCTCGCAATAGTACACTTCTAACGGAATAATTGACAAAGTCATCTTAATTCGCGGTGTAAGGACGCCGGCTTTGAGACCATGCCAAGACCACTCAGATCCCAAATTAGAGACATTGATTTTCGAGCACAAAGCAAAACGAAGTAGAACAGACACAGAAAATTAACAACTCTCTTTAAAACGCAGTGCGGTGGTGCAGACTGTCACAGTTTATCAGTTTCATCTAAGATTCTGTGCAAAAACAGAATGCTAACACTTGCAACAGCTAGTGGCAGAAAAATCTATATAATTTCCATGCTGGAAAAGCAGGCCTAAAGTGGTTAGCTGGGTTGTCGAAGACCAGCTGGCTCACCAGCTTGGCCAGAATGGTAAACCAGCAAAATTATATTAGACTACCTAAAACCATCAATCCACCATAGGCTGTTAATAGACATACCCACATTTTGGCTTGGGTGGAGTAGATTCATTGACAAATTGTATTTAGCCAATTAGATCGACACACAACAAACTATATTATTCTATAGTCGACAGAAGGAGCTTTGAGCCTCTCTGTAGTCATTTCTCCTGGTGTGCCCAGACTCATGTCACCTTTGTGTGTGGTTGTTTTAATTTGTGTCTCTTCCTTCCATGTCCTCCTTATCTATGTTTTGTCTGATGACTTTTCGGGATTGCCACTGGCGGTAGGTTCCCAATTGTTGTTGGATCTTCTTTAGCCTGCTGCAATGACCTTTAATAGCCTCTTGACAACAGGTTTACTCTAGTAGAGTAAAATATATGTCACAATGCATACTGTACATGTTTCTGCAATATATATGTGTGTAACCCTACATATACACATATATATGAAAAGAGAAATTGCACTCGGGGATGCTTCAGCAAGGTTGAACCACTTTGATTTCTCTTTGTATGCACACTTCTCACTTGAGGTCCAAAATTGGGGGAAATTGCCAATTGAAAGAACTTGTCTTTGAGGAGCCTGTCAAAGTACAGACTTCACTGCTGGTGATGCATTTTGGGTTTTTTGGGCTGCCCTTGGCCACATTATCGGTGCTCATCTGGTCGAGCTGAACTTTAAAAAGAAAAATGTCTGGCGGGAAAACGGCACCCTGCTCATTATCAGGACAAATTCGTCCAAGAAGCAAGACACAATGACCAGACTGATCTTTAATTGGCAGACATGTTTTTGATGCTTTACTTTTGCCAGTCAGACAGAAAGGGCAACCATAAAAGACAGTTGCACTGAAAAAAACTCAATGGTGTATTTACTATATCTCTGCTAAAAAGATCAGCATTTGTTGTTTTCATCCAGGTCTCTAAAACCTGGTATGTTAGTTTCTTAGCTAATCACTTAAAAACTTAATTGGACTGAAAAACCATGCTGGCTGATTAGCTTCACCAGCTAAGTTTAGTTGTTGAACAGTACGGCTATGCTGGCAAACCATTCACCAAAGCCAATCACCAAAACATCACTGTCCAACATGAACCGGTCTAAAAATGAATGCTGGTCTGTTTTTCAGCAGAGAAGACCTGACAAGCAGGTTCTAAAGTATCGACTGTAGACGTACTAGCTAGTACAGTCTGGTCCTAAAAAGAGAAATCAGTTTGGTTCAGCCTTTTGCTTTCACACCTAGTAACCCAACAACTGATAAGATAGGTCCCGTACACATGAAATCCTCCCCACCAACACCTTCTGCTGGCATGATGCTTACAGCTTTTATGAACATGGTGGTTATCACCAATAACTAAGGGTCATGACACTGTGGAAGATCACATCACAGAGAATGAGGGTCTTGACACGAGCACTCTTCTTAAGAACGTGAATGCCCTGCATGTTTTACAGATGAGCGAGACTGCCCTTTGGAAAGACAACTTTTTCACAGTGAATGAACTGAGTGCTGTTTGCCTCGATAATCGCATGCTTTCCAAGCAATGACAAACCTCCCTACAATCGCCACCATTTTAGACTCAGGTTAGCTAGGGCGCACCATTTACAACGATGCCAGAGATTGTTCTGCCTGAAATAACATGAAAGGAATCATACAATGTATTTCTCAAGAGCATCTCATCTTGCCCCTTCCACCAACCTAGATTGCCTGCACTCATTTAGATCATCATCTTGTAACGCATCTACTCTTTCTAAGATAGCAAATCAAAGGGCAGATGGATGTTCACAGCCCAAGTCTAGTGCATCATCAAGCATGTCATGTTTTTAATCGCTGTGGTGTTTTAGTGCTTGCTCCCCCCAGTAGAGGTGCGGTCGAAGAGCAGGCTGGTCCAAGGCGGGCCCGGCGCTCTGGCAAGGGCAATCGGGCGGCGCCAGCGCTGGGCCAACGGGACTGACTGTTAGTGGGTGTTTCCTTCAGGCCTTTAAGGATGAGGATGATGCGGAAACAGGGCTGACGGATACGGAAAAAGACGAGGAGCCAAAGGAGCAAGAGAAACTCGGCAAATTACAGTACTCCATGGATTACAATTTCACAGAGAATACGGTAAGGGGCCATCTCCACGTCACTGTCACTGTGTGTGGTGTTTAGTGAGGTCTTCTTCGTAAGTATAGTGATTGTGGAGTCTGTTTGTCCATCAACTTAAAACTACTGTCATTCCGATAAAGCACATGTATATATGGCTGTTCTAGTGATGTCACTATAAACTGTGTATGCTTAAAAATGCACTGAAATGGTGACGAAAAAAAAGAACCCTGGCAAAGCTTCTACCCTGCCGGTTTTATTGCCGTGCTCTATTATTAAGTGCTATCTCTGGAGGGCAGGAGAATTCAGACTTAGCACTTAAGAAATAATGCCCATCATCCTGTAAACTCACAGAATGCCGTGAATGTCAAGGACACATTCCAGAAGTTAGGTTTTCGTTTGAATCGGCACTGACTGAGGGGTGCTCTCTTGTTTTCAAGTCAGCGGCTTAGCTGAAATTCAGTGGTTGCCTCTTAAAATCATCTGGGCTTGAAAGCTGAGTGACTTCTAGAGTGGATGTACAGTACTTACATTTGACAGGGGTGACAGATATCTGAAGCTGTGAATGGTCCCACAATGGAGCTAAGCAGAAAAAAGACTTAAATGTGCAAGATCCAGATTGTCTGCTATAATACACACACAAATTACATCTTTTTATAAGCACAGTGATTTCAATGTACGTGTAGCGCTAAAATTACATAATGACGGCAAATGGCTTGTAATAGATTCAATTCATGGCAAAACAGAGTTTCAAGAACAAGATGTTCTTTTCATAACAACTTCGAGCTGAACATGCTTAAAACAGTGGAGACGATTGTGGACTTCAGGAGAAACCCCCCTGCACTCCCCCCTCTCACCATCATGAACAGCACTGTGGCAACAGTGGAGTCATTCAGGTTCCTGGGCACCACCATCTCTCAGGACCTGAAGTGGGACAATCACATTGGCTCCATTGCTAAAAAAGCCCAGCAAAGGTTGTACTTCTTACATCAGCTGAAGAAGTTCAACCTACCACAAACTCTATTAAAACAGTTTTACTCAGCTGTCATAGAGTCTGTCCTCTGCACATCCATCACTGTCTGGTTTGGCTCAGCCACAAAGTCAGACATCAGAAGACTACAGAGGACGGTTCGGACTGCTGAGAAGAGCATTGGTGCTCCCCTGCCCACCCTCCAAGAACTCTATACATCCAGAGTGAGGAAAAGGGCTCAGAAAATCACCCTGGACCTCTCACATCCAAGCCATCATCTCTTCACAATGCTGCCGTTTTGGTCGGCGCTACTGAGCACTGAGCACCAAAACAACCAGACACAAAAACAGCTTCTTCCCTCAGGCCATCTACCTCTTGAACAGTTACATGTTTTTACACACCGTGCAATTAATAACTCTGTGCAATAATAATTAAGTGCAATATTAATTATATCCTCCAGATAATACACTATCTATTTTTATACAACTTTTTCTGTAAATTATATTTCATTCATTCTGCTGTATTTCATTCACATACCTCCAGATAATACACTATCTATTGTTATACAACTTTTTCTGTAAATTATATTTCATTCATTCTGCTGTATATAGCACATACCTTGTACTACAATAGTCTATTCTTATTTTTTACTTGTATGTATTTACATACATACGTAGCTTTACTCTCTATATCTTTATCTTATGTTTATTGTATTGTATTTCTTAAATGTTTATACCCATAGGCCCTTATTTAAATCATTGTGTACTGTATTCTATTGTGTTATGGTCTCTGTGTACTGTTGTTGCTGTTTCTGTGTTCTGGATGCTCCTGTCACCAAAACAAATTCCTTGTATGTGCAAACATACTTGGCAATAAAGCTCTTTCTGATTCTGATTTTCAGGAGATTTGTTCCTTTCTTTTGGTATGTAACAAAATGTGGGCAATCAAATGTCTGTTTAAGTTTATTGAAAATGTATAGCCTTATATGAAGGAGAGTGTAGATTAACATATAGTAAAGGTGCATATTTACTGCTAAACATTTGCGCACAGTATTGTAATGCTGACTTTTATTTAATAATCACCCAGAATAGTTTAACTAGGAAATAAATTAAAAAGACTTTCAAAGATTATTTTAAGTCATTGTTTTTAGTGTCAAAAACCCACCTTTATATGTAAATTAGTCCCATTATTGCTTTGCCCTATTGTCACTTGTGGAATACTGGTGCTAATGAGAATCGAATTTAAAAGAGATGCTTGCTCACATTTTAAACTTTCATAGCAGTAGTTCTTCATCAAATGATCATCTAATGATGTAGAAAATCTGGGCATATGTCCAGACATCAGGTGTCTCGGTAATTGCAGTGATGGAATGATGTTTTACAGTCTCAGCAAAATATGCCAGGTTTTGATAGGATGCTGCATCCTCCACTACCTAGGATACAATACCAGCCTGGGAAATTGAAAATTCCCTTCGGCACACATTTTTGGAATGTTTGCGCTATTACGACAACATCAGCAAATCAGGGTTTTTTCCTGGCTCAAAATGAGGCGGAGGTGGTGCCATCCTGTTCTTGTACACACACACAAAGGCCTACCGTACCTTTAAGTGGCTTAACCAAAGTGACTTTGACATATTAAAAGTTCTAATAAAATAAGATGAAAATGACAATTATTTATAACAACATTACTTTTATTCAACCAAACAGAATTGTTTTTTTAATCAAATAAAGCTTTTTTTTATCATTTTCAACTAACTTTCAGCCCACAATAGCCAACTGAATTAACCAGTCTTACTAAATGATCAAAGCTCATTCACATCTTGCATTCTCTGTGGTTCACTTTAAATGATTCAAGGATCTCTTATATTCGCTAGTGACTGAAAAGTTCAATAGTTTAAATGAATCGGTTCAAATGAGTCATTCGTGTGCGAGTCGTCCTGAACGCAATGTGCGTTCATACTGGCGAACTCGCTGTGTACATTATACGCTGATTCAACGATCCAACTGCACAGCTAAAGACATTACAATGATGTACGTCATGTTAATTTGAGAAATTAAACGTACTTTGATGCAAAACAAACAGCCGTGAAACACTGGCTAGCTCTTGTTCTGCAACTCTTTTTAGCGCCTCAGTGTGCTGATGACGAAACAGCGCCTCCACTGTGGCGTAATGCCGCAACTGCAGTTACAAATGACAGTCTGTTAAATGCACGCAGCATTTCATGTGAAGACACCCGACATCATTTTGGCGAGAGTCTGAGGCGGCACGACATTTGACGGAGGCGGCAGCCTCCAATTTCTCTATGCAGGAAAAACCCTGCAAATAAAATGTATTTATTCTTACCCTCACCCCAAAGGTGCAAAGACATCGACGGTATATCAGCCTGACCCAGATACAGCCCAAAAACGCGCGCTCCTACATTCATGTATCCTCATTCCCCTATGCCAGGAGGAAATCTGCGTGCTTCTGTCTGTGCTTAAATTAAATTCAGTATCGCTTCAGAGAGGTCTGATACGTTTTTCTTCTGTTCTTGCCCTTTCAAAAGGTGAAAGGTTCCAGGGAGCTCAACTTAACTCTGGGTTTGTTTAAAGACCATATGGATCTTTGCAACCCCACTGAGTAAGCTACCAGGTAAAAATAGAAAGAAGTACAAAACGTAGCAGAAAATCACAAAGCAGCACGACACAATATCTTAGAATTCAAGGCGGCTCCTCTGGGTGACATGGTGCTGATAAGGTGGATGTTATTAATGAAAACAGAAAGAGGTGTCGATTGAACAGTGTTTTCTAATGCATCAAGCATCCCAGGTTTTTTAAGGACAGAAGCCTCTCGCTGGTTTGCAAAATAACAAACCAAAGGTAAACAGCTCATCTTAGAAAACTGCGGATACAGTAATTTAAGACGACGGCTCCCAGCCCTCAGACGAGAGATTGCTAGCACTTCACCCACTGAGGTTAAGTCATACCGCAGAGTTTTCCTCAGGCATGTTCCTCATCAGCCTGCTGGCTTTTTGAGTTGTCTGAGGGTTTTCGTAGCCTGCAGAGCGAGAGAAGGTTATTATGGCCAAAGTCTCATCAAGACCAAATATACCTTCACCTCCCCCCGTCTATGTACAAAGCTCCTAGAGACAAATCCACCTTGAGTCACACTGTTTCTGTTGTCCACAACCATTTAATCCAACTCACAGCTAGACGGCACTGGTGTTGTATCCCAAAGTAGAGAGAAACATGAACTCCAGGGAAGATTTACAGTCACCAGAAGACATCAAAATGAACACTGTTTAGTTTTGATCAATGCATGCAAGAAAGAAATTTATTTTGTTAAATATTCTCCTGTACAATTTTCAAGACTGGAAGGTTACAAAATCTAATTGTCTAGTCCTCACAATGTCACTGATGAAGTCTGATTGGTGACACTTGGAAGGTCTACAGTGAAATCCCATAGACGTGCCGTCACCTCAAATTGTCGCAATTCGGCATGACTGAAGAGAGAGAGAGACGCGTCCATTAATAAAAGGGATAATAGGCAATTTTATTTTGTGATAATTGTGTTTACTTGTGCTTTACGAAAGCAGTGATATGACAGAGATGGGCATTATTATGTAATATTTACTGTTTTCTATAATTATATTTCATTATCTTACTATATTAATATGTACTAGTTTATTATTATATTTGCAAAAACGATTAACTCTTCAACAAATCATGTTTTTTTATTGTGTTTTTATTTTATTTTTTCTTATTTTTACTTAATCAAAACAACCCAACTGCAGTTTGATTGATATTACTTGAACAATAAAAACAATGCACAATAAAACAAACAACTTTTTGTTGTTGTTGTTGTTTTTGCAAATGAACCCTTCATTTATTAATGTGTATTATTTTAAATGATTATTTTTGTGTTTGTTTATGTCTTTGTGAATGTGTCTGAGGTATCTTCTTTAGAGATTAGAACATCCAACTGTTCAGACCTGAAACCCACCACCATTTATTGATAAAAAATAAAATATTACTAGAGAATACTTTTTCATTCATTTGGAAAAAAACTTTCTGTGATGGGCCGCCATGGTTGTCACCCCACTATCTAAACAAGGAACCTGGCAAAGCTTCCTTCTCTTTGGCTAAAGACCTTCCCGAGGCAACACAATCAGAGTGAGACAGCTGGTCAGGGTGAGAGAGAAGGTGAAAGGAGAAAGAAAGCTGCCCAAATGCCTGCGTAGACACGGAAACCAGGCGTTTTATGGGAGGCTGAGGGAAGATTGATTGACTGACTCCTGGCCCCAAAGGCTATGCAGGGGATGTGGTGACTGGCAGGTCAATCAGGGCCTCAGCCCGGCGGGTCGGCCAATCAATTATCAGAGCTGATGGCAGATAGGAGCAGGAGCGCCACGTTTGACATGGCCTGATCCCATCATCTATATAATGCCTGGACTGTTTAAATAGTAATGCAACCCGGAAGGACGCACCTCAGCATATGGAAGAATCATAACGCTCTTCTCTGTGGCTCTAGGGTAGAAATAAGCAGATAATCTCTTGCGAAATCATTTACTCCTTTGGGGAATGGTGGTGGGATGATGGATCAGAAGCTCACTTTCCTCTTTAAGATCTCTGTGATGGTCCCTTAAACTTTGCCCTTCGACCTCCAGCTCATAGTGGGGATCATCCAAGCAGCAGAGCTACCTGCCATGGATATGGGTGGCACTTCTGACCCATACGTGAAGGTCTACCTTCTTCCAGACAAGAAGAAGAAGTATGAGACTAAGGTGCACCGGAAGACACTGAACCCCGTTTTCAATGAGCAGTTTACCTTTAAGGTAGGTCATGGACATTTACATGCAAACATTTGACGGATACTTTCATCCAATGTGGCTACAAGTGTAACTGAGTTTAAACACATCTCAATCATCTCAAAACTTTGTTTATTTGATTGTTCATAGACGTCATGTTGCCAGAAAGATCCAATTTAATAATGACCCCATTTAGATCCGATCTATTAAATTGCTAAGTGAAGTGTTGAATTTTAAATGCATATCTGTGCCGGGGTTGGCCAGCCTGTTTATTTGTTGTTTAGCTAAGCTCAATTAGACTACGATGGACCTACAAGACACGATTCACACACCAAGACTCTCTGACATGTAATCACAAGTGCCTCCGTTATTGAAATGAAGAGACTGGAGAGCTGGTGTGTGTGATAGCGTCAAGGACAAAATAGCAACCCTTGGGTCTTATCTCTTTCCCGGCAAATCAAGCAGTTTGTCGCCATGTTGGAACAAGTCCATCGGGATAATGAGTTTTGTCTGAAAAACAGCTCAATTTGAGACAATCAAGAATCAAATCTTTCTCTCCCTCTAAAACACACACATACATACAGTCAATAGTTTAACAGTCTTATAGTTTCATTCGTCCTGGTAGGTAGACATTCAGTTATTTTTACCTCTAATGTTGTACAGGTTCCATACACTGAGCTGGGAGGAAAAACTCTGATGATGACGGTATATGACTTTGATCGCTTCTCCAAGCATGATGCTATCGGAGACGTGAAGGTGCCCATGAATAAGGTGGATTTCAGTCATGTGACCGAGGAATGGAGGGACCTGCAAAGCGCTGAGAAAGAAGAGGTAAGAACTATGATGCGTCTATGTAGTAATATGCTCCATACCAAAACTGATGATGTCATACATGTTTTGTCTGTTTCATGGTTATTGACTGGCCTTCTTAAGCACAACTTGCTGGACTCATGCTTGTGATGTGATTCAAAGAAAATTCCCCAAAAAACTGATTGCAGTACAATAAAGGTTGTACACAATACATCAATTAACAGGAGTGGGATAGAAGTTACACTGTAAATGTGAAAGACTTGAGGGTTATCCGTCTTCACTGGAAATGTCAGTTAATCAGCTGGGCCATGCCACGCTTTTATTAATAAAAAAAGCACTGGTTGGGGAGATTCAATTTTCATGGTAAATGTCATG
The DNA here is from genome assembly GCF_024868665.1 of Triplophysa rosa. Lineage (NCBI taxonomy): Eukaryota > Metazoa > Chordata > Actinopteri > Cypriniformes > Nemacheilidae > Triplophysa > Triplophysa rosa. The sequence goes on from NC_079913.1 coordinate 10,341,864, forward strand.
GAATATAGCATTTAAGATGGGGTTTCTATGGGAACCTTGTTTTTGTGCCACAGTTCCGTGGTGTAAAGGTTAATTATGATGCCGTCAGATGACTGGGATTTGAAGGCTATACATGCGTATAAGGTTGCGGCGAGTTTTTGCCATCGTAACACTCCATGTCCAATGAACTGGCACTTCAAATGAAGCAAGGCTTGAGAAAGCTGGAGCACATTGACTTTTACCGAAGGACCTCTAAAGTGGTGTCCTGAGGGTGGCACTTAAAGTGCCTGTAAAAAGCTAAATGAAAATCCACTGCAAAATATTGGATGTCCTTGCAATTTCACTCCATTCAGTTTTTTGGGTTACTCTCAAAAAAGAAAGATACTCTTTTTCTGCACAACCAAAGACTGAAAGAGAGATTATTCTGTCTGGCTGTATTGTTGTTGTTATTTTGAATCTCGGCAGCTAATTGAACTTATTTACCTTGTAGGACTCATTTAATTAAGCTATGAAATGTTATTTCTTATGCTTATGACCTTTTAATTGACAGAAAATCGATTGTGCGGTAAATGGCACGAGCCATTTGAATATAAAGTGCTGTAACCTTTCCCCCAGCCTGTTGTTTTCTATACGTTGTACGTGTTTGTGTCATTATTTATAAGAGTGCCTCGTGAAATATTAATGAAATGTTCATGTAAATGTATTTTACAAACAAAATGTTGTTTCTAATGAATCAGGGTGCCTTTCTACAGTTCAAGAGCCTTGCTCCTTAATAAGAATAGACACTCTAAAGAATGAATTAATTTCCTTTTTTTTATTTAGTCATTTTTTATTTTCAGTCTTTTATCCAAAGCGACTTACAGAGAGTTCAGGGAGCAATAAGCGATATGTCATACAGGAGCAATAATACAATAGGTGCTACTACAAAGTTACTAGTTTCAACAAAAGCCAGACCAATACATGTTGAGAGAAAGAGAGAGGGTTAGTGGTTTTTGTGTGTTTTTCTCTTTTTGATTCCTATCCCTGCTTCTCTTTCTTGTTGAATGAACAAATAAAACAAAGAATATTTTGGTCATCTGTTTGCTTACCTGCTATATTTGGTTTACTCCGAGATGCTTCTTTCTTTCTCTTCTTAAGAAGCATTGATTTTTGTTAGAGAAGGCACTCGGGGAATTAAATTCAGACTGGGTTTTAGTTTTGTTGAAGTGTGTTTACCAAGCTTTGACAAAGATGTCCCTGACTGAACTTTACTGTTCTTTACCACTCACAGCAAGAGAAGCTAGGTGACATCTGTTTCTCTCTGCGGTACGTGCCCACTGCTGGCAAACTGACTGTGGTCATCCTGGAGGCCAAAAACCTGAAGAAGATGGATGTTGGTGGCCTGTCAGGTGAGTCCAGTTTCTAAGTGAGACTGTCAGCTGGCGTCTGGCACAAGGATAATGTTTTGCTTTTGTTCGACCGTATTGAGGAGTCTTTTTTCGCCAGCTCTTTTCACTTTTTAATGACAACATACAGTACACATCGTAATTGGCCCCTTACTTTATCAATTAGCATTGTTAGTCGTATTCTATTATCTGCACATTGTTGTTTATGATGTTTACACGTTTTTTCTATCAAGATTATCTTTACAAATTAACACCACATTTGTTATTGTTGAAGCCAGAATACAATCGGCAGAAGTAAAAAGCTAACACGATGCTATAAACAGACTACACTTAAGGTCGCTCGATATCAACGTCACCACCACCAAGCCTCCAACAACTCTTTCAAGCTTTATTAAAACTGTGTTCCCTGGTAAGTAATTACTCCGTGAATGAATCCACATCTAAGTTTTAAGAGATTTGTGCCCATGTTGCATTATTTGTGAGCTTTATGTGCGTGATGACGTCTAACGTCCTCGCCAAATGAAGTAGTTACTTTTAGCAACTTGTTAGCAATAAGGCTTTAAAAAATCACAAGCGGGTTATAATTGGTGTGTTTTATGTCCTAGAATAAAACTTAAAAATATTTAGTGGTTTTGTTTACCTTATTTCGGGCGATTTACCAAAAACCCATTAAAAAAACCCATAGACTTTGGGGCGATGGAAAGGGAAGTCCTAAAATGCTAACTCGCTTCCGGGTTTTGCGTACAAAAATATGTAATCTCTGAATAAATTAAACAAATCAATTTTTGTTGTGTCCTTGAAGAACGGTGGGGTTGGTAGTTATAAGGTATCTACACACTTTTCTGTTAAAATGTATTATGATATTTTATATTATAAATATAAATATTTATAACCATCTATTTACATATTTTCATGTTTGTTTTTAACAACTAAAGGGATGCACACCGAAGGAACACAAATTTTATTTTTACTATCTTTAATGTTACCATAATCTTTTAATCAGTCAGTTCTTCATAAGGCACAATCTTTTCTTTACTGTTTTCTTGTCCTGTACCTGAGCCCTACTCGATTTTGGATCGATATTTCATATTTCATATTTTCATCATTTTGCGCAAACAGACAGTAGTATATTACATGATATATTACATTACATGATACAGTAAAGTCCTGTACCCTTCGGAGTGCTTACTTTAAGTGCTCTGCCCTGTACAGTAAGGCGTAGTGATGCTCACTTTTAAATAATTTTCTTTCTGCTGATATAAAAGAAAATTTTAACCAGAAATAATGCAGTTTTTACTTCCAGTCGAAATCTTTCTGGATACAGTTCAAAGCAACATTATTATTCACAGAATACACCCTGAAAAACATACTATGCAAATAAAAACACAACCCCTTCATTTCCTTGTATCTTTACCAGGTTGTCTGTATGTTAATACAAACTCCCTTGACTATATCGTTCACATTTAAAGTCATGTTATGCACAAACAATCATTTACAGCTCCTAAAAACACTGAATTGCATCTTAAAATGTTTCCGCATTTCCTGAACCTGCCCTTGTGCTCTTTATCAGCTGAAGCAATACAGCTCTGGTGAATATATGAATACATTTCACCATTTAAATTTACAGCTCAGCATTCAGAAATCAGTCCTCATCTGTCTCGTAACTACTTGTGAAAAATGGCCTCAGCCTCGTCCATCCATCCACCCCCATCCCCACTGATTCTGTCGCACCTGGTCCATCTCATCCCACTGTCAGAGAAGCAGACAGACCATCAGCATCAGTCCCACCTGCTGGGAACCAAGAGCCCCTTCTCATCATTCAGACAGAGGGCACACGCAATTTCCACCACAGCCTAGAACAAACTTTCTCTAGTCCATTAGCATTCCACTTATAGCTGGCTATAAACTGTCAGTCACGTTTCATGAACTACTCCAACGCAGTACTGAAATGAACGTGTTATGTCTCTATTTAGAGCGTTGTGTTTATAGGACTGTACAGTAGTTTTCGCGATGTGATAACTGCAGCCCCCAAACCTCCCACCGCGTATCATCGTTGGGCCTGTTGAATTGGTTGTTTGCCAGATCGATCAAACCCTGTGCAAAAATTGTGCGGTTAAGGGTGCTTTCACCGTCAATTACTGGGTTTTTGTCGGACTCAGGTTTATATTGTTAAATAAACCGTTTTTGACACAATCCTCAGTAAGTTCCCTACTGATTGTTCTCGAAAAACAGTGTGTGCATTTGTTTAGTTTTTTATGTGGAAGTGGTTCAGATAATAATTCAGTTAATTGTTGGTATGGGGGAGGTATTCTCAAAGGATTTCTGGGTAATGATCAGAAACAATAGCTGCATGGATCTTGCCAATAATTAGTGACTGTTTCCATTGTGATTCAGCTACAGGGAGGGCAATCCGTCAGAACACTATAAATTATCCTTTTTTCTGTTTAAACACGGTTGTTTTAGTTGAAATAAATGTAATTTCGATTATTTCTAAAGAGCACTGTTTACCATTCTCTGTATTTTGGCTCATTATGTTTTAGCTGTATAGTTGCAGTTTAGGCATTAATTATAAAATATTATTTATTTATAAATGTCACGTCGAATTGAATAGGATTTATTAGGAACACTTTACAATAAGGTTTCATTTGTTAACGTAATGCACAAGTTTCCTCAGCATTTTTAAGTCTTACACCGTGTCTACACCGGATGCTGTTTTGCTCTTATTGCATCCCATATAACCTGAATTAGTTGGATTGGTGCTTTCCATGTGTGGCCTCGATATCATGAAGCACATTCGGTGAGGTCACAGGTCTTCCATTGTGACTTTCATGAAATTATTTGTTATAGTTGTGTAGGCTCAGATTAAACAAGGGAATGATGGAGAACCATCAAAAAAAACATAAAACAGCAATTGATCATTGAGCAAACATCACACCATGTTACTATAAGAATCAAGCATATGTGAATTTATGAACTGGATTATTTGTATAAATCCTGTTATTTATTCTATGTTGCGGACTGTAGGTGAACACTTGGTATGTGAAATAGCTTATTTAGGGCAATATTAAATAAAAACAAACAGTTTAGAGTTTTATTTTTCAACCGTATGCTGTACACACCCTTCACTTGGTGTAAAGTTGATAGATCTACAGTACATTCAGCATCAACACACCAAAGAGACATTGTTGCTCTGTTCCTAATATGGTATGGGTGCGAAGTTCAGTATGTGTGTCTATGGAATTTGCTACGCTGGCTCTTTTCGCATAAACAAAAAAACTGTTAGGATCCGTTGACAAAACAAAGATTTTTGAAATGCCCCGTGGACAAAGTATAGCTATGTGAGGTACAGAAAAGAGTGACTTCAATGACATAAGGAAGGTTTTTAAAAAGTTGTGAAATTCTTTATATTACTTCAAAAACTGCTTCTATCTTAATCCATTTTATTGTAAGGCAGATGAAATATCTTATCACACCTTCTTTACGGTCACAGCGTAACATAATAAATACACAGTCTCCTCCGTTTAGAAATAGGAGGGCGTATAGACGTGAAATCTGATATTTCGTGATATTTCATCCTTTATTTGTGTTGTGAGGTTTCAATCAAAAAGCTATTCTAAGAAAGATGGGTATCTGCCGCAAGTGGGCGAGGTAAACAGATGATAAGAGATGCATGATGGGAACAGACAATAGACGGAGAGAATGGATAGAATCTTGAGGCAAAGATTGATGTGTCTGAATGGCAGAAATGCAACGGGAACATTTTCTCCGGGATACAGCAGGGCACACAATTGTCATGCACAGTTAAGGTGTAAATAAATATCTACACAAAGAAGATTTAAATGGTGCTGTGGGTGTCAAGCAGCAACGGTAACGAAGCAGATAAGAGTTTTTGGTGGTGTTAGGGCTGCATAATAATGGATAAAATGATCACCACGATTATTTTGCTCAACATGTTAATCACGGTTATTTTGCTCAAAATTTTAATCACGATTAAAAAACTTTTCCGCTACAGCATATTAAGACACTTTACAGCCAATTAATATATTTTAATCTGCCACTATTAAACTTCTGTGACACTGTATTTCAAAGTGAGCTATCATCAATGCACTGCCCCAAAAATTAATCGTGATTAAAACACGATTCATCGTCCAGCCGTAGCACTGAACTGGACTAACTTACACACAGAAGCTTCGCAACTTTATATATCCAACTGTATTTTACATGTTTTTAGATCCCTACGTGAAGATCCACCTGATGCAGAACGGCAAGCGTCTGAAGAAGAAGAAAACGACAATCAAAAAGAACACCCTCAACCCTTACTACAACGAGTCTTTTAGTTTCGAAGTGCCATTCGAACAAATCCAGGTAATGAACTTGCTTCTGTCTTAATTCGATGAGTCTCAATGCTCCGGAACCAAGCTCTGATATGCCAGCAGCCAATCCAGAGCAAATCCCATTTTCCATGTCTGTTGCCGACAATTACTGTTTGAACGAACCCTGCACATCAAATTTATAGACGGCTGTAATAGGCCAGCTAAAGCCCAAAGAGTAACTCGGGAAGCGCGATAAAGCTCCGCGTGAGGCTTTTAAAAAGTTTGGTTGCTAATTAGTCGGAGAATAGAAAGGATGCAATGCTTGCTAGTGCAATAAGAGTAAAATTGCTTCAAATTGATTTAGCATTTCACGGTTCAAAGGATACATTTTATGCTTCGAGCAAGCTACTTTGAATGCAAAGTGTGTCTGGAGGTCTGTTAACCAGAGAGCCCTACCTCCCCGTTCAGAAAGACGCTTCTAACAGCGGCTTTCCTCAACTAACAGATCCTAGCTCATTGTATATCCCTCAATATTTCATTATATGCCAAATTAGCTCCGGCTCCCGAGAACAACGGCCCCAGGCTTGTTCTCATTGGTCAGTGGAATCCACGGATAATCAAAGGGCTCTGAAGATGTTCATATTGTCTGCTTGCTTTCAGGCTCTGAGTAAACTCAGAGGAAGCCATTGACCCTTACCTTTGTCCTTAAGTTGTGTGTTTGCAAGTCAATTTACCGTAGTTATCATTCCGTGGCATTTTTTTGGTATCTGACAACACGCTTTTCAAAGGCCAACACTGTTACGAAGTAACAGACCCTGAAACCGACTCTCACGCTGAGATAATTGTGGTGGTATTTGTGAAAATGGTCTGTGACGCAAACTGTTGCGTCACTGTGTATTTTGGGTTATCGAAGAATGTTGCTCAAGCACAGTAACGCGGGGTGAGATGTTTACCATATTTTCAGTGAAACTGGCGTTAAAATAATGCACCCAGCCTGTGCAAATATAAAAAAACGCTACCTTGGTCACAAATGTATTCCTTGTGGAAAAAACTCAACACAAGCTTATGAACTATGAAGTCACAAGTTTGTATAATCGCTGTACGCCGTTCTATAATCGTGCCTCTTTCATTTCTGTTACAGAAAGTACAAGTTGTTGTAACTGTTCTGGACTATGACAAGATTGGCAAGAACGATGCCATCGGCAAAGTGTTTGTGGGCTTGAACAGCACAGGCACTGAGATCCGTCATTGGTCAGACATGCTGGCCAATCCAAGGAGACCCATCGCTCAGTGGCACGTGCTCAAGCCAGAAGAAGAAGTGGAGGCCCAGCTGGCTGCTCAGAAAAAATAGAGCAGCCCAAACCCCCCAAATCTATCCGTGTAGTGCTCTTTACCCAGTGCGTGTAAATACCTCAGTGATATAAAGATTCATGCACCCTCATTTTTTATTTATTGTCTTACAAAACTGCCATTTTCTGTATTTGGACAACCCATCTCCTCGAGATGTTGTGTTGTCACGTCAGTTTCGAATCCTTACCGTCCAAAAAACTTTTCCCTCTCCTATATCGTTTCACCGCCATCCATAACTTTAAAATCCCCAACCAAATGCCCCCTTATTTTAAGCAATATGATCTGTATAGATAGCGCATGACTGGAGGAATTTATTGTACCACAGGTGTATATATCAGTATGCAGACAAAAAAGATTTCTAGTTTATGTGTTTGTATGTTGTTACCCGTTTCCTAATCTGTGTATATCTCAATGTTTTTAATAAGATGTTCTATTTTAAATTATGTAAATGCAGACATAGAAGAGCCAATATTATATATAACGGGATTTAAGAATTTTAACTTATTGCATTCCACTAAAATATGCGATATATATCTATATCTATATATATATATACATATTTACGAGTTAAAGAATTCCAATCTGCAAGATGCTAGTGGAGGTAAACTCACTTCGTAAAGGACGATTTTGCGCTTCATGTTTACTTAAAAAAACAAATACAGATATACACATGAAATACACACACAACACAAAGGCCATTAACTAATATGGTTTCATGATATAAATAGAATATGCTGCTGGAAATTATACAAGCACATGATTTCGTAACAACGTTTTTGTACTCATTTCTCAAACTGAGGACCTGTGCACTTCGCTTTTTAAACGACTATATTTACAGGAATTGTTACTTGACGAAAACCAATCAGCCTTTTCTTTTTTTCATTTCTCATGCCAACAGACCTTCAAATTGTGATGCTGTTAACTTTTAGTAAAACGGGTCCCCAGTTTGCTTCTTTTTTTTGTTTGTTTGTTTTTTGATTTCTGAAACCCTTTTATCTTCCCGAATCCAATTTGTCTCCTTTACAAAACTGGAAACCGACAATTTATGGGACAGTCAAAAGCTGTAGCCATTGTGTCCTTGAAGCTAGATTAACAATGTGTTTGTGAACTTTTCCTTTTAATAGTCTTGTTCTGTTGAGGATTTACGGTTCAGCCTCCAAAAATTGAAACCAGGAGTTTTGACTCTAGCTTTAGGACTACTACTTTTTAGATTAAGTCAAGTCGTCTGAATATTTTTGGTAACTGCATGATTTTTTTTACGATCTTTGCTAAAGGCTGGGTAATGGGGGGGGGGGGGAGTTCTATTTACACCGGGGCGTCTATTTCAAAAGACTCCCTTGCCTTCAATCAAAAGGTAATCAACCTTTGAGGGACCGGCACATTTGAAGTGGTCAGTCCAGATGAGCCAACGTATTATACGACGTTGGCGGAGGAGAGGCGAGCTTTTAAACACTGCCATTCTTTTCAGGGAGGTACCAAGTGTACGTGACCCCTCCCTCCATGCACACTCCACTTAGAGTAGTGGTTGTAGCTTTGGTTCATTGAGGAACAATGTATTTTGGCCACAATGGTGCCCTAAACAGCAGTCTTTGCTTTTTGTTGCCTTCTGACAGTGACAATAGAGTTAGCCATGCTTAACTGCCAATCCTTTCCCCCTTTGGCTACTGTTTTGCACTGTACCCTCTGTAAAACGTCAGTTGCTTCAAGGCAACAATATAGTTTTATATTGGACATCAGGTTGGAAAATGAGCTCCAACTCGCGTCCAAGACCTCAGCTTGCACAGTCTATTCAATCAAAACTACACGAAAGCAACAAAGGCCAAGTTTAACACCACAAGCATTAGCCAATCTTTAACAATAACCGTAAAAGTTAATGGTCTGCACAGGTGATTACGTTACATTCTAATGTCCTTTACTACGGGTCTAACAAGAGGGTGAATAAGAGTTTAGTCCATTAAAACCATGAGTTATCTCGGAGGAACCTCTTGTGTACACTAGATGCTAGCTTCAGACGGAGTTACTAAGTGTTTTCAATGTTACTATGTAGGTGATAGCGCTGTTCCTTAAAACTAAAAAGAAGAAAAAAAGCTGTTCGTCATTCCATAGGAGTCTTTAGAGACTGCTTTGTGTATCACTGTGACTGCGGTGTGTGCTTAGCGTTGTAGTTCTCAGTAGGTAGCGACCACCTTGTACTATAGTGATGTTGTGCTACCATTCCTCTATTGCATAAACGGAGTGCAAATGAATTAACGAAAGCACATCAGTCAAGCATCGTCAGTTTCTAATAACCGCGGGCCGGCGTGACGACAAGAAGGCAAGACGATTCCAAGCGCACGTGGGTCGATTCACACAGCATTTTGTTGAGCACTGTGCAATATGTGTATGTTCATTCCCTAGTGTTCAAATGGGGGGACAAAAATACCCCAAAAATGAAACCCTATACAGTGAAACGTATTCCATAGACCATAGTCTAGTTAGGTCGCAGCACATTGTGTGTAGTGTGGAGCTCAATATGTGTAAACCCGTTAGGGATTCCTCCATTTCTTTGCCCCGTTTTTCCTGCACACAGATCCGACCATCCAAATATTCGGGTAAAGGTTTAGGATGTACTCTAAACATGAGAATTTCTCTATATAAATGAAGATATTAAAATCCATACCCATCCAAAATAGGTGTATATATTTTTATATTTGTCCTGATATAATTTCCTCATCACCATGAATATAAGAGAACTGTATCTTGTTATTGAAACTTATATGTTGTACTATTAATGATTGGCTGTACCATTTTGTTACCGCTGTTATAATGACATTCATGACTATTATCTGGTTATTGTTCCTTTAGTGCCCTATTGAACACCATTTTATATTTATTATGGAAATCAGAATGTACAGTATGGACTGTGTGTTTTGTTTTTACTTCTTCTTGTGGGACCAAGTATAGTTGGCACTTTCATTTCAATGTTGCAATAAATATTGATTCATGTGTTTCATTCATAGCTGAATATAATTTCTTACCTTGTCGGAGAGATTTAACCTGGAGGAGGACTCCAGACATCTTTAACGTATACTCGCAACTATAGGTACAAATTATTACTCTACTAAAGCAACTCCTATGTTAACTTATCTACTCTTATTTATCTACAATATCTTAATATATATACAAAGCTTGTTTAAAAAAACAAGGATAAGATGCCGTTTCGAGAATTATTACAGTAATCTATTTATTTCTTAGCAAAAGGGTGATTGTAATATCAGGTGTCTACCCGTCAATAAAAAATCCAGAACTGGACATACAGAACAGTAAAAGACAGCATTGCTTATTGAACTTCAGAGGTTTGTAAAGTAGTATGAAAAGCCATTTCTAGCCCTGCAAAGCAATGCTATCTTTTTCTCAAGCTTACCAAAGCACGCCAACAGCTCTGACAACTGCACCCAATAAGCGCCACATAAGAAAAATCCCAAACAATACTCCGATACTTGACGACGACAAAACGCCACATGTAACCTTTCAAGGAAAAGCTGTGTAAAGAATTAGAATCTGATGCTGTAGGGAAATCCTAGTTGCCTTTGTGTATATCAACTGCCTGCTTGAGTATTTTTGTGTGTGGAAATTTTCTCTGTAATCTTGTAGAACTGTTCGGGGTGTTTTTCCTGCCATACTGCTGCCCAAGCGGCCAGCTGACAGTTATATTGCTGTATACCTTCATTTTTGATGAGGTGTTTTACAATTTCGTTTCACTTTGTGTAGTGATTCACTCTGTGGAGTTTCTGACTGTTGTTATATAACTTCATATACACAAATGTTCAATAAAAATGTTTTATTTCCTGTTGATAGAGAAATATCTCAAGAGCTTTTTTGTCTTTGAAGGGTCATCATTCCACTGGAAATTGCATCTGATTGAATGACATCCAAAGATTGCCATGTCCTTTACAAAAATGTATCTGTATAGGTAACAATAGTATATATCTCTTATAGCTGTATATGTATATATATCATTTTTCATAGAATGTATTTTGTTAAAAGAAGTGTGAATTATGGTTTTATATTTGTAGTAAATCCTTGTGGGAGTGGTTTTAAAAGATCCATTTCAGTGTGCCTTCAGATGTAAAATAACAAATGTTGGTTATAATAAAATAGATGACAGCAGAGGGGTTGTCACATTGATAAATGACCGTGACATTTCAAGCAAGGTCAGTTTTTTGAGACCTGATGTGTCACACCTCAGGGAGAAAGAACGAACTGAACACACCCCCTAAACTTACCCCTCACAGAACCTTCGTGCATTTTTACATTTTTATTAAAACAAGTTTATTTACTAAACAAGTTTATTAAGCCATTTAAAATACAAGGACCGTTGGGGGTGTCCTGACCAGTGTTGGGTGTAACTAGTTACTAAGTAATTAGTTACTGTAATTTAATTACTTTTCCCTTGAAAAGTAAAGTAAGGGATTACTCTTATTTTTTCTGTAATTTAATTACAGTTACTTTTGATGTAATTAAACTAAATACTTTGTGTAATATGTGTGTGCAATAGTGGAATTGACATCAAAATTCAAAGTCTAACTTTAAAATCTGTGCTTTAATGTATAATTCTCACATTTGTAATACTTTGGTTAATAAGAGTACTTTATGTAGTTTAATATTATTTATTTGAATGAATTAAATAAGCCGTTTCATGTCTATCCTTCAATCACTTAACTAATCAAGGTTGATGTAGGATATAGAAAGTAATTAGTAATAAGTAACTAAATACTTTTTGGAGAGAGTAATTTGTACAGTAATCTAATTACACTATTGAATATGTAATTAGTAACTAGTAATTACTTTTTCAGAGTAATTTACCCAACACTGGTCCTGACAATGTCGCAGGTATAAGGATTTTTCTGTGTTATTCTTCTAATGTAAGACAAACCTATGGAGCCCCTTAGGGGACAGGAATGTAATGGATTTTTGTAACATTTTTTGCGGGATTTTTTGCATTAACTCCTGCACCAAACATTTTCAGAAATGTAATTCCCGAGATGTCCCCTAAAGGGCTCGGTTCAAAACAGCACAAGACATCTCGAGACATTTCACACACACCGATTTAGCAGGAAATCTACTTGTTATATTGTGAAACTGCTATGTTCCACTGTTTGAAGTACAATACCAGATTAATTCTAGAGAACTTTAGACACTGCCAACTACTGTATGAAAAATAAAAATAGTGTACCGTTAAAGATCTGGAGGTCTGGAAAACATCTGCTGTGTTAAAATATCTAAGAGATGTCTTAGAAAGGTCAGTTTTACATTCCTTTCAAATCATAAACATCTTACAAACATCTTTAGATGTCTATATGACATCTGATAGTAGACGTCTCAGAGACGTATTGCAGAGTAAAGAATAAAAAATAGACATCAAGTAGACGTCTCGCAGATGTATGTGTGCTATCAGGGTATGATGGTCATATAAACTGAGCTCAATCTGCACCAGTTTAGTGGTGAGTGTTTGTTTCTGTTCTGTTTCTGTCATTGAAATGTAATGTCATTGACTTATTGATTGGCTTGTTTTTCTATTCCTTGTATGTTCTAGTCTAAATAATTAGCGTTGCTTATCTTGCATTCGTACTAACGGTAGTTTAATAGCTCTGTTTAGGTTGAGTTTTCCTGATTGGCATGTTTATCACTGCCAAGTCTGTTGTGCTTTTGTCGCTATAGCAAGTCTTCTGCTTTCCATTTAATTGCTGAAAATAATTTACATAGGACAGTACAAAAATAGAAATGCTTCCATTGAGCTTCAATTTTGAGGTTTTCAGACTATACTGTATATATGAAGTGTTTGGTTCCAAATGAGATAACATTTTTTAAAAATCTTTTTTTTATTGTGCATTCCAATATCAATCAATCAAACTGCAGTTGGTTTGTTTTGATTTAAGCCAGTTAAACTAAAAATATACAGATAAACTAACACAATAAAAACAAGATAACATAATAAAAAACTGATTTTTGATGTTTTTTTTACTTTTTGGAACTAAGCTATTCATATATAAATCTAAAACTAGTGACTTATGATATACTGGAAACTAAATATGAATGCTTGGCTAATGAACTTTTATTTGTGATGGTGTTGCTTAAAGAATAAACACTAGTGTACACTGTAGAGTAATCCAAACGTAGTACATGTGTGTTTAACTATTACCTGCATGCATTTTGAGGCCAAGTCTATAATATGAAACAACATTTCCATGTATTTAGTTCAAAGTCCTCCATTTCAGGTTTACTGAAGCCTATAGAGTTATCCTCACAGTATTGGCTGTCAGGAGTAAGCACATGGAAGCACTGATCATGAAATTTGGGTTCCTTTAAGAACAAGATAAGAGAGGAAGGGTGGGGGTCCCCGGGCTATCAGCTCCACAAGATCAAATGCATTTCGGTATACATGATTTCGAACACCTCGCACCATTACGTACATATTACTCAGCAGCCCGCTGCTTCATCTTGAGTAGATCTTCAAGGTCTGCTTAAGAGCAATGAATACGAGATGAGACCTGTGACCGAGTGTGCGATCAAACTCAAGCATGGGTGCAGAATCTGAGAAGAGTTATAAATCCTTCAGATACAGCGTATATAAAAATCCTCATGTTATTTTTTGTAGCAATTCTGTTTATTTATAGGTGGCGATACAATGTTTATCCTGATAAAAAATTCACATGATTGTCAAGTCATTCTATACAGCAGTAATAGGTACTATTGTGACAGGTCCGTTATTTCCTCATTAAAGCTAGCTTGACTCCTGCCACTTTACTGATGTTTTGTGACTCCAGACCACCAGAGGGCACAAGTAGTTGTTCTTTGCAGTCTTTTACTCTAGAATAATGTTTATCAAAGAAATATATGTGATTTCTTAAAATTAAGAGCAAGAGTGATAATCTGATCCTTTGAATATAAAATGGATATTAGCAGAGCCACAACTTTTTCTATTGTCCCGTGTTTTGTAACAAATACAGATAATGCATACAGTACTTGTTCTAGATGTCCTTTGGTTGTTTAACAGTTGTTTAATAATACACATGATTCCAGTAAAGTTGTTGCACGCACAAAGGCCACTGCTGAACTACCTGAAGATGGGATTTTATTACTTATAACAGGCTAAAAAAATGTCACTGAGCCATGAATTCATATTTATACAGCATTGTCTCCATTTATTAGTTCAGTCAGGTGTTATTTCGTTTTTTACTTTGTGTTTCTTTACACTGAATTGACACTAAATTGTAATCTCATAGTGAATAGATTACATGTATATTGATCGTGTTTCAGTACTCTAGTTAGAGGATATTCTGGTTGTTTATTTCCTTATTAATCCAGTCAGATCCACTTTATGTTAATAGCTGCCTGATATTAATTCCAGGAGGAGTGGTGTAGTGTTTAAATTGGCCAGTATTCAAATTGTTTCTGGTTTGATCCTTGATTTTGCTTTCCATGCAAAATTATCTGCATCATATCTGCGGGTGAGAGTGCTTTGCTGAAAGTTCTGGAGCTCTTCTACACATCCTGTTTCAGTGATGCTGGTATACATTGGCTATCAGTAAAAATGTATGTCTAAGTTGAACACTCGGCCAAAAATAACATTCGTATGAACAAAGAATGACCTCTTACTCTTATTATTACACTTATATTTTTGCTGGGATTTTTAAACCAGAATATTCAATGGAAGGTGAATATATAAATGTTATCTCTGGAAGGCAATTTTCATATTTGCTAGCATTTAATTCAAAGTCTAGAACAAGCACAAGAGACATTACACACAGAATGGGTGTGATTTACAGGTAGACAGTGAGTATTGTGTCTTTGCAGTGTTAAAGTTCACTGATGTTTGTGTCTTGACTCTTCCTAGAAGAATTTGTATGCTTCTCCATAAAAATGCAAATTTAAAAGCATGCCTGTCCTGCAGCTCTAGAAAGGGGGATGAAGCAATTACTGAAGCATTAGTGCGGCAGCAAGCATTCCACTCACAGGGTGAGAGCTGTAATGACCACAAAGGCATTGCTTTATTAATATGCAGCCTCACCTTGCTGCAGTCCATGCATCCTCCGGATAGCAGTGTGCCTGCCTCCTGCAATCTCTTGATTGGTTTAATGAATTCCTTATGATATCCTGCATTGGCAACATGTCAAATCACACATATGCTGCACTTGGTGAATCTTAAAAAAATGGTAAATTGGTAAAGTCATAGTTAAAGCATTATGCAAAAAAAAAAACACCTGTGCAGATTTTTAATCCTGACTTAATTTGATTTCCTTGGTGGTCAAGACTTTCGTATCTCATTCTGGAGTTGAGAAATTAAGATGTTATTAACCATTAATTTCACAAAAAAAGATCCCGCCCACAACAACAACAAAAATAATATCTTTATATCTCTGCTCAACAGTGACATAGAGAAACAAAACCAACGTTCCTGTGCACATCTTGACCTGCTCTTTTAGTGGTATGAATTTCAAGATTACCCCTTAGTGTTTTTTTGTTGTTAATGTATTACCTTTTTTAAAACTCGTATTCTTGTTTCAGTTAATACTTATTCTTTATCAATGAATGCAAATTCATTCTTATCTGCATTATACAATTAATTATTAAAAACTAAGAGACAAATGCATACTATTTATGGTTGACATCAAACATGTAGTCGCAGGGCTGTGCGTTAACTTTTTTTGCACATAGCACCGGTTCTACAGAGGCTTAAAGTTTTGTAGCTAAAAAGTATAAAAAGTGCAGTGCATTACATAAACAGGCAAGTAAATGACAAAGGACATTAACGGTACATGCAGATGGATATAGGGCCACATCATTTGTAGTTTTTCCCAAATTCGTTTTTCCTTTTTAATTGTTCCGAGTTCTGTATTTTCAATGTTTTACTATACAATAGTAAATACATTTGTCCATAAAAACTGTAGTATACTATAGTATTTATAATAGAATAATTATTTCATTCTAATGAAATTATTGGGTACTACAGTATTGTTTAACCTTACTATAGTACATATTAAAATATGCTATAGTGTTTACAACAGTTTGTTTCCAGGTTTACAACAAATGTACTACAAATAAATATATATTTTTCATCTGGTACAAATTAAGCGGACCTTTATTTTGGCGGGTCGTCGCAAAGACGCTTGAGGTTCATTGTGTTTGACGGTGGCTTCACTCAAACAGTGAAACGCGTTTCAAATATCTCTGTGGATATGAAGTTCCCGTGTTCATGTCCTCATGTACTGAGATACAAACAAATCCACGAGTGTCAAGCTTGTACCATGTTAAAGTGTGCAACTCATTCACTCGGGTATGAAGAAAAAGATCAAATTACCAGGAGAACTGTCTCAAACATGTACTGACCAGCCATTCGTAAGTTCTTTCTTAAATGAGAACGTAAAGTCCCCACTAGAGGCTTGGTAACTACTAGCTAGTTTTGTGTTATTCGGTTGCACCATTTGGTCTTAAGGCAGAGCGTAGCAAATAGTTCGCAAGCTCTCCGTAAAGTAATGCGTAGTCGCATATGACGTTTACCTTCAATAGGTCAATAGCAGCCTTTGAATTTGTGTTGAAATGTTGTGAATTTCAAACGTTTTTGATTAAAACCATTTTTACATAACATAATAACTGTAAAAAAAAAAAAAAAAATAGAATACTACCTAATTATGAATAACATAATAGGTATTAAATATTTCAAATTAAACAAGATTTATAAACACATTTATTTAAAAACAATGCAGCATAATAAAATCATAATAAATTACATGTTATACGTGATTTCATTTTACGGCCAACTGCCAATGAAATAAAAAAGATGATTTTATTTTGACATGCATAACACAGGCAGATGGATGCACGCACGGAGGTGTACTATTCGGTTTTATTCCTAGTTACTCCTGACGCGAGGCTTCCGTAAATATTTAGTTTATACGTAACGTTACGCTTCAACTAAGTTGAATGGTGCAACTCACAAATATTTAGTAGTGTGTAGGTTGTAACTTAGTGCCCGTTTAAGTCAAAACTAGGCTAAGTTGTAACTTACACACAGATGGTGCAACCGGCCCCTGGTGTTTACCTGCATGTGAGTGGTTGTAGAGACCAGAGAAGCCTGGTTTAAGCCCCAGCTGAGGAGTTGAAGGTAGGAGGAGCCTGCCTGACACCAAGGAGGTGGAAAAGCACCACCAGTAAGAGGTTGGAGCAGGAGCCTGCCTGACAAGATGAGGTAAGTGGTTGAAGCTGTGAGGGTGGTGGGGTTGTATGTAGCTGTGGGCACTGTATGCAGCTTGGCTTGTTTGAATGCTATGACATTTCTTATGTGTTGAAGAGGTATGAAGAAAAAGATACAATTACCAGGAGAACTGACCTTGGTGTGCAGGCCCCAGTTGATCTGAGGTATGAGCTCTAAAGGCACTAAATCTCTTGGTCCTTTGTTCCAGCCTGGCTTGTTTGAATGTTCTGACATGTCTTATATGTTGCAGCACAAAGAGGTGGAGCCTGACACCGGGGAGGTGGAGCCTGACACCGGGGAGAGGAGGTAAGTGGAGTCAACGGTGTGTTCGACTTCATGTGGTGCCGCAAAAACCGATAGGCGGATGACATCACATTACCAGGAGAGAGAGTCAACTGCATACACTTTTGAATTACTCTCACGGTACTGTGATGCCATGTGCAGATCGGTCTGAGCGGCGCCGCATGAAGACTGCAGGGGGGTGGTATGTTAAAAAAATTTTGGAGACAAATTTTTCTTTTTTTTGGACCAATAAATGGAATTTATAACCCCCTCTTGACACGCTCTGGAATCTCGGGGAGAGACACGCTCCGGTGTTTCCCCCCTTCTGTGGGTACCCATTTACGGACTTCCGCACTTCACACACGGGTCTGCCAACCTGTGTGTTGCGGCTTACGGTTATGTGCAGGTCAGCCACCTGGCCTTGAACTCTGAACCTTCTGATTCAGCACCAGTGCTCATACCCCCTGAGCCACTTGGTCCTGCACACTTGTGGCTGTTCTCCTGGCATGTTTGTCATTCATTTTACACTTTAGACGCTTTAGAAAAAGCAGAAGCATGCAAACTCTAACAACTGGTCTTGAACCCTGAGCAACTTGCTCCACTATTAGTGCTCTTACCACTGAGCCACTGGAGTCTGCACGCTTGCAGTGGTTCTCCTGGTGTGTTCATCTTTCATTATACTTTTTAGATGCATAGGAATAGTGCAGAGACACGAAAACTCTTAACAACTCTGTCTTGAACACTAAACCATCTGATCTACTGTCAGTGCTCTTACCACTGAGCCACTGGATTCTGCACACTTGCAGTGGTTCTCCTGGCGTGTTCATCTTTTATTCACGCCACTTTGATCGCATAAGAAACGTACAGTGTTACACAAACTCTGTCAAGATGGACTTGAACACAGGAGTTTCTGATCCCATGGCAGTGCTCATGTGCTCTGCGCCAATGGCTCCCACAACCTTCTGATTGTATACATACAGGTTGCAGAAGAAGTGTCAGTGAGCACATAGAGTAAGTTAGCCTGGACTTGAACCCTTAACCACATAGTCTAAGGTTATGTTGGTTCATACCACTGGACCACTGCTCCCAACACGTTGTGGCTGGTTCACGTGGTGGGTGAAGACTTAAACTCTCATCATTCTATGCTCCTTCCGTGTCGTTAAGCTATGCCTTTGTCATTGTTTTGCGACCTCTAATGATGAACTGCATACTGTTCCTTTAACGACCATTTATTTTGGCAGATTTTTTTCTTACCAATCTCATCAACTCTTGTGTGCTTTGTAAATTAAACCTGTGCCATTGGAACTATCAGCACCAAACAAACACACTATCTATATAAATGGAGTGAAAATGTAGAACATGTATTAATGGAATGTTAAAAATATAAATTTGAGAGAACAATACGTAATCTACCATATCTAAAACTGGGTCTTTTCCTAGTGTACCAGACCCGCTGGCCTACTCAACAACATAATCTCTAAAGTCAAAAATCAGGATTTGAACTCTAGACCATCAGGTCTCGTGTCAGTGCTCATACTTCTGAACCACTAGAGCCATGTGTAATCAAATATTGTTTCTTACAGATTAATGTTGTTTAAGTAAAGATTAGGCAGGGGAAGACCTCAATGGAGTATTTGTACTGTTAACACAATACACCTGTAGGACAAAAATGAGAATGAGAGAGACGGGCTTGTCTGTAAATTGAAAAAGATTCATTACGTTTTGGTAAATATTTAGTGAGAGTTGATGGAATGAGTTTAGTTTTTATTCTTTTTTGGGAAATGCCACTTGGAAGATCTTGGTTTTGATTTGTATACTGGTTTTTTTCTGGGGCTGGAGAGGAAAAATTTGTCCTGCAGTCAAAGTATGAGGACTGACGGTGGGGTTTTATAGTAACTGTCATTCTGTTCATGGTCAGAGTCCCCTTCTTATTTCAACAGATGGCTGTTGCATTGCCCGTGGTTTCACAGGCATCAAGATGCCTCACCAAATTGATATCTTTCATCTTTTTCTATAAATCAGTAAAAATGAAAAAGAATAAAAATCGACATTTTTCAAGTGGCAGGTGAAAAGGTAAAACATTAAACAAGAAACTGTCACACGGACACACTTTTTGACCTGTGACCCGATTCATTTGTTTCACAATTTAAAGTTTATTTCATATGAATATTTGGGCTATGGTTACTAATTGTTGAATTTTGATGAGTGTTACACATATGAACTGAACATGCAGATTAAGACTAATCAGAATCTTTTGCAAATCAACTCTTGATAAGTTGTCTCAGCTCTCACAAATTTGTCTCAATATGAATAAAACACCCTCCTTCACATCAAAACCTTCAATTGTGATGATGCAAGTGTGAGTCTGTTCTCAACCTGTTTAAATGCTCTACTCTTCATCACAACGGTAACATCAGAATCGCTTTCCAGCTCATTCTCCTTCACAACTCCTTCCTGGTGGAACATTCTTAAAAAACGGTGTACTGAGAAAACTAAGAGGAAACATTATAGTATCTCCATTTGAAGGTCAAAGGCTGTTAATGGTGATGTGTCCGGTCCTGTTATGGTCACTCCTTTGTTTAGATCATATTGACAGGAACATTAAAGGAGTAGTTTACCTTAGAAGAAGTTGTGTCACCATTTACTCACAGTCTTGTCATTTCAAACCTTTCTTCCTTCCGCAGAACACAAAAGATATTTTGAAGAATGTTGAGACGTGAAGCAGAAGCTCACCTGTCCAGTAACTCCAGAGCTACAGAAAAGAGTATAGATAACAAGAGGCGAAACTCAATATTACGTTCCATTGCAACACCAGCACCCTGAGCTTCCACCATTTTGGGGTGAACGTGACTCGGCTCATTTCTGTTGCGATGGCAATACCAGCTTCTTTGTTAAATTTTTTTTAGCTGAAATTCAACCTGAATGATGATAATACATGATGACAAAAGCCTTGGCTCGCTAAAAAACCATGTCAGTTATCAAGCATTTTCACCCCAAAATGGTAGCCGCTCCATTTCCCAAAAAGCACCAGAGTTTCGCCTTGAGGTATCTACACTCTTTGGCTACATTATGTCATCCGTTCGTCAGGCGGATGACGTCAAAGTACCACGAGAGCGATTCGAAAGAAAACTTTTTACGGTTTTTCGAATCGCTCTCGCTGTACTTTGATCTCATCTGCCTGTCGGCTCTTGCGGCGTCTCAACAAGCCTATTGTCTCCATAGTCATGAGACAGGATGTTGATCCTCTGCTCTGAAAGTCCCAACTTAGCAACCAGTGTCTCCCCCAAACTTCTTGTAACCATGAAGATAGATGTTTGGAGAATAGAGGTGGTATTGGTGGAATGCAATAGCTGCTCATCTTTCATCTCACCGGTTTGAGAATCCCAGATCTATAAAACAAGAGAAAATGGTGAACAAACACATGAGAACATTATGAACAATGAAAACCAAACACAAAGCTGAATGTCAAATATCCAGATATTTTGTTTGTTTGTTTACCTTAGCCTGTATGTTTAGTTAGGTCTGTAATGTAAAGATTAGGTTTAATGTAGGTTTAGTTTTTATATAGTGCGATAGCTGTGATGGCATTAAACAGCTCTGTGATGTTCTCACCTTACACCAATCATACAGGACAACATCAGAGCTTCCCAAAACACCAATCGACTTGTAAGAAATGTGAATACAGTAGTCCAAATTTGCAGTCCACAATGTCAAAAGAGAAAACAAACCACTTATTTTAAAATACCATTCAATTTTTTCTATTATTGGACTTTTTATATAGGCTACAGCTCACATATATCATCTTTAGTTCTCGCAAAGCAACAATCAATGACAAGGAAGTTCACCAAGAAATCCTAAATGTAAACAACACGCATAATAAACCTATACAATAGATAACTGTGTATATTACTTTTGAAGTGAGATTATAAAATTACATGATAAAATCATTTCTATACTGTTCTCATCTTTTTACTGTTTATTTAAATGTTGCTGTTTGCATGAGAAATAATCCAGGCAGAGAAAATAATTTTATGGTAGATGTCATAGCCTCTGATGTTTAAGATGTGTCAGGAGGACAACCAGGTGTTTAGTGCAGGTGAGAACTGTGGAGGAGGAATGTGTAAATACACCGCGAGCTGAGGAACGCACAACAGGCCCACGTGAAGCCACCGCTCGATGCGCACGCGACGGGCCGATCCAGGTTTCTGCTGCAGAGAGTGAGAGAAAAGCGTGCAGACAACACAGGAGCGTTACTTGAATGCTACAACAAAGGTATTAAATCGATAAAATAGTTACTTGCAGGAAAGTCCCGTGTCATGCCCGATTCCTGCGCTGTATCGCGTGTCTCGGTCGTTTTTGCTGCTGAGGTTGAATATGTGGCTACTAAGCGTCATGCAGGACCTGTATTTACATAAGATTAACAAGTTAACGTTACTGTCCAAAGTTTGTGCGGCGATTGTTATCAAGCGTCATGTTGCTTGATCCAAAGATCCAAAGGTTTCGGGGTTGTAGCGAAGCCCGCTTGTGCCACCTAGTGGAGTGGATGGCGCACTGAAATTTAAGGTCAAGTCAAAGAAAATAAGTATGTAATATGGGAAAACAAGAAAGAATTAAACTATATACAAAGTACTGGAATTTAGTAGAGGGGAGAATATCAAATATATGAATAAAACCATAATACTTTACATTAGGTTGCGGTAGGGGGCGGTATGGCACCGTTAACCTCACAAAACCGAAAGCCAAAAGTGACCACGAAACGCAGGGACGCTGCAGTTCATAGAATTTACCATTACTGATTAAAAACAAATTTGCGATTTTGTTATGGTACTGGTATACACTGGAATATAAACCTCTTTTATTCCGCTGATAAGGTAAGACGACATGATGATGTAGATACCTTACTTTTGGTTCACAATTAAACGATGCTTTCTCGTTGGTATTTGCAGACTAATGGTCTGATTTAAACAGATCCGTCATATTTTGTGGTACAGCTTTTGGAAATATCCATCTCACCTTGCACATATAAGCTGTTTTGCCACACGCGTGTTTTAGGTACAAACGCCCACGTGGACGCTGAATTGTATGCCAACTACGCCGCCATATTAGGCAGGACGAGACTGGCAAGAATTCAATTTGCTTTACCG
Organism: Triplophysa rosa; assembly: GCF_024868665.1. Classification (NCBI taxonomy): domain Eukaryota; kingdom Metazoa; phylum Chordata; class Actinopteri; order Cypriniformes; family Nemacheilidae; genus Triplophysa; species Triplophysa rosa. The sequence goes on from NC_079913.1 coordinate 10,364,551, forward strand.
TCGCCTCTGTATGTAAGCACACACTAGCTGTACTTTCTGGGTCTTGTTCAGGTGCAGTATATGCACAGTAGATATTTGCGTCCACGCAAGCGAACGGTTAGCTTCTTGCGTGCGAGCAAACGGGAACAACTGGCGTGCTGGTTATAAACCCTCACGCGCATAACAACCTCTTTCATCAGGAAAAGCCCGAGGTGCGCGCATTACAAGCTCTCACGCGAGTAAATTTGCAATGTGCGTTTGTAATATTAATATGCAGCAATCAAGCCAAATATCGTCAAAGGAATCAGTTATTGCCAAAATGTCTGACTATCAATATACTATCGTCTTATTCTGTTAATACTTAATATTAATTAAGTAAATATTGTCTGCATTATACAATTAATTATTAAAAAATAAGAGACTAAAGCATACTAACGTTTATATACAATCAGTCAATTTTAGGTATAAGTAGCCTACGCAGCTTTTTAAATTGCTATTTCAAGCCTGGCTTGTTTTAAATGTTCTGACATTTCTTATGTGTTGCAGAGGTATGACGAAAAAGATACAATTACCAGGAGATCTGACCTTGGTGTGCATTCCTCAGCGGATAAAGAGGTATGAGCAGTGACACTGAATCTCTTGGTCCTTTGTTCCAGCCTGGCTTGTTTGAATGTTCTGACATGTCTTATATGTTGCAGCACAAAGAGGTGGAGCCTGACACTAGGGAGGTGGAGCCTGACACCAGGGAGAGGAGGTAAGTGGGGTCAACGGTGTGTTCGACTTCATGCGGTGCCGCAAAAACCGACAGACAGATGACATCACATTATCAGGAGAGAGAGTCAACTGCATACACTTTTGAATTACTCTCATGGTACTGTGATGCCATGTGCAGATCGGTCTGAGCGGCACCGCGTGAAGACTGCAGGGGGTGGTATGTTAAAGAAATTTTTGGAAGCAAATTTTTCTTTTTTGGACAATAAATGGAATTTAGCATATAACCCCCTCTTTACACACTCCGGTGTTTCCCCCCTTCTGTGGGTACCCATTTACAGACTTCCCAGTTCTGCCAACCTGTGTGTTGGCTTACGGTTATGCGCAGGTCAGCCACCTGGCCTTGAACTCTGAACCTTCTGATTCAGCAACAGTGCTCATACCCCCTGAGCCACTTGGTCCTGCACACTTGTGGTTGTTCTCCTGGCATGCTTGTCATTCATTTTACACTTTAGAAAAGGCAGAAGCACGCAAACTCTAACAACTGGTCTTGAACCCTGAGCCACCTGCTCCCCTATTAGTTCTCTTACCACTGAGCCACTGGATCATGCATGCTTGCAGTGGTTCATCTTTCATTATACCTTTTAGATGCATAGGAATAGTGCAGAGACACGAAAACACTTAACAACTCTGCCTTGAACCCTGAACCACCTGGTCCACTGTCAGTGCTCTTACCACTGAGCCACTGGATCCTGCGCATTTGGGGCAATTCTCCTGGTGGGTTCATCTTTCATTTTACATTTTAGATAGTTAGGAAAAACACACAAGCAAGCAAAGCCTAACCTGGTCTTGAACCCAGAACCTCTTGGTCCCCTACCAATTCTCTTACCTCCGAGCCACTAGGTCCTACAAGCTTGTAGAGGTTCTCCTGGCTTCTTCATTTTTCGTTTTTGGTGTTAAATACTTAGGAAAAATGCACAAGCAGGCAAAGGCAGCCTTGAACCATCTGGTCCTCTGTCAGTGCTCTTACCACTGAGCCACTGGGTCCTGCACATTTGTGCAGATCTCCTGGCGTGTTCATCTTTCATTTTAAATTTTAGATAGTTAGGAAAAATGCACAAGCAGGCAAAGGCTAACATGGTCTTGAACGCTGAACCTCGTGGTCCCCTACCAGTTCTCTTACCACTGAGCCACTGGGTCCTGCACACTTTTGGGCAATTCTCCTGGCGTGTTCATCTTTTGTTGTACATGTTAGATACATAGGAAAAATGCAGAAGCAAGCAAACCCGGTCGTGACCCTAGACCTCATGATCTGTGTCCTGTGAACCACTAGGTCCCATACACACGTATCATGTCTCCTGGCACATTTTTTTCACGCCCTTTGATCGCATAAGAAATGTGAAATAATTAACAATTTCTGGCAAGCTAGACTTGAATCCTGGACCTTGTGATTGCATGCCAGTGCACTTACCACCGAGCCACCAGATCCTGCAAGCTTGTAGTCCAAAAACTTGGACTTGAACTCCAAATCAACTGGTCTAATGGTGCCCACACCTCTTAGCCACCGGATCCTGCATTCTCATTAGGGGTGGAGCCGAACCCGAATACGGTATTCGGAAAGGCACAAATAGCGTTTTTTACTAATACTTATTTTGAACAAATACTTGTAAAGTTTTTCTTGTTCCCGAATACAAATATTTATATCAAAAAGCTGCGTTTTCTCATGAGACCGCAGTGCATGCCCGCATGAGTGAGTGAGTGAGTGAGTGAGTGACATTCAGCAGTCGGGGGGGTGGGGGGTAAAAGAGGTGACTGACACAGGCTGCTCCACACAGCAACAGAGAAGGCTCGACTGAGCGAAAAAAGACTTCACTGCATGCATCACTATTTTTGTTGAATAGATTTTTGTACCTTAACTGGGTTCCGGAGGCAGTTCATAACTTTCGGGAAGCGGAGTTTGATCGGGAGATTATTCCATTACGCTGCATTATTGACGTCTGCAGTCGGGTGCTCTCATGTTCGCTCTGTTTACATACACTATAACGTAAATTAGAAGTGTAACGCAAAAAAAATGGATTTTTACGCCTATTTTGAATTTTACTCGAATACAAATACAAATACAGATACAAATACCGGCTGCTTTGCACACCCTTAATTCTCATGACTGTTCTCCTGGCACATTTATCTTTGATTGAATACATCTAGATTGCAGAAGAAGTGTCAGTGAGCACATAAAGTAGGTCAACCTGGACTTGAACCCTAAACCACATAGTCTAAGGTTATGTTGGTTCATGCCACTGCACCACTGCTCCCAGCACAATAACGTTGTGAGTCTCATGCTTATAATTGATTTTCACTGGCAGTGGGGGTGAATACTTCAACTTCCATCATTCTGTGCTCCTTCAGTGCCATCAAGCTATGCCTTCGTAATTGTTTAGCGATTAAGATAGTGACAAAATGCATACTGTTCCTTTAATGACTATTTATTTCGGCAGATTATTTTCTTACCAATCTCATCATTCTTTTGTGCTTTCTTTGGTGCGCTGATAATACTAATAATTTACAAACACACTATCTATATAAATGGAGTGAAAATATAGAACATGTAATAATGGAAAGTTAAAAGAAAAAATTTGGGAACAATACGTAATCTACCATATCTAAAACTGAGCCTTATCCTAAAGTACAAGACCCGCTGGCCTACTCAACAACATAATCTCTAAAGTCAAAAATCAGGATTTGAATCCTAGACCATCAGGTCTCGTGTCAGTACCCATACTTCTGAACCATTAGAGCCATGTGTAATAAAATATTGTTTTTTACAGATTAAATTTTGTTTAAGGATGCATAAAGATAAGGCAGGAGAAGATCTTGTTAACACATCACACCTGTAAGTCAAAAATGGTTGAATCTGTGTGAAGGAAAACAGCCCTCAGAATATGCTAAATATCCACTTTTATTCTTAAAAACCATACACATTTTAAAATGTAACTGTGTTGAATCACAATATCCATTTACACTGCTCAAGATAAACAGACATGATGTTCTTTTATTTCCAAACATTAAGATAAAAAAGGAAAAACATCCTTAAACAGTTGGATAAACATTCATTCCCATTATAAGATGACGCTATAGAAAAAAGGTGTGAATTCTTTTAATAATATTTGACATTAAGTTAAGGAACTTAATGTCATTGTTGAAGTGACTGTGGACCATTTCAAATAATACAGATGTGTTCATTAAACGGCCTTTTGTGACCTCACTTCTTTATTTTCTGAACAAGAATGTGAAGGGAACTTGAAACTTAATGTTGCTAACATGAGCTTTATAAAAAAATTCTAACATGACTTTAAGGGGTGTTGTAGTAACTATGCAAGGATATGTATGGGGGATATAATAGAACTGACAATATTGCATTAAAGAAAACATTTATTAGAGTTGCAGTTTTCACTTTTATTAACAGCAAAAAAAAAAAAAAGCAAATGATGTACTCTAAAATAGAACTGAAAACATTGCATTAAAGAAAACAGTAACGTAATGAACCAAGGAAGGAAAAGACCACCAACAAGTGTTCAATGAGATTTTTATTGAAACCTTTATTCAATTTTCTGTATTGTACATGCATTACGGCTTATAAACAGACAAACCCCTCAAATTATTTTACAGAATACATGTCATAAGCATTGTAGATCATTATCAGTATAGATATGAACCCCAAAGTGGTGATGAAACAGCGCAATTGCAATTTAAAATAGATGTCATATTGCAGCTTTATTGGCTGTAAGAGACCACATGAATGCATTTAATAACATCTTTATTTCATTTGCTTAATTAAAAATGTGCAGCCTAGGCTATTAATCTTGCTAACCGTACAAAATGAATAGCTATCTAATTTGACAGAATTTGACAGAATTGCACCACGTACCATCAACTGCTATAGAGTATCATTAGTTACCAGGGTTAAAATAAACTCAGATTGGGGCTAACGGACTCTTTTGCTGTTGTTTTACTACTTGTTTCACAAGCCCTTAAATTGATGATCATGATAGCAATTATTTGTAAGTGTGAGAAAAAGGGGCAGAATAACATCAGATCTAACAGGTATACCAATAGGTTGCCACAACTGTAATTGTGAAAACCCTTGGAACTGGAAGGCAAAAAAATATTAAAACCCTTATAAATTTGATGCCGCACCATGTACAGTCAGTTGTATTTCCTCATCCAATGCAAGCCTTAAAACAGCCCTTGGCACAGACTATGTACATACACATTTACATTAAATAGAAGATCACTTCCTTAAGCCTTAAGCAGGAGGCCTCAAGTAACACTGCACTTGCGTGGCTTTGTTTCTATATCTGGTGATCTACTGGCTGTCCAGCTTCTTGTAGCCTCCAGATTCTCTTCCACAGAGCAAAGAAATGTTGACAATATGAAGAATGGAGAGGAGAGGTTGTGGTGTTCTTTAGGAAAACCCCTCCGGCTACCACAGTAAGACATTGAGAGACTCCATGAGTGATCTTTAGGTTGCTCGGTTCTACCTTGTAAGTTGGCCAACGACTTTGAGCAAGGTTTTATTCTCCTGTTTCAGCTGCTCGTTCTCGTCTTCAATGTCATCCAGATCCTGTAAAAGAAAGGGAATGGGTGTCAGAATTGATTATATTAGCAAGTAATCTGATAATCGCAGTTGGATAAAAGAATGACTGTTGCAGTTCGAACATCTAGTTCAATCATGCATTCAAACAGGAAAATATGGATGGTTATCGTTTTCAAGAATGACCCTAACTTCAATCGTACAATGATTACATCCTTGTAACAGTGTTGCAATTAGATATTTGCTAGCGTTGTGTTCGTATCGTGAAGTACAAACAGACGGCATCTCTATTCCTGAGTCTCCTCTTCAATGGAGCAAGATTAATAATAACAAATTAAACATTAGCAGCTTCAATTAGCTGTAAATGAGCCACCCTGCTGTCTCATCAAAAGCTCTCACGCTAAAGTGACAACGTTCATTTTAGGTTTCCTCAAACACTAATGATGACGGACAGTCACTTGTGCCACACTTTGAGGACGACAACAGCAAGGACTCAGCAGTACTTTAACTCAAGAGATCATGGGAAATAACATGCAGACATTTGGCAACTTGGCTTTCAACTATGGAAACTACTGATTTTTTAAAAGTTTTTAAAAAACAACTTTTAAAATTGCTATAATAGCTTCACTTATGTGCAACCAGGTAAGTATCAAATATTTTTACATATCAAATAAGTAATTGCCAATATGTGCTCATAAATAAGAGTCTTCGTTAACCAACACCTACAGGCCATCTGACGCTTCACACAGGTCAAGCAGATGTTCAAACATGGCAGCTGGTTTTAGTCTCAACAGTAACTGGCCTCCAATCCCAAAAATTCACACTTTCTCACAATGGTTCACAATAAAACGACACGAAACTAAAAGGTAACAAATACCCCCTTCCAGAATGTCCATCCACTCCCACTGAGATGAGCCCAGAGACCTTATGATCAGTCCCCACAAGAGACAACAAGTTTGTAATGTTGATTAAATAACCAATCAAGCCCAATTCAGAGTAAGCACTCTCACGTAGAGACCTCTAACAGGAAATGCACTTTGAGACCTGTGAGCATTTGTTACCCTAAAGCAGAGGATAATTGTAATCTTCCACTAAGCCGCAGAGCGGCTTTACAATATGGACCTGATTGCCGTGAGATACCGACGTGGTAATTTGGTAATCGTTTCTGTTTAGTCGCTGGGCTGCGTGAGACACAGCTGTTTGAGGACAGGGGAGATGGGGGCGAGAAGGGAAAATGGGCTCTGCAGAATACGAAACACCTGCTAAATGGACAGAACGGAGATGTGCAGATGTCTGCGAGATGCTTACGAAACAGCGCGAGGACTTAGCTGATGAGTAATGTCCATTAGAATAAACAAGGTAAATATACTGTATATTAACCCCATTTAATTAGGACTTTGCTTAATGGGATGCATGTGAAAGCCCAAAATGACTTATTACTGTAATATAAGGACTAAAGCATAACGTCCAATCCAGAAAAGCATGTAAACATTTTAACATCACATTTTTAGGTGTTGCAAGATTGGTGTTAGTTCCTCACCCTGTTTAGCAGGTCGATCTCCTCCTTGAGTTTAGCAACCAGTTCATCTTTGTCTTGATGGGCTTTCAACAGGCGAGCGTTCTCCTGTCTCTCAAATGTCAGCTCCTGAGGACACACAATTATGTCACATTAAAAGCCATGTCAGCCACATCTCTGCATTGTCATCAAAATAAAACTGTAATGTGTAAATGACCTCTTTCTGTAAAGTCCAGGAAAGTGACAGGATTATCTGATTGTCCCATCAATGGCAGAGATTATTTATGCAATTCTGTTTTGTGACGTTATAAGTGATGAAATTACATTTATTCATTTAGCAGATGCTTTTATTCAAATGAGAGCGCATTCAAATTTTGTCAATTACACATTTACGCTAAATGCATCCTGACACTACACCCCAGCAAAGGTCTTCGCTTTATGTTTACATATGAAACTGATCCGTGACAGATCTGAAGTCAAATTAAGTTGGTGTCAGATATGAAGGTTATGACAGTTCTGTCAGAATCATGCTGATATATATTTGTGACCCTGGACAACAAAACCAGTCTTATGGGTCAATTTTTCGAAATTGAGTTTTTTACATAATCTGAAAGCTGAATAAATAAACTTTCTATAGATATATGAGTTGTTAGAATAGGACAATATCTGGCTGAGATACAACCGTTTAAACTCTGGAATCCGAGAGCGCAAAAAATCAAAATATTGAGAAAATTGCCTTTGAAGTTGTTAATCAGGGGCATGTGGCAGACCATCCACTCACAAAAATAAAGTTTTTATATATTTAAGGTAGGAAATTTACAAAATATCTTCATGGAACATGATCTTTACTTAATATCCTAATGATTTTTGGCATAAAAGAAAAATCGATAATTTTGACCCACACAATATATTTTTGTCTTTTACTAAAAATGTTCCCGTGCTACTTAAGACTGGTTTTGTGATCCAGGGTCACATATATGAAACCATATGAACCTACTGCAAGATAAGAAGCACAATAAGAAAGAAGAACTCTCGAGGTTGTTAAAATCTGGACGTTGACCCCATGCTGAAATGAAAATTTAATATCAGTGTGATGTGGGTTTTTGCTTTGAAAGTATGGTGACATTTGAAAGCGAGCAGCATGGGGTTTGGTCCCCCGGTGTTTCATGAAAGCAGTGTGGACAGACATGTCTTCCAGAGAAAGGTCAGGGCTACACAGCGAAGTTACAGCACCCCTGATTTAAGATCAGCCAAGGTAGCCGGATTTTAGGTCATTATTAAGCAACTGGAATATTCTCATAATATTTCTGTGAAAGACAGTGCTGATCGAGAAGATAATGCCGAACAGTGGGCTATCAAACAGGCACAGCACAGAAACGGATTCCTATGTAAAATTTTCCACAGAATCGAAGAACGATTTATTAAAGCTGCAATCCATACATTTTGCCTCTGTCACATACTCTGTTTGAAACATAAAATTGCATGTTTACTTTTCATAGTTATCTTTTTTGTGGGTTAAAATCAAATAACAACTTACACCTCCAGTGAAATCGTACAGCTCAACTTACTACTACTACTACTACTAATGTCATTTTATATATTATTGTATATGTAGTATTAATATGTCAAATTTATTAGCAGCAGTGGTAGTAAGTTAATTTATTATTATTAATAAACAGTTGTTGTTATAATTTTTAACATTATTATTACAAGCTTACTGTTGCAAATGAGGGTACGGAGATACTTTTGGACCCTTTTATCAATAACAGATTTTTGTTTTTTAACTAAAAAAAGTTACAGATTGTAGCTTTAACAAACTGGCAGTCTACTGTTATTTACTTTTTGGAAAGTGTCATTTTAAAAAGACTGCATAAGATATACACTTGAAATTTCAATGTAGACTTTCCTCCTCCTACGTCCTGAAAATGAACCTTCAACATTTCCAACCATCCCCTATATACGTTACCCTCTACATCTCTCTGATGTGCATAGTATGTAATGTGAAAAAACACGATGTGGATGTTTATATCTCAATGTGAAAAAGCACGTTGCTTCGTCTTGATGATGGACATGGTAACATACCCTCTCAAGTTCCTCTATTCTCCTCTCCTGTGTGCTGCCTTCCTTTCCGTGGCGATGACGATGTCTGTTCCCTCCACCGTCTTCATCACTGCACACACACACACAGAAAAAATGATATGCACAACCTAGCCTTTAGTGCTACAAGCACTTGTTTGTCATATTACAACAACAAACATCTAACTGAATATATTTTCCTGGTAAAGCGCACAACGAACTTTAAAGGGGTCATCCCTATTAACATTTAAATAGCATTGTAGAAAAGTGTGCCCAGTTCATGACGCACTCCCAAGAGCACAATACATCTCTAATGGAGCTGCTTCTTTAAAGCATTATTAAAAACACAGATGCACTTTTTCACTCAACGTTCCGCTTACAAAAGATGCCTTTTATAAACCACCTTTTCAAACATTTCTCACTTCAAATCAGATTTCAACCCTTTTAACATATTTTAGCTCTGAAAGCATGACATTTATTTCAAATGTAAAAATAAGGCATGAAAAGCCTTGCACACTGAGGTTTAAGAGCAATATGCTTTCATTAGGAAGAAAAATCTGCTTCGTACAGAAGTGTGCCTTGGGAACCAGCTGTGCAGTTAGCCAAAGAAAAAATAAGACTATCTATCTTTCTGTTCCCATTTTCTCTTGACTGTCTTTTCCTCTTCACCTAAGCTCAGACACTACGGGAATATTCATGTGGAACTTATTTTTAACCAGCTTTATTTCAGTAATTACAGATGTGCAAGACTTGGAGAGGATTCCTTCATAATACTTCTCTCTTTTAGAAGATAACCCCTCCTGAGAATCGAATTATTGGGCTGCCGTTTTGCTTTAGCAAGGCCTGTGTCTACATTCCACAACGGGAGGAATGAAATCAGACAGAGAAATATGTGTGTGGTCTGGTTTTTTTATTTCAGGAATCTATCCAAGGGAAACTGTACATAACTAATGCTGGGTTCACACCAAACGGGAACAATCGCGTTCCACACTCTTTATTACTCGCGGGAAAAGTTCGTTATTTTCGTGTGAGTGACGCAATCTGACAAATATTTTCAACCTTCGCGGACGATGAGATAGACCACGTTCGCAGCAATCGCATCGCCCGATTCGTATCATTCGCACCGCGAGTTCGCGTCTATACTCGTCTTTGCATTGAATTTGTATGTAATATACTCCCGCAAAACGCTTAATTCGAGTTTTAACTAGCTAAGGAACTAAGTACATTTATGTCAATATAACCCTGTTCCATTTAAAATTATAATCTCATATGTTATTAAAATGGCATATTTATACTGTATGTGTAATATTAAAAATGTTTTGGATCTAAATGACACAGTTGTGGCCACTCTCAACTTAAAGCAGGACAGAGCTAACTTTAAACAATCTGTCATTTTACATTTCAAACACTTTTCAGTTAAAAAAGAATAATTCAGAAATGTTCTCGAAATGAGTGAAATCAGCTGTGAAAG